>NC_091635.1:41806164-42109194 GCF_027580195.1 Bos mutus
TAATAGGGTAATCCATTTTATCCAAGTTTAACTGGTTTATCAGTTATTCAGAGTGGTGGTAAGGGTTACTAAATTTGCCTGTAGAGAACTAGGAAGAGATGTTTTCAAGTGTTCCCTAGTGAACCTGACCTTTATCGTAATTGTTGAGCTTTCTGAAAATACTGATCTCCATGGACTGGTCCCTAAAAATTAGCCTTTAAAAAAAAAAATTAGAAAACTGGCAGAGCTCTAGTTGCAGCTGACCCATCTTTCTGTTTGAGATGGATGGGATTGTTCTCAGGAGCAAAGGGAGTATAGTGAGGCTGACTGGAACCTAAATAGTTCCTTCTGATTGCGTTTTGCTGCAGACAGTCTGAGGGACCAGAACGGTCTGGTTGAGAAGTGCATCTCCCTCGCAGACCTCAGCATGGTTGCTTCCCGTCAGACAGATTTCTGTAGCATTTGCCTCCGCATGTTATATTTGGAATTGTTGGCCAGCTTTCCTCTCTCTGGTGTTGGCAGCAAGATCCAAAACGAGGTTTTCGAAGAATGAGAGTAAAAAGGTCTCTGCACAGGCAAAACTAAGCTCAGCTTGGAGTTTTGCATATTTAATTTTCAGTGAGTCATAACAAGAAAGGTTTCACACACAGTAGAAAACTGCCTTGTAGAAAACCTGTATACTGTTCGAACTTCTAAGGGGCTGATTTTTCTGCTTTTGTTGTCGTTAGAATAGTATCAAGCAAGTGGTGAATTAAAATAGATTTATTTTACTGTTATCTTACAAATCTTTTGTTTCTGACATTCTGAGTGCTCAGAAGCCTGGCACTGAAGAACTGGGGATGACAGCATCTGAACTCCTTCCCTTCTGCCCCCTCATAGTAAAACGATTCAACAGTAAACAGACCTGGGACATCCCTGGAGATCCAGTGCTTAGTATTGCTTCCCCTGCAGGGGATGTGGTTCAATCCCTGGTGGGGGAACTAATCCCACATGCTGTGCAGAGCCGCTAAAAGATTTCTTTAAAAAACAACTCTAATTTGATTTTATGTTTATTTATTTTTGCATTTGCTGTGTTTTGTTGGAATCTGGATGTGTAGTATTGTTTTTAAATGATCCACTCAGACATTGAGGTTCCACTACCATTTAACTTTAACTCAATTTCAATGTGCATGCTTTGTGAACTTTACTGTTTTTTTAGATTTATTTTATTTATTTTTACCAAAGGTTTTGTAAACTTAACGTGGGGCTCAAGGGCCAATTCTAATGAAATGAGTGCTATAGTTTGAAGATAACATATAAACACTGTTTAAAAATATAAGGATAATACTTGGGATGAGTTGTTTACTCACAAAATGTCAATCTCCTGCTGTTCTTTAAGGCCCTCAAAGTACTTTACAGATGGGCTCCATTAATAAGTTAGGACTGTTTGAGGCCTTTGTAAATGAGTTATGTGGTATTGGGGTTTTTATGTTTGTTTATTTGTTTTTTAACGTGTTTAAATGTGTAGAAGTCATAGTTAGGTACTGCCTTCATTTTAATCTTGGAGGTGAGATTCAGCTTGGTCTTTTTAAAATTCTTAATCAAGTGTGTTTCCAAGAGAATTTTTTAAAAGCCAGATCATAAAGGCAAATAAATTATTTAATTTGAGCTGAAAAGGAATTCAAATAGTCACTACTATGTGTTGCATGAAACACTGTTTTTTATTAAGTTCTTGAATAGAAGTAAAGTGGTACTCAGAACGGCTCAGTAAGTTTTCGGGGTTCATCCTTCTAAGATTTGTGAGTACTTCATTCTTTTTTATGGTTGAAAACGTTTCTATGTATGACTACCATATTTTATATATATACACACACACACACACCACCATATTTTTTAAGTCCATTCATCAGTCGATGGATATTTGAGTTATTTCTTCTTTTTGCTGTTGTGAATAATCATGCTGTAGATACTTGAGTGCAAGCGTTCGCATGGACATCTGTTTTCATTTCTCGTAGGTATATACCCAGGAGTAAAATCTCTAGGTCATATGGTAACTCTTACATTTAACCTGTGAGGAACTGGCAGACTATTTTCCCCAGGGGCTGCATCATTTTGCATTGCCATCAGCACTGTGTGAGCACTCCAGTTTCCTTACGTCCTTTTCAGTGCTAGCTATTACTTGTCTTCTTGATTAAAGCCATCTTATGGGTATGACATGCTCTCTCACTGTGGTTTTGATTTGCATTTGCCTGATGGCTGACGATATTGAACATCTTTTCGTGTGCTTCTTGATCATTTGTATATTTTCTTGGAAAAATGTCTATTCAGATCCTTTGATATTAATTGGGTTATTTGTATTTTTATTATTGAGTTGTAAGAGTTCTTACATGTTCTAGATACAAGTCCTTTGTCAGATACATGACTTGCGAGTATTTTCTCCCATTCTATGGGTTGTCTTTTCACTCCCTCTATCTTCTTATTTTTTAATTTTTACTCTTACCTAGTAAAAGATGGTAGATTTAAGCACACTTTAATGTCTTTGCCTATGTTGTCTATGTTGAGACAGTAAGTAAAGGATTTTTCTTCATGAACTCAGAATGATGTGTCTCAGTAGAGGGAACCTTATAATGATTTGGTGTGCTGCTATTTCAGCTTTTCTGGGTGACCACTCTTAACAAAAAAGTAAAGCTAGAAGTTACCATGGAGGATGTATAAAAAAATCCACCACCTGTCTCCCACCAGCCACAATAGAAAATTTCTGTGTACAGGCACTTCTCATACATGGAGGGCCCTGGTTTAAGGAGGAAGATTTTAATCACCTCAGTTTGATAGGTAACAGCCTTGGGGTGGACATAACTGTAGATGAATTAGTGAGCTTTTTGATCCCAGTTAACAAGAACAAAAAGTTTGTTCGAACATTGCAGTGAACTCCTCACCTGTTTATATGTATCTTTATATCTAACCCCAGATAGCACTAAATAGGGAGACAGCACAAAGAGACTATTTGCTTGAAGGTTTTATGTAGGTTATAAAAGAAACCAGGAGGGGTTTTTTTGTTTTTTTGTTTTGGTACCCTAGATATGCAGGTGTCCTGCTTCTTAACAGAAACGGGTATATTTTTTCTTCTATAAGTTGCTAGCACAATAGTAAATAGATGAAGTTGATTGTTGTTTGTTTTGGGTTCTGGGTAAGAGTTTTAAAATCCATCTCTGGGCTTTCGTGTCCCACCCCCAGCACATAAACAGCAATTCCTTGGGTGTGTAGCTAAGCAGGCCAACCTGGTAGAAAATTCTGGTGAGGTTATGATGGCATTTACTATGATAATGCCGCACAGGCTCCTGGAAATGCATTCTAGTTTTAAAGTGCCAGAGTTTTAAGTAATTAGAGCAGGGGGGAAAAAGTTTGTCTTCCCTCCTCCACTGCTCTTTCTTTGACTTAAAACCCCTAGGGAGTACAGCATGGGCCAGCTGCATTGCCATTCAATGAGTGACATTTCTGAGAGCACCTCTGCATAATGCTAGCCTCCCAGGAGACAGGACAGGAGTACAGCTGTCCCTCTGCCAATTTCCTGCAAGAGGAGGACATTGTATTCAGTGCAAGTCCTAGACCAAATTTCAAAAAGGCACTTTGGTGTTGCAGATTTGTCACTGTGCCCAGGCCGCATGCACAGGTCACTAGCTGACTGCCTTTCCCATGACTCAAGAACAGTTAAGAAGAATAAGAAGGTGACTCCTTTTTCTGCCTGCCATTTCCAGATATCAAATTCCTCATCCTTTAAGCCTTAATTTTTTTCTAAATCTAATCTCAACAAATAAGAATAAAGATGAAGTCTTTTTTTGTGTGTCTTTTTTGTTCTTTTTTCTAAAGATGAAGTTTTGTATGGGAAGCAAAAGACACTGAGAGGTGTATTGGACCACTGATAAAAGGAGAAATCGTTGATTTGACCCATCAGCGAAAAGGGGCTTGGCCATTACACACAGCTCTTGTTGAATTCACAATAAGCAAATTCCAGGTATACCTTGCAGATTGATGACATTTTCTAAGTAATGAAAAAGTTGACTCACTCTTTCAAAGAACTACACTCCTTTTCCTTTTGCAATCCTATACTCAGTGCTCACTAAACTAGTTAAAAGCCAGAGACTGACCCATCTCCTCTGCTCACTGTTGCATAATACTTAGTGGTGTCACAAATGAAAGACGTGCAAAGATAAACACTGGTTGGGTAACAGAAATGATGTCTGGGTTCTTCGAAGCGGATGGTACCTTTGTTAACATAAACACGGTGACCGTTCCTTTCTCCCTAATTACATTTGCTTTCCTATGTATTAGTAGCTTGGGTGTTTAATCCTTGCCCTTCCCCTGTTTTCTGACAAATTATCCAGGGTATCTCCCAGGAAATGTTTCCTGGTCTTGAAAGGACAAAAGCCTTAGTTACAGGGTAGAGTGTGTCAACGCCTGAACCTAACGTTGGTCTCTCTCAGTGCTTTGGGCTTGTATAAGGCTCTTTTTGAAGTAAACTCAAGTGAGCAGGAGAGGGGCCTTCCCGGGTGGCTCAGTGGTAAAGAATCCGCCTGCCAGTGCAGGAGATGCAAGAGATGGAGGTTTGATCCCTGGGTGGGGAAGATCGGCTAGAGAAGAAAATGGCAACCCACTCCAGTATTCTCGCCTGGGAAGTCCCATGGACAGAGGAGCCTCGCGGGCTACAGTCCATGGGGTCGCAAAGAGTTGGACACGTCTGAACACAGCACAGCACAAAACAGGAGAGGATTCTGTGGGATTTGAATTTATCCATAGGCCAAAGACATCACTGTACCTCCAGGCCAGGCAGGAGTGGGGGTACCTCAGAATTGCTAGCAAGGTTAAATTCCAGGCAGCACCAATGATTTTACAGGTTTTTATCCAGCTGTGATCCTCAGAAGGATGCTGGGTATTTGTTTCCCTGTCTGCATTTGTGCAAAGAACAGAGCAGAAAAGCCAATGAAATGCATGGAACTTTGAGTGAGTTTAGAGAAGTCTCTGCATTACAAATTTGGGCAGTGTGGAGCTACTCCTGTTCTTTCTACCAGCCATGGGCTCGTGCGATGAGCTGGAAGCTTTTTAATTCCCATGTTCACTAACTGTCAAGAGTTCTGATTCCTGGTTTTAACGAAGCTCTGGAAACACTAGGGAGAAACTCTACGGTGAACTTTCTCCATGAACAATCAACTGTTATTGGTCAAAATACATTGTGAAAATTTTACTACGTGAATCTCATTAAATGTGTCTGAGCCTGTAATATTCCATAGTTCTGTACCTGGGTTGGCCATATTTAACTTTGCTTGACCTTGCTTACCATTTTTATGAAAGACCATCTTAAATGTAGGGAGAATTCTGTCACTAATTTTGACCTTTATTGATGCTGATATTGACATTGTTTTGCTCTATTATCTGTGTCTTGCTTTATTCCTCCTTGGTAGTCCTCTCAGTTTTGCCTGGCAGAGATGACACTTAGTCATCTAACTCAAGGTAATTCTGACACCTGACTCCATGATATCAGACATCTTTGACTTTGAGCTGCAGTTTGTGGCATTGAAGTAAGAAAAATGTCTGCTGGTTATTTAAGTCACAGGAAAGAACTCCTGTCCAGGGCCTGTATGCTTGCTGCATGCAGGCTTTCCCCAAGTCTTACCATTTGTGTGCACACTTTCAGGCCTTTAGGGTGATTGTTCTTTGGTGGGGGACCATGTGAGAGAACAGTGGGCAGAAAGGAAGAATCATGGCGCTGTCTCTGACAAGTGTGTTTAGCTCCTAAATAGGTCACCAGGGGTATAACTGGAAGGCTTCAGAAGCCCAAGTCAGCACTTAGCTGTGGCATCAAACCACGACAGCACAGTCTGACAGCATGCCCAGGAGATTACTTCAGCAGGGCAGGGCGGGGAGCTTTGAGGTTTCTAAGTGAACTTGGGGGAGGGGCGAGCGGCAGAGTCAAAGACGAGGGGAATAAGTCCTGTGCTGTTTTGGCCCAAATGGTAGCTTTATGCCTCCTCCTTCCTTTTTTTTTTTTAAAGAAGACCCTGTCAGAGGAGAGTAAATGAAGCAGAAATCCTTCTTGGGGAAGAGCAGCTGGGCCATGGGTAGAAACCTGCTCTCCACATTTAGCTGGATTCAAATAGTTGGTCTCCCTACATCTAAGGTGTTACACTGGTTTTCATTTTCCCAACCTTTATAGAATTTTAGGCCCAGTATTTGTAAGATGTGAACTGTTCCAGATTCCCTGAGCTGTGTTCACAAGGAGAGTGTGGCCTGGCTATTTCCTTACTCTTGGCCGTCCACTGAAATTTGACCACAAAACAGTACCCAGTACCTCGGAGACTTTTAGTCTTTGTTTTCCATACCTCGGAGACTTTTATGGAATACACAGTTAAAATTGTTCTACTTTCCCATGGAATGTTCCTTGAGACCATTAAAAAGTGACTGTTGAGGCCAGAATATCGACTCTTTTCTAAAACAAGTGGACTCCAGCATCCATCATTAGGTGAATGAATGAAGCCCATTTTTAAAATGTTTGCAGCCAGCTCATTTTCCATTGTGGAGAAGCCAGGATCGCAAGAACAGCCACGCCAGTGATAGATCAGGTCCTGTGGCACCGGGCTCGGCTGGTAGAGAAGTTAGCAGAGGCGAACCCCTGGTATAAGTGCCGGTGGTCTTCCCCGCCTCCTCCTTGCCCTGCACTACTTGTAATCCTCTTCTCCAGGTGTCCTTCACTGGGAGGACGGCCAATGAAGCTCTACATAGAAGGCAATAAAATTGGGGGGCACAGTCAGCTAGTTTGAAAGGATTATATGCCTGTGGAAGTGACGCAACTAGCTAAGTTTCTCAATGGGGCGTTTGTAGTGGCCTGGCACTGCACTGGCCTCCTTGTTAACACAGCCACTGAGGCTCTGCATGAAAAACCAGCAGTGCGTGTACTTTTTATGTACTTCGTGGCATTAGCTGTATTTGAGTCAGTAGCTGGGATAAAGGAGAGGAAGAAATAAGGTTCAGGGACCCCATGAACTTCTCTTCACTTTCATCTCTTCAGTATCCTTCAGTGTGACCATCTTTCCTGCCTTTGAAAGGTAGGCCATCCGTGAAGGGAAAAGCTAATGCCCACACAAGTGTCCAGGGGACGCTTACTATTTCTTCTGACATTTAAATTTCATTAAGTTTTGTTCCTTCAAAACACAGACCAGTAAATTGAGAAATGATTAATACAGCTTTTAATTTAAACAGATGTTTTTAAATTAAACTTGAACCGTCACCTCTTAGCTTTTCCAGGACAGAAACTGATTTCAGTTTATGAAAGGCTTGTTTCTTATGCGGGTAGATGCCTTTGTAGATCAAGATGGCTGCTGGGAGGCTGAGACACGGCTATGGTCCTGTCAGCGATCCCGTTTTGACTAGTACCGACACATTTCCTGAGCTGGCCAAGAGCAGCAGGGCCAGTCAGAGAGAAGAGGCCTGTTCTGAGCATGTATTGTCTTCAGCAGTCGGTCTTGCACAATGCCGTTAAATATAAATGCAGGATTTTTATCTGGTAGTGGACCTCACGTGGATGGATGAGACCCGTGAACTGTGAAATTAAAAATCAGAACCGCTCAGTGCTATTGTTTGCTGGCTGAACACCCCCGCCACCACCACCACCCCAAAAAGGGGAGGGGACATAGATGATGGGGAAGGGGGCTGCAGGCAGTGAAATCTTTCTTAGTCTGATATTTTATTTCAACTGAAATGACCATTTGTGGGGCTGGAGAGCTTCTGATTCTTGGAGAATGATGGGTTCTGACAGGAGGGACCCTAACCAGTTCATTTGACTGACCTCTTTTAGAAGAGAACCGAGTGGAAGGCTGTTGGTGTATTGTGTACAGAAAGGCTGTTCGAACAGTGTTCCTGTGTGTATTACATAGAATATTTTGACAGTCCAGGGAGAGAAAATGGAGTGTGTTCTTTTTTAAGTATTTCTTCATCCACCTGCTTCCTTTTGTCTTAAGACATACACCAAAGCTTTTAATTTGGTTAGGTGATATTTTCATGTCTCTCCGACTGCCTTTGGTTCAAGTTTTAAAATGTCAGTGTCACTTAGCTGAATGGACATTTGCAAGCCATACATCAGAAACAGCATATTAAAAAAAAAAAAGTCCAGAGCCCTATACCATTTTTATCTGCATGTTGTGATGCGAAAAAAGAGATCTCTGAAATAAAAGGCAGTCTTTCTGCTTCCTTGTCTCCCTTCACCTCTCCCCTCCTCCCTTTGTTCTCTCGATCCCCTCCCCCTCTCCCTTCCAGTTCTATATTGAAAATCTGCTTGTGCTGGATGGATAATTAGCGCAGAGCTATGGAGCAACAGGTCCCGCTGGTAGCGACTAAATCTGAAGTAAATGTTAATGTTGGGCAGGTTCACATGTATTAATAGGCGAAGGAGAGCAGTGAGGTTAGACTGGGATCAACCGCACTGGTATATGACTTGAAATAGATCCTCTTAATTAGAGAGCCAAGAACCATGACAACTACCAACATCTTCCACCTGCAGTGGTGAGCTGCTGCCTCATTAGTGAATGAAAGAGACATTCTAAATTAAAACCGGGCTTCTTCCATCCTTTAGCTGTAAGTTGGGATCATCTGGCTCTGGACTTTGAATCTTTGACCCAGCGCAGGCATTACAGTTAGCTGAGGGGTGTATGTCTGTGGTTTTCTCAATAGACCAATCTAGACACCCTCTTCAGCAACAGAGGCACATCATTTGATTTGTTGGTGGGAGTTCAGATGTTAGAGTCCTGCAGCAGAGGTTTAGGAGTGTTTGCTTGAAATAATTAATGTCTTTGACAAGCTTTTTTTTTTTTTTTTTTTTTAATTTTTGGCTGTGTTGGGTCTTCGTTGTTGCACGTGGACTTCCTCTAGTTGCAGTGCACAGGCTTCTCACTGTGGTAGCTTTTCTTGTTGCAGAGCCCGGGCTCCAGGCACGTGGGCTTCAGTAGTTGTCCACACAGGCTTACTTTTCCCAGACCAGGGATCAAACTGGTGTCCCCTGCATTGCATGGCAGATTCTTAACCACTGGACTGCCAGGGAAGCCCCTTTGACCAGTTTTTTAATTGGTTTGTGTGTAGATGTTACTGTTAACAGTTTATAGGCCCTCTCAGGCCTCACAGAGAGCTACTCTGTGAGATGCATATCCTTCAGTTGTACACTTTCTGAAGATTGAGAGCTCCATTGCTATGAAGTATTTTATAGCTTACAATGTCTTCAAGATCAGGTAGTGGTTAAAATAAATAGCAAGTTGAGGAGCGGTGAACAGTCACTCTCTGGCCAGTAATTGCTTTTAAACAAACGATCTGGAAGGAAACATCCATAGCTGTGAAGATGGGAAGATATTCTGTAAGAGCGCCACGCTCCCAGGACACCCTTCTGTCCTGGGGAGAAGGTGCCTGTCTTCTAGCACTGTGGGGCATATTCTTTGAAGCCAGAAAATAAAATAAAGATCCTTGGCCTGTTGTCTAAAGAGCTGCCAGTTTTCCAAGACAAGCCAGCTCACGTACAGAACACGACTTTTCTAGGGCTCACCTTTCTTCCCAGGACTTAGTTCTCAGAAGGAACCTAAACGTGGTTGGTGGACCACTGTATGCTTGGTGGACTTCAGTCTCTGTTCCCAGGGAAATGTCTCCACTCCCAGAACCTTCCTTTATCAGGTAGGTTGTCGCAATACCGAAATACACCTTCTTCTTCTAAGACTATAGTCTCGGGACTTCCCAGGCAGTCCAGTGGTTAAGACTCTGTGCTACTATCTCAGGGGGCATGAGTTCGATCCCTGGTCAGAAAACTAAGATCCCACATGATTCTGGGCATGGCCAAAACATAAAAAAATAGTCTTCTCATGAACACCTCAAGATCCTTAACTTCATCATCTCTAGAAGATCACTGGCTTAATTACCATTTGCTGAATAGCAGTTGTTGAGATATAGAAAGAATCAGGGAAGGGCCACTGTCACCTTCAGGTACCAAAAGACCAAACTTCTGAGGCTCTGGGTTGTCTGGGATCCATGAATAGTTGAGTCTTACATAGGTCTATATGCCAAGAAGCAGTTTGTAGTTGATTGTTCTTTTCACATTGCCTCTCGACTGTGATCCCTGAGAGCAAGGACCGTTTCTGAAATCTTGCCACTTAGTACATTGCTTAGCATAACGTGGGAGGGGGAGGTGTGGGTGGATGTGAGAGAGTTCAGTCATGTCCAACTCTTTGTGGCCCCGTGAACTGTATGTAGCCCACCAGGCTCCTCTGTCCATGGAATTTTCCAGGCAAGAATACCAGAGTGGGTTGTCATTTCCTCCTCCAGGGGATCTTCCCGACCCAGGGATGGAACATGTGTCTCTTGCGTCTCCTGCATTGGCAGGTGGATTCTTTATCACTGCACTGCCTGGGAAGCATAGTGTCCAGTAATACTTGAGTAGATGAATGACTCTGGTCTTCTCTGCCTAGAGGCTGAGCTTCTTGACGGGGTAGGTCATAACTGGTTTGCTTTGTGTCCTTCCTACAGCATGGTACCTCCAGGGTGGCATTGGTTAGGAAGCAGTGGAAACTCAGTAAATGAAGACTAATGGAGAGGGAAATGCTTGACCTTATGGTTGAGGAAGTTACCGTGATGGATATTCCATTGTGTTCCCCAGAAATAAGAGAACTCGCAAAGGTTCTTTAAAAACAGATTGGGCTCAAGATTTGGAAGAACCAGGAAGCTGATTTTGGTTCTCATTCTGCTGCTTTCTGACTCCATAGCTTTAGATTAATGAGTTTGGAGATACCTGTATGATGGGAGTAAGAATTTTCACAGTTTGATGGTGAAAATCAAATAAGAACATCTGTGAAAACACTTTGTGAACCGTAATACAGTAGATGTAAAATGAGATTATCACTCTGCTGTTTCTAAGCATAGTGATGAGGAAGCACATTGATGTCTTTACAAGCGGCACTGGCTGACGGTAGTGTTTTTATGGTTTTTACTGCTGAGCAGCAGAAACTTTGATAATTTCAGCATCCTGACTTTAACTTTTAATCATATTCTTCTGTAGAGGATGGCCTTCATCACCCTGTCTTCATTGATATACAGGATTGAGAGGGAGCTGGGATGGAACCATGTTCTTCTTGACAGGCATATTATGATTTAAAGACTTTGGCATGCATATAATTGTTTTGAAGTTGCATGCTTAACTTGTGAGAACACTGTTCTAATGAGGGAAGCAGCTTTAAGATGGGTGGATGAGGCAGGGGAGTCCTCAGGATGTGTGTGTGAGCAACCCCGAGGCTGCAGAATCTCCTTTCTCCCTGGAATCCTTTCTCTGTTGGCAGTGTTTCTGATACAGAGCAAAACCAGTCTGCTTGCAGAACAGCATCTTCAGAACTAGTTTCTAAGCTCATTCAGTTCAGTTCAGTTCAGTCGCTCAGTCGTGTCCAACTGTTTGCAACCCCATGAATCGCAGCACGCCAGGCCTCCCTGTCCATCACCAACTCCCGGAGTTCACTCAAACTCACGTCCATCGAGTCGGTGATGCCATCCAGCCATCTCATCCTCTGTCGTCCCCTTCTCCTCCTGCCCCCAATCCCTCCCAGCATCAGAGTCTTTTCCAATGAGTCAACTCTTCACATGAGGTGGCCAAAGTACTGGAGTTTCAGCTTTAGCATCATTCCTTCCAAAGAAATCCCAGGGCTGATCTCCTTTAGGATGGACTGGTTGGATCTCCTTGCAGTCCAAGGGACTCTCAAGAGTCTTCTCCAACACCAGAGTTCAAAAGCATCATTTCTTTGGCGCTCAGCTTTCTTCACAGTCCAACTCTCACATCCATACATGACTACTGGAAAAACCATGGCCTTGACTAGGTGGACCTTTGTTGGCAAAGTAATGTCTCTGCTTTTCAATATGCTGTCTAGGTTGGTCATAACTTTCCTTCCAAGGAGTAAGCATCTTTTAATTTCATGGCTGCAGTCACCATCCGCAGTGATTTTGGAGGCCAAAAAAATAAAGTCTTACACTGTTTCCACTGTTTCCCCATCTATTTGCCATGAAGTGATGGGACCAGATGCCATGATCTTCGTTTTCTGGATGTTGAGCTTTAAGCCAACTTTCTCACTCTCCACTTTCACTTTCATCAAGAGGCTTTTTAGTTCCTCTTCACTTTCTGCCATAAGGGTGGTGTCATCTGCATATCTGAGGTTATTGATATTTTTCCTGGCAGTCTTGATTCCAGCTTGTGCTTCTTCCAGCCCAGCGTTTCTCATGATGTAGTCTACATATAAGTTAAATAAGCATGGTGACAATATACAGCCTTAACGTACTCCTTTTCCTATTTAGAACCAGTCTGTTGTTCCATGTCCAGTTCTAAGTTGCTTCCTGACCTGCATATAGGTTTCTCAAGAGGCAGGTCAGGTGGTCTGGTATTCCCATCTCTTTCAGAATTTTCCACAGTTTATTGTGATCCACGCAGTCAAAGGCTTACCCTACTCCAATGGCAGCCTGTCTTTTGTTGACCCATTTCATGAATCTTTGTGTAGATGTCTGAGTTGAAAAACTGCCTTCTAAGGACTTCCCTGGCTGTCCAGTGGTTAAGACTCCACATTTCCAGTGCAGAGGGCACAGATTCGATCCCCGGTCAGGGAGCTAAAGATCCTACATGCCATGTGGCATGGCCCAAAAAAAAAAAAGCTTTTTATAAAAACTGCCTTCCAAATAGCTTGAAAGGAATTGCTCAAAGCAAAGAGGAAAGAATCATCATCATGAGAAAGCTTGGTGGGTGATTCCTGTTTTCCAGCCACGACTCTGATGGTCATTTTCGAGAAACATAGAACTTCCTTCCCTGTTCATCCCTTCTCAGAAATTACTGCCTTCTCTCGAGATACCATATTTTCAAATTTATTTCAAGATGCATATTCTGCCTCTAAGAAAGCAGCAAGGCCTCACTTTTTAAAATGTCTGTGTTCATCCTGGAGACAACACTCTGACTTTCCTGCACGACTCCCTGAACTTGCAGCCCTCATCCCACACTTCAGGGCAGACAAGAGGAGCCCATGGCCATAATCTAGGATTCTGAGAAATGTTCTTAAGCATGATATCTCTAAAAGTGATCCTTTAGAAGCCAACCAGGAGCTACTTTTGAGAGCTGCTTAGTATGGATTTTAAGCATTTTACCCCTGTGTTAAGAAAGATAAATTGTTTAAAGAGGATTTAAGTAGGGTGTTTCTGTATGAAGTTTAGGCTTGCAGGTATGGACTTTGATTCTGCTATCTTCTTATTTTGTGACAGAAAACATAAGTAATTTCACGTGTAATTTAACCACCAAAATAAGTCAACCACATTGCCTCATCTCATGACTTCGGCCAGGGGGCAGTTACATTCACTCTTAGAAGCCCATTCATTTTGTGCTCCCCTGTTCTTTAAAGCCTTATTGTGTACCTGCTGTGTGCCAGGCATTATGCAGAGTATGGAAATACAAAGGTAAATGAGGCAGAGAGCAGGATTCGGGTCCTTGAGAGTTCAGTGTATAGTGTGGCCCAGAAGTGCCATAGAGGATCGCGGGCTGTCAGAGGAGACTTCCTGGTGATGATGCCTGACTTGAGCTCCAGAAGATGAGGAGCTCACCAGATGAAGGACTGGAGGGAGGCTCAGCTTTTGTGGTTGTGGGTAGCAGCTCTGGCATGAGCAGAGACACAGGGTTGAGAAACAGTGTGGACTGTGTAGGGAGCCACCAGACTAATAGAGCTGGGGAAGGGGCAGATTCCTGGCCTGCAGTACTGAGGAGCTTGAACTTTATCCTTTTGGGGTGAGGGCGATATGGAAGGGCTTTTAATTAGGAGACTGACATGATCAGAATTGTGGCAGAATTATTTTGCCAGCGGGGTTAGACATAGATTGAGAAAGGCAGGAAGAGCAGCCGGGGGGGCATTCACATCTTGGTAAAAACATCTAAGCCACTGCCACCTTGCCTCACCCTTCCCTGCTACATGTTTGGTATAGGTTATCTTGATACAAAACACGAAGCCAGTAGGCAGATGAAAAGAAATGATGAAAAACAGAATCAGAAATGACAGCTCTTTCAGGGTTAATTTTAATATGACAGCTGCTGAAGCATAGCAGAGTCTGTAGGCCTTTGCAGATTACACACATGCATTTCATTAGTTTGGATATGGCCTGTGAGGAATATACTGGAGAGAACTAGGGGAGACTTTACCGGTGACAGTCGTGTGTGGTCCTCTAGGGCGTGCAGGCCTGTCCCAGTAGGCCAGCCTGCCTCCTGCTTTCTGCTTCCTGCCAAGGATCCTCCTGAGATTCCACCAGGGAGACTGAATAGGAAGCAGTGAGCTGTGAGGGCTTGCTGGACATCCTGACACGTGTGCCTAGGGCTCTGGGGATGTGTTGACAAAGCAGGAGCTAGGAAAATTTGTCAAGCTAAGTGCCATTTAGGTAGAAAGGGTAAAGTAGCCTAGCATTAAGGCCTAGGACTTAAGGAAGAGTCCTTATATATCCATAGCCTAAATACATATAATAATTTGTTTTTAGCATTTTTCATATATTATGAAAAAAAATGTCCTCCACACCATTCCAAGTTGGTGAATTCCAGGAACCAAATGTAGGAATTTCTTAAGCATAAATGTAACCTTATTCTATATAGCAGTTTTCAAACTTGGGTGTTGAGCAGAATCACCTGGAGAGCTGGTTAAACACACATCGCTGAGGCTGTCTCAGAATTTCTAATTCAGTAAGCCTGGAGTGAGGGCTCAGAATTTGTGTTTAATTTTTTAATTGAATTATAGTTAATTTACAATGTTGTGTTTCAAGTGTATGCAAAGTGATTCAGGTATACATACATACACACACAGAGGTTCTTTTTCATTATAGAGTATTGCAGGATACTGAGCATAGTTCCCGTCACCATACAGTAGATCCTTGCTGTTTACCTACTTTATATTTAGCAGTGTATGTATGTTAATCACAAATCTTAATTTACCTTCCCCCACCCTACTCTCCTCCACTGCTATCTCCTATGGTAACCAAAAATTTGCTTTCTATGTCTGCAAGTATTTTTTCTAAGTAAGTTATTTGTATCATTTTTTAGATTCCACATGTAAGTGATAAATGATGATTTGTCTTTCTCTGACTTGCTTCACTGAGCTGCAAGTGGTGGTTCACTCTTTTTACGGCTGAGTAATGTTCCACTGTATATGTGTACCGTATCTTCCTTACACATTCATCTGTCGATGAACATTTAGCTTGCTTCTATATCTTGGTTATGGTAGATAGCACTGCTGTGAACATTGGGGAGCATGTATCTTTTTGGACAGAATTTTTATTTGTAGTAAGTTCCCAGATGATGCTGATGCTGCTTGTCTGGAGACCACACTTTGGGGTCCACTGCTGTAGAGACATTATAAATGTGACCCTCCTAAGAATTTACTAAAGTTTCATATGATTCTTAGAAACCTTAATGGAAATCAGTGATCTGGAGAATCGGTAAGACCAGCCCTCCACAGCTATAATTTTGATTCAGTATTGACTTACTGAGTGACTACTGTTTATGCAGCCTCTCTATTGTAAAGATACAAAGAGGGAAGGAGATCCAGTCCTTGTCTTGATTCCTCTGATAAAAGAAGTAAGAGAATTGTCATACAAGGGAAGGCATAAGAAGGATGTTTTAGTAGTCTGGGAAGAGCACATGGAGGAGTTGTGTGCTCAGTTACCTATCACTGGTAACAAACTTCCCCAAAACTCAGTGGCTTAAAACAGACCCTAGTTATTATCACCCACAAATCTGCATGTTGACTAGGCTCAGCTGGGTGGTTTTTCTGTTCAGTTGTTATCTGGGACTGTGGTTATTTGGAGGCTCAGCTGAGTTGGCATGATCCAGGATGACTCAGTCATGTAGCAATAGTCGGTGCTGGCTGTTGACTTGGAGCTGATTGGAGTGCCTGAAGTCTCCTCTGTGTGACCTCTCAGCATGAGAGCAAGGCTCTGAGATGGAATATTCCAAGCGTGTAAAAATGGAATCTACAGGGCTCTTCAGACGCAGCCATGGAAGTTCCTACATTGTCACCTCTGCTGCATTCTGTTGGTCAGAACAAGTCACAAGAGAGAATGCCTCAGTGATCCAGTGGTTAGGACTCCACACTTTACTGTTGAGGGCATGGGTTCAATCCCTGCCCTAGTTGGGGAACTGGGATCCCGCAAGCTGTGAGGCGTGGTCAGAAAAAGACAGGCAATTCGAGAGGAAGGAAATGGACTACTTCTGGGTGGAAGGGTAGCAGAGAATTTGTAGCTGTCTTTCATCTACTGTAGGCTGATTGAGGCAGGCCCTACAGGGTGAATAGAGTTTCGATAGGCGCAGCTTTCAGGGGGAAGAATTTTAGAGGAAGAAATAGCAAGTCTTCAGTTTAACTAGGGGGGAAAGTTCCCAAAAGGGGCCTGGGAAGATGGAAGAGGACCCTGTGACAGACGGCTTTGAACAGCAGGTGGAATATCGTGGACTTCCACTGGCCAACTTTGAAAAGGCTGTGGAGAACCTCTCTCCCCGTGATTTTATTAGCATGGTGCAGAGTTTAGAAATGACTTGAATACTCCAGACCAGTTCATTATATCTTTCACTGTCAGTCCAGTGTTCGTAGCTCTGGGTTTGGCATCTCTTTCTAAGATGTGGGAAGGGACGCTCACTCCTTCAGTTCAGTTGCTCAGTCGTGTCCGACTCTTTGTGACCCTATGAATCGCAGCACGCCAGGCCTCCCTGTCCATCGCCAACTCCCAGAGTTCACTCAGACTCACGTCCATCGAGTCAGTGATGCCATCCAGCCATCTCATCCTCTGTCGTCCCCGCTCACTCCTTAGGTTACTGTAAATGGGGCCAAGTAAACATTTTGAAGGATAAGAGATGTATAACTGCAGAATACAAGTTGAGCACCATGTGGCTTTGCGTCAGACCTAGTTAGGCTTGTCGCCGCTGCAGTGGTGGGTTAGTCACTTAGTCTTGCCCTTGTCTTTCCCGCAGCAACCCTCCACTGAGTGAAGAGATGTTGCCTCCTGGGGAGTGGATGTGTCACCGGTGCACTGTTCGCCGAAAGGTAAGAATGCTGCTTTCGGAAGGCTTTGCTCCAAATGCCAGATCTAGACCACTGATAATGAGAGCTAAGGCGGCCTGGTCCTGAAGGCATTTTCGTCCCTTCTTCTTATCTCTTCCACCCCTGAATCACCCTCACACGCCCCATGATACTGTTTAGAATCCGGTAAGGCCTAAAATCCAAACATGGGCTGCTGAAATGGGCTGAAGAGCTGTGTTAATTTACTGAGACATGTTCACTCACTAGTGACAGGAGTGGTCTGATCTCCTTGTAGACCTCTTGATAACTGGCCTGAACATAGTGGCAGCTGTATCCATGGCGAAAGGGGCTGAAGAAGGCTGGCCCTGCAGCTTGATAGAAAAAGGATTCCCCTCACCTTGAGGCAAATAAGTCACTGGTCTCCAGAGGCTTGGCCAGGTGTGGGGGGTGGAGAACATTTTGAGCCACTTGGACCCCAGGTTGTCCAACCTCTCTTCAGCTTCCCTTCCCTCAGCTTTGATAATTCAGTACTGGCTTTGAGAACATAATTTTCTATGTTGAGAACTTCTGTGGGGTTCAAAAGCTAAATGCTCCCTTATCAGAAAAGGAAGTAAGTGTGCTTCCACCCAGATAGCGAGACCCAATCCTCAAATTACAGGCTGTGGATTAGAATTTGTGTGTGGATTGTAAACCATTCCCTGCCCTACCCCCGCACTAACCACACACCAAGCAACTGTCCTTTGTTGTGACATCACATCTTTTCCTGGCCCCTCAACATGATGTCACAATGAATGATGACTTCCTTTGTTGCAGAAACAGGATGAGATGATTCAGAGATTGTGGTTTATGTGTGTAACAGTTTTTAAGCTTTAAGAAGAAAGTTAACAATTAGGCGGACACTTTTTCAATGTGTGCATAGAGTTCCTATTAAAAAGTAAGCCAAGGCCAAGTCAGCCACCCTACCAGAGCAGTGGTTTGATTTCTCTTGATGTCCACAAAGCAGGTGTCCTCCAGCTTGTCCTGTTCCCAGGATCTCTGCCTGTGTGTCCCCAGCTAGATTAGAGTGGGGCTAGTTAGAAACATCTGTTAGCCAAGAGGCCATTCAGAAACTTGCCACTCAAAGAAATTGAACTGGACAGGGTTGGGAACTAATGTGGCAGAAGAGACAAAGCCAGGAAAAGGGGGTGAAGAAGAGGAGCTAACATTGTTTGGGCGCTCATCATAGCTGGCTGTTCTACACGTGTTTCATTAATCCATACAGCCCATAGGAGTGCAGGTGCTATTGTCTCCATTTTTAGAAGGAAGAAACTGAGGTTCACAAGTGTAGAACTTAACCAAGTACTCAAAAGGATTGACTGAACCAAGTTTTGAACCCAAAACTTTCTGACTCCAAACTCTATTACTTCTTCAACAATTTAAACAGAACCACTTGTGGGGGATTATACTATAGTATACCTTTTTCTGCATAGTGTGGTTTTCCCAAAATGCCACTCCCTGCTCTCAAGTGGACCTCTGTGTCTGCCCACGCCATGTCTGCCTTTTGCACCACCACCACCTCTCCGGCCCTCTGGCCTCCCTTAGTTACAGTGAAGGGGGTTGAAATGGCCTCCTGGGGACCTCACCGACCTCTCATGTTCAGGTCCCACTGAACTAGGAGGTCCCACTCCTAGTGGAGGCTAGATCTTCCCCCCATCTCAGAGCCATCCCTTTCATGTATCCAGAGCTCTTTGTCACAACCAAATCCCTGAGAGGAGGAGGAGAAAGGTTTTACACATAGAGGAATTCCTGCCCTCCAGCCGGAATCACCTAAGGTCATAAGGAATCAGTGGCAGAACTGGGACAAGATCCCAGGTCTCCTGGCTGGACCCCAGTGCTAAACCTTCACTCTGCTTGGACCCTTGGAGGAAAATGTATTGGCAGTCATTCAGTCCTACTCTGTGCACTTAGTCTTTTCCCTGTCCCCACCTTTCCATTCAAAAAGTGTCACTTTCAGAGTTCTGGTTAAACTGGAGACATGAAGCCACCATTCTTGGACACCATAACTGCTGGGTCACTGCTCCACACACCACCCTTCCACCTTGTAGTGTGGTTGCCTTGCAAGCCAGCACCCAACATCCCTGGATAGGGAGCTCGGCTTGCCTGTTTTACTTTTTATCTCTGCTTTTACAGACTTTTCTTTATTTTGAGCAAAGTTCTTAACAACCCTTCAGGACACTCCCAAGGCAAACTGCAGTGTTCTCTGTCCTGGACTCCCTGAGTTGTTCTCACTGTCCTCACTTAGTCTAAGTTTATTCTCACTGCTTTAACTTTTTAATCCCTTTACCCCCACCTTGTGTGGAGACACTGTGTATCATGTGATATGTGGTTTGTTTCTAACTTTGGTACTTTATGATTCCCTGCCCCAGTGGTTTTGCCAGCTGTAGTTTAGTTCAGCCATAGTTTGGTCAACTTTCACAGACCAGTGTTCCAAGTCCGCAGGTGGGTGAGTCTGTAATATTAAGAGACCCTCACGGTTGTGGTGAGCGGTCTTGCGGGACTCGTAGCATCCATCGCTTTCTGTTTTGTGATACTCTATGTGATGGGCCCGCCTGTTCACTTGCACAGAAACGAGAGCAGAAGAAGGAGCTGGGCCATGTCAATGGACTGGTGGACAAATCTGGCAAACGGACTACATCCCCCAGCAGTGACACTGACTTGTTGGACAGATCAGCTAGCAAAACTGAACTCAAGGCCATTGCCCATGCCCGGATCCTGGAAAGGAGAGCCAGCCGACCTGGCACGCCCACATCCAACGCCAGCACGGAGACCCCCACCTCTGAGCAGAATGACGTCGACGAGGACATCATTGATGTGGACGAGGAGCCAGTGGCCGCAGAGCCAGACTACGTGCAGCCCCAGCTGAGGCGGCCCTTTGAGCTGCTGATTGCTGCCGCCATGGAGCGGAACCCCACCCAGTTCCAGCTGCCCAATGAGCTGACGTGCACCACTGCACTGCCAGGTCAGCCAGACCGCCATATCCCCCCAGCCCGGCTTCCACAAGGCTGCCGTCCACCCAGGAGGCTGTGCAGCCTGGGGGTCGCTGTCCGTGCAGCCACTGTCTCAAGTTCCTGTTTTGGTTTGTGGAAGGATCTTTGAAGGCTCATATGCTTACTCAGTTTTCTAAATTCCACCCTTCCCAGTATCACTTTAAAGCAGGGAGGTGGGGGCGGGGGGCGGTGTGGAAAACATACACATAGTTCAAAACTCAAAAAATGTAAGAATTTCAATAAAACATTTCCCACCTGTCCCTGTCTGCCGTTGCCCAGTTTCCACCTTCCTTCCCCTCATAGATAACCACTCTTTGGTTCTTATGTATCTCTTAGAAGCCAATACAGATATGTTTATCATTTTCCCCTTAAATAGCATGCTTACATGCATCTTTCCATATTAATGTTGACATTCCTCAGTTTTCTTAATGGTTGCATAATAACACATTATATAAACTAATTTCTTATTAATGGATATCCTGGTTGTTCCTAATCTTTCGTTCAGTTCAGTTCAGTCGCTCAGTTGTGTCCGACTCTTTGCGACCCCATGAATCGTAGCACGCCAGGCCTCCCTGTCCATCACCAACTCCCGGAGTTCACTCAGACTCAACGTCCATCAAGTCAGTGATGCCATCCAGCCATCTCATCCTCTGTCGTCCCCTTGTCCTTCTGCCCCCAATCCTTCCCAGCATCAGATTCACAACAAATGGTGTTTCAACAAATAATTTTGTAAATATATCACTGTATACAAGTGAGTGTATGGAGGATAAATTACTAATATTAGAATTACTGAGTCAAAACTATGCAACTATGTACTTACAGTCTTGATGGATATTATAAATTGTCCTCCATTCCCTTTTTAAAAAAAAAAATTTTTTTTAATTAAGTCATGACTTCTCTTGGATACCAAAAAGCATCTAAATCTTATTTTCTTCTTCCCATAGAAAGTGAGATCGGCAGGCATAGGAAACCTGCTGGTCAGTAGGGTGCATACAGAATCGTAGCATTTCCGCTTTCTGTTAAAATGAAGTAAAATTACAGTCTTTTCCTCAGGCACCTCCACAGAATTTGTTGACCATTTGACCTGGGTCTTTGTGTTTCTTAACTTGCCAGGATCTAACCTAGGCTGCTGACCACTTGATGTTTGCAAAACACTGAGGATGTATTTCTGTCACACAACAAGGAACTCGTGATTATGGTTCTGACTTACGTCTCCCTTCTCCTCCTTTTTCATTCTTTTTCTCACTGGGAACCAGCCCGGGATAGGGAGGGCTCTCAGAAAGAGATCTGTGTCCAGGCCATGGCACATGGTTTTACTGAGATCCGTTCCTCTGACTTAGTCTTGTTTCCATACCCCAGACTAGGAACTCTGCCTCCAGAGAACGTTTAGCACCACCAATTTCTCTTCCAGGTTCCAGCAAGAGGAGAAGAAAGGAGGAAACCACAGGGAAAAACGTTAAGAAAACACAGCACGAGTTAGATCACAATGGTCTTGTTCCCTTACCGGTCAAAGTCTGCTTCACGTGTAACAGGTATTTTTCTTCCCTAGCAGAGGGCTCTCCCTCATATTCAGCAAGTGTTTTTTCTCTCATTTATCACCTCTTCCAAACCACATATGTTAAATAGAGGTAACCCATAATCTGATGGTATGAGTACAAAGAGACTGAGTGACTAATTGGCCAGAGCCTGGACTGTTCTAGGAAAGAAATCCTTGAACAGTCACGGTGCAGAAGTACCGTAAACCATGTTGATAGAGGCTTAAGCGAGAGGAGTTGGACTTAAAATGAAGCTTTGGGATATTTAGACTAACTAGCAGGAAGAACTCTGGCAGCCAAGACACACATCCCTGAGAAAGGCTAATAATTTTTGAAGCACTAAAGATGAATTTTAAAGTAGTACAAGTATCCATCCTAGCTGGCATGCCTCAGACTGGATGACTTCCAAAAGCCTCTAGGCTGCCCCAGTTGTAGCTTCCCCGGGACACTGGTTTCCTTCAAATAAGATCTCCGCAGTGACAGGAACCAGCTGCCTCAGTTACTGAAGCTGGACTTGGGTGTGTGAGAAAGGCAGGATAGCAAGAGAAAATAGCTCTCAATGAGAAATGTTCCACAGCTAAAGCTATAGGGAACAAGACAGGAGCCAGACCCACACTGCGGCTCCGCTGCAGCTTCAGGACTTCTGAAGTATCAGGACTGCTGGGGTATTGTAGGTACAATCATAACTGGTGTTTGCTTACATGCCCTCCCTCGAACTGCGCTTACATGAGTACATAGCAAAAGCATTTTCCCAGCACAGTGCTCTCTGGTTGTCAGTTTTGCTGAGTGCTTAATGTGGCAGAGAAATCTTTTCCTCTTGTAGTGTGAGACTCTGGAAAAGTTGTTAGTGATTTTTTTTTTCAACTGAGGTAATTGCTTTCTGTTACGGAGTAGAAAGATCAGAGCGGGTTGGCAGTCTTCCTCAGTAGGTACTGAGTGTTGATCATTTCTGCTCCGACAGCCACTTTAGCTCTACTCCAAATGAGCATTCACTTCTCTGCATTCGTCTTAGAAGAGTGATGAGAAGCCCAGTGGTGGCCCCCAGCTTCATCCATCTTCCTAATAGTGAATGGAACTGAAGTACTGGGGAGGAGAGTGTGGAAGAACACGGCTAGGATTAAGGAAGGGAAGCCGTCCCACAGGGCAGAGTTTGTGTGAATTCTCTAACCTTGCCTATTAATGGCCCACCTCTCTCTTGCAGGAGTTGTCGCGTGGCCCCTCTCATCCAGTGTGACTATTGCCCCCTCCTGTTCCACATGGACTGCCTCGAGCCCCCGCTCACTGCCATGCCCCTGGGCAGGTGGATGTGTCCGAATCACATCGAACATGTGGTGGTAAGCATGGCGGTGTCCGTCGGTCCTATGTGGGCACAGCCAGGGCGTGGACCCATTCAGTGGGAAGCATAGTACTGTCAGCCTTGTACCAGAGTTCACTCCAGTCTCTGAGACGCTGGTTCCTGCAGACCATCCTACCCACTTCTCATTGCTGTGACCTGCCTGCCTCGGCCGTGCGTTTTGCCTTTTCCCACAATGCCTTGTTTCGGTTGCACAGGCAGACTTAGGCCACTAGCTCTTGATTGTTCGTGAATAATTTCCTCTGTGATGAGTTAAGCAATTGGTGCTACAGCCCTCAAAAGGGAGTAGTTAGATCCAGCCTTATGCAAATCAATGCTCTTCTATATTTTCTTTTTCTTAATTTATTTTTAATTGGAAGATAATTGCTTTACAATGTTGTGATGGTTTCTGCTGTACAACAACATGAATCAGCCACAAGTCTCCCATATTTTCTTGTTTCTTGTTTTTAGAGGGAACAAACTAAGAAAGTTCTAAAATATTTATTCTCATAGCACTGGCAGGTAACTTCCCAGTAACTTTGGAGAATTGAAGAATTGACCCAGATAACTAACGGTATTCCAGACAGTCATTTATTGAGCACCTAACGTGTCCTACACACCACACGACGAGGCCCTTGCCCTTCTCTTCCTTTGTCAAAGCTGTGGAATGAATGAATGGTATGAGGTGCTGTTATCTTATCTCCCAGGAGACTTGGTTACATTTTCCAGACTGCTTCCCGGGGCCAGACTAGAACTGTAATTTCCTATCTCCCCTAGAGGGTTAGGACATCTCCTAATCAGCATGGTCCCTCAGAAGGTTGAATGAGAGAGGGCCTCAGGCGGAGCAGCTCCCTCATAAGAGCAGCCTCTCCAGGTTCAAAGGGTAATTGCATAAGGCATCACCATATCAAATGGTGATAACCATGGAATGACTGCTGGCCTTCTGCACGACCAGCGCTCTCCGCTCTGCGCTGAGAGGAACTTCAGTTACAGACTTGCTCATAAGGGAGAAAGGGCGTGCTTGGCCCTCTTCACTTCACTCATGCACCTCAGAAGGGTTATGCAGGAGGAAGCCTCTCTCCAAGGCTCAGTGTGAGTGTCTCGTTTTGCCTCCTGCTGAACCAGAAGAGAAACAGCCATGAGCAGACTACCCACATGTGAATCTGTAAGAGCAGCCTTTCAGCAGATGAGGAGTTATTAATTGGGTGATTGTTTATTAGCCACATAGGGGGTTTTCCTAATTTACTAATTAGGAAGCTGCCACATAGATCTTTTCTTTTAATTAAAGTATAGGGGACCAGACATAGAAAAGGAAAAGAGGCATAGTTGCTCCATGCCTTCTGGAGGCTACTGCACACTTTTTTTCTTCCCTCCCTTTGGCCTCTTGAGAGCAGGCCAAGGCTTTCTGCCTGCTGTAGAACAAGGCTCTGGTACCCAGGTGGGTTCACGAATGCTCCCTGGTGCCATAGAGGAGGAATAGGGCAGGATTCTGGTGTTGGTCTCACCTGTCAGCCAAGCTCCCACACGGGCAACAGTCCTGCTTCTGGTGGGAGAGAGGCCCTTGCTAGGAAAGGAGTCTGGCGCTCTCTAGGGCCAAGGCCTGCATCTGCTCTGAAACCTGTACACTGGGAAGAGGACTGTCAGAGGCTGAGTTTGGAAGGGCCCTTCCTGGCTGACTCCCCGTGTATTGTCCCCTTCGGGCCTCTCTAGGGAGTAGGAACTAAACTGGGCAGGGCCGAGGGAGCATCTCACCCACATCTCCTGGCCCTCTGACAGGAGTGTTGACATACCAGCTCCTGACAAAAGGAGCCTACTGGGCCGAGGGCTCCTTTTTTTTTTTAACATAAGATAGTTGGGAGGGTGATGCAGCTGAGCTTCACAGCAGGAATGTGTCTGCTCCGTCCCCAGCTGAACCAGAAGAACATGACGCTGAGCAATCGGTGCCAGGTGTTTGACCGCTTCCAGGACACCATTTCACAGCACGTCGTCAAAGTGGACTTCCTGAACCGAATCCACAAGAAGCACCCTCCCAACCGCCGCATGCTCCAGTCGGTCAAAAGAAGAAGCTTGAAGGTGAGTCACAGCCCGGCGCAGGCAGGATGGTGGTCTCTGCCTGCCTTCCTGGGTAGACAGGGTCGGGGTCCCAATTGCAGAGGGGAAGACTGAAGCTCAATGGCAAGTGACAAATGCCACCATCAATTTATGGTGGTCAGGAAACCCACAGGGGGGCCTTGAGACTCAGCCAGGTTTCTAGTTGTCTTGAGGATCAGCACTCTTCAGCCCCTCCCACCAAGCTTTTGGTGTGCTCTGCTGTTACCATCCCCCCTCCTGGCACTCATTCTGTTTCTGTTAGGTGGCCCCTTTCTCAGAGCTATCTGGTGAGGGGACGTGTTTAAGGGGGTGATTAAGCAGAAGCCCTTACAAAAAGTGAGGCACAATCCATTTTGGGGGGCTGCTGTTAATCTATCATCAATGCTCAAAAAAATTGTGGCTTTGGAATAATCAACATCTGTATGTGTCTGACAGCTGCTAACGTATGTCCACAGAGATGGACAGGAGTATTTCCTTTTTTGAAAAGCATTTGGTAGTCCTGAGGCTGTCTCTCCTAAACCGATCAGTCTCATTCATTTAACTTAGAGAACATCACACTATATACCCGTGTATATATTTTTCTCTTTTGAAATAATCCTACAGTCCCCTGTACCAAGGGAAATCAGCAGTTCTCAGATGTGGCCACTTGGTGGCAGCCACACTTAAAATTATCACTCCCACCACTTGTCACTTCCATTGGGTGTCAGCGCTAGCAAGATGTTGACTGTCGAAAATTGTGTAACAAACTCTTAACTGTAAACACTTATGCTTTGATGGGAACACCAGTTTTCCAAAATTAAATAAAGGTATTTGCAGTCAGGGGTACAGTGTGTTTACACATTGAAGATGGCACACATCAGACCTTACTTAGACATCTAAGAGTAAGTCTGGGCTGTGTGATTGACCGTGTGGATCTGAAAGAAAGCCTGGCTGCTGAAGTGAACAGGCCAGGGGGCCTTGATAGAATCCTGATGCCCCTCCCCCTTTGGAAATGTGTCCCTATTCTTGAGGAGAATCCAAGGGTATGAGTCGCCTGAAAAGCATTTTATTCTTAGTGTGAGAGGGAAATGAGGCCTGCAGCACCAGAGGACAGTGGCAGAGAACTGCTCCAGCTCTGTTCTGGAACTTTGCCTTCATCCTTGACATACAGCCGTGCAGGCAAAATCAGCCGAGACCTTCATATCTTTGTTGGGGGGTCCCTTTTTCTCAGGGGCAACCTTGGTCTAGCTACTGCCCCATTCCTGGATGCCCTCAGACAAGCCCACAGCACTGGCCACCACTGTTAACGCGCCAGCGCTCAGTTCTGTGTTCCGTGCCTTTCTCATCACTAGATTCACATCTGCCTGCCCATTCCGCAGGCACCTTTCTCTCGATCTGCCCAAGACCAAGAGTCTTTTGCCTCCAAATGTGCTCTTCCTCTTCTTATATTTCCTGGTTCAGTGAATGACTGAAATCTCTACCCAGTCCCTCAAACCAGAATTCAGCTCTTCTTCTCTTAATCTCCATAAGGACTTGGTCACCAAATCTGTTAGTTCTCACACATTTTCCAAGTCCACCTCCCCCACCTGTAGTTCCCCCTTCATCTGCCTGGAAGCTCCTCCTCAGCTTCAAGTCTCAACTGATAATACTGCCCTCCCATGAAATCCTCCCTAGTCCTGAGCTCCTGGCCCCCAGACGAAAGTAAGCACACTCTTTTTTTGTTGTTGTTGCAGCTCCTTAGACATTCTCTCTTCTAGGACCCGTTACATTATATTGTAATGTTTCTGGGCTCATCTCCCACTAGACTGAGCTCCTTGAGGGGCAAGGCTTAGATTTTGTTCATTTCTGGATCTCTAGGACTTGACGTAGTGCACAGACTCAGGAGATACTCAATAAATGTTGGCTGAATGTATGAATGACTCTTGGCTTGTGTGACTCTTTCATTCACACGTGTTGTGATTCAGAGTGTGTTGTCCATCTTTTTGCAGCAGAGAGGCCTTTAATTGTCTCATGAGTCATGAGTGAATGGATGAAGACATCTGACATTGATTGAGTGCTTATCACCAGACAGGCCTCACACTGAGCATTTCCGAAGTGAAGATGGCCTTATTTAACTTTTTGTTTCTCAGATACTGCTCACTCACCTCCCAGCCTAGGTGCTGATCAGTAAGAGCCTAGAGTACCACTCTAAAGCCCTGTCCAGTGTCTCTCTTACCCTTTTTAGGCCAAAACAGAAGGCAGCATACAAGAAGGCCTGGTTTCTGCAGGTCTTGGACCTTGATGAAGAAGAGTAGGAGACATGGCTGCTTTTTCTAGTTCTGTGCCTGCTCAGGCTCGCGCATGTGTGTGTGTGTCAGAGTCACAGAGACGGGGATGCAGAGCAGCAGCCACCCACTGTGCGTCCTTGTCCGGATCCCAGAGTGGACGGTCTCCCCTCAGGCATCGGCACCACAGACAGACGCGCGGCCAGGGCAGAGCCCCCAGGTGTGTGGGCACTGTCACCCTCTCCTTGCTCCCTCTCTCTGTCCTGAACAGGTTCCCGATGCCATCAAATCTCAGTACCAGTTCCCACCCCCTCTCATTGCACCCGCGGCCATTCGGGACGGGGAGCTGATCTGCAATGGGATCCCTGAGGAATCACAGACGCACCTTGTGAACTCTGAGCACTTAGCCACCCAGGCAGAGCAGCAAGAGGTGAGTGAAGGCAGGCTGGGATTCCACACCCCATCTTCCTTCCACCTCGCCGCGGCTGTTGCTGGAAGTCACTCTCATCCCCATCTTCTGCCCCCCCCACCCTCCCCCACCCTGAGCCCCTACCCCAACTGCCACCGCCCTGCCCCCTGAGTTGACCGTTCCAGAGAGACCCTCTGGCTCAGATCCTGAGGCAAGTAAGAGAACTACAGAGTCATCTGGTCTGCTTCTCTCCACCAGTCCCCAGGGTGCTGCGAGACGGGCACGTCCGTCTTGCAGAAAGACATGAGTAGACCTAGAGAAGTTAGGTGGCATTGCTGGACACACAGCAGGAGCTTGGGTCCTTGCTGGAGATTGGTGACGAGGTGAGCCTTAGGGGCAGAGTCAGAACGGGAACCCCCAACCCTGCTGACCAGGGTGTTGCCTGCCGAGTGTGTACCGACAAGCCTTGCTTGGGAATGGAGATGGAATCCTCTCAGGAGTCAAGCACACCCTCTCTGGGCATTCGCGATGGGACCTCGGAAACAGTGCTTGTCGGCTCTGCTGTAGCCCTGGCCGCTGTGGCAGGAAGGACCAGCGCCTCCCAGGCCTCTCACCCTCCTCTCCTCTCCTCTCCTTCCGTTGCAGTGGCTCTGTAGTGTTGTTGCGCTCCAGTGCAGCATATTGAAACATTTATCTGCTAAGCAGATGCCTTCGCATTGGGACTCTGAACAGACAGAGAAGGCTGATATTAAGCCTGTTATTGTGACTGACAGCTCAATCACCACCTCCCTGCAAACAGCTGACAAGGCACCTCCACCATCCCACTACCCCTTGTCCTGCCCCTCAGGGCTTAGCACCCAGAATTCCCTGAGCTGCTCTCCACCCCACCAACCCCCCACCCTAGAGGACATCAGCTGCAGCTCTTGTGCGGAAAAATCCAAGAAAGCCCCCTGTGGGACTGCCAACGGGCCGGTGAACACAGAGGTGAAAGCCAATGGCCCACACCTCTACAGCAGCCCCACTGATTCCACGGACCCCCGGCGACTTCCAGGCGCCAACACCCCCCTACCCGGCCTCTCACACCGGCAAGGCTGGCCCCGGCCCCTCACGCCACCAGCGGCTGGGGGGCTTCAGAACCACACCGTCGGCATCATTGTGAAGACAGAGAATGCCACTGGCCCCAGCTCTTGCCCCAGAGGAGTGTGGGTCTTGTCCCAAGCCTACCCCCTTCCGTTCCCAGCTCTTGTGCCAGCATCGAGAACACCAGCACTTTGCAAAGAAAGACTGTCCAATCCCAGATAGGACCTCCGTTGACAGATTCAAGGCCACTGGGCTCACCCCCAAATGCCACCCGGGTGCTCACTCCCCCCCAAGCAGCAGGTGATGGTATCTTGGCCACAGGAGCCAATCAACGATTCTGCTCACCAGCACCGTCGTCAGGTGAGTGCGGCTCAGCCTTTCATGCTCTTCCTGGCAAATAACTCTTAAGGTTCAAGCAACACTTGTATCCCTGTAAACGTTCCAGAGGACTTTGATCTCCGTATTAACTGTCCTTCCCCCCGTTTCTATGATAGAAGAGAAAGTGCCTGTTAACTTGTCCCTAATTTAAAGGCGGGACCTTTAGGCTCTGAAAGTGATTTCCTTAAGGTAACCTACTGAGTCAGTCAGTGCAGGGGTAGAAGTGGAGCCTGGGTCTCTTGACTCTCCCCTCCCATGCTCTCCAGGCTTTTTGTCCCATCACTTTAGAGGAGAGCAGCTGGCTCCCGGAAGCTGCCGTGGTCAGCCTGAGGGTTACGGCCTCTGTGTTTGATGATCCACTCCATTCCAGATTCTCAGAGACAGCTCGTTTGAAGGAATTGCTGTGTCAGGGAAGGCAGGGCCGCAAAACAGCACTGCCCTCCAGAGTAGGCAGAGTTGGGTGCCCGCAGAGGTTGCTCTGGCCCGAACGCTTGCACTCGGGCCACATTCTACAAGGCAGTCCCATAATGCTACCTGGGCCGGGTGTAGACCCGCTCTTTCAGCTGTCCCCCGTCAGCATTCAGGACCTCAAGGTTGCTGACCCCAGCATCTGAACCAGGTTTCAGATGCTGCTGGAACCCCCTGTGGTCTCTCCTGTCTGAACTGAACTGGCCTCCTAGTCAGCTGGGAGTCTCGGTGACCAGGTGACTGTGACTTCTCTGCATGGGGGCCCCTGGTCCCAGGATGGCCCCTACTCTCAGGCTCTCATCCTGTTTATCTCTGAATACCAGCCTGGCTACCTTTGGCACCTGTGAGTCCACTTTAGGACGCAGGAGCTGCAGGGGCAGGCATCACCTACTTGAGTGAGCAGAGGCAGCCGGGAGGTATTCATGGCCCAGAGGACGAAGCTGTCCCACCACGTCCCCCTGAGCTGTAGATGTCACTCGTTCTCGTGCTCTGGGGACTCCTGCGTGCCCGGGTGTGTTGTCATTCCACCTGCCCTTCCTCACCACACGTTTTTAGCTCTAGGAGTTCCAGAGCCTATGGGGTGAGGATCAAGAAGGGAACATCACCTTGGGCCCGAAATCCAGGCCTGTCTCTGCAGTGGGGGATTGGACCGGTGGGTTTCCCTCAGGCAACGTAAGTAACAGTCTTCCTGCTCCGTCCCCAGATGGCAAGGTCAGCCCCGGCACGTTATCCATAGGAAGCGCTTTAACCGTACCCTCTTTCCCAGCCAACTCTACTGCCATGGTGGACCTCACCAACTCACTTCGAGCATTCATGGATGTCAATGGAGGTGAGTGAGTGAGTCGCTGCGCCTGTGCAGTGTTCAGCTCATTGCAAAGGGGCAGAAGGGGCCCTGATCCTAGGGGGCAGGGAGGTGGGAGGACTGTAGGAAAGAAAGCCCCTTCTCCCAATTCTGCTGTATAAGATTGAAGGCAGGAGGAGAAGGGGATGACAGAGGATGAGATGGTGAGATGGCATCACCGACTCAATGGACATGAGTTTGGGTAAACTCCGGGAGTTGGTGATGGACAGGGAGGCCTGGCGTGCTGCGGTTCATGGGGTTGCAAAGAGTCGGACACGACTGAGCGACTGAATTGAACTGATACACATAACAAAGACAAAGGGAGTGCAGACCCAAGCTAAACCAGCGAGAAGAGAAGAAAGTCACTTTAGGCAGATCACCTGGACTTGAATAAAACCAGGAGCTCCCAAAGGAGGGACCTCGTCTGTGAGAAACCCCCAAAGTCAGGGAGAACTGGAGCAGTCCTTGATCTCTGTGAGCAGGGAGGTTAGAAAGTCCATGCCTCAATACCAGTCATCGGGGCTTCCTCTCATCCCAGGTAGGCGAGTGGTGTCTTGCTCCACTTTCTTGGATCGCTGTACCTAACGTTAAGCTGCCCACTGCAGGGGGCATCTGCCCAGGCTGCCTGCAGCCTCGTTGCAGAAGAGCCAGTGAGATGCTTGGCTCCAGGCCCTGGTACCACTTTGTACTCTGAGTTGTTTGAGAAAAATCACTTGGCTGAATTTTAGGAATGCTGAAATATTGGCTCTGTGACCCTCACCTATTGCCGCATTTCATTTCCTCCTCAGCTGCTTTTTAATCTTTCTCTTTGGTTAATAGAAATCGAGATAAATATGCTGGACGAGAAGCTGATCAAGTTTCTGGCCTTGCAGAGAATACATCAGCTTTTCCCCTCCCGGGTCCAAGCTTCACCGGGCGGTGTCGGGGCACATCCGCTGGCTTCTGGAGGGCACCACATGGAAGGTGCGCATGTCCACGCCACCCCTCTAGGTTCACCTCTGCATGTGCACAGCCATCTCCCCCCACGGAGAATCTCCGTCCTCCATGCAAGCCTCTACTGGGCTTAATGAAACACCACGGTTTCTTTTCTCAAAAGCAGAAAGGAGATGGCAACCACCACTTTCAGATCAGGCTCGGGAGAGTGCTTGCTGTAACTCATCCCTGTGAGACAGAAAGCAGCTAGGGGTGCCTTTGGGTATATGTGATGTGCTTTCTGCTCATTTGCTTCTCAGTATTTGAGCTGGAAGGATTTTCCAAAAGGCTAACTCTGCTTAGGACAGACCTTTGAGCGTTAGCCAGTAAAAGCCTTGCTGCTTAGAAGTGGGATCCTCAGACCATGAGCATCAGTATCACCTAAGAGCTTGTTAGCAGAGCTCGGCCCCACCTCAGACCTATGGAATCAGAATCCGCATTTTAACAAGATCCCTGGGTGATTCATATTCAAAATTAGAGGAACATTGGTTTGTGCCTTCTGGGTTTTTTGCACAGTCTCCTTTATAATATCAGTTGGTATATCCCTGATAAACCAACCAGCAGCCCTTGTGCTTCAAGTACTATCATCCTTGAATTATATGGTCCTCTTCAGAGATGGTCCTTTTTACTCCCCCGTGTGGGAAACGCTGTTAAGTGGGGGGAGAGAGCTACACCCTGCAGCAGCTTTGTGTCAGGTGTGAGTTTGGAAGGATGACTCATCCAATGGGGTTATTTTCTCCATGACCAAATGTCCAGCTTCTCTTGTGTGTTTGGGCCCCAGGTTCTGTTCCTGAACAGTCACATCCCTATGTTTGCCTTGCAGTGCAGAGAAGGGAAGTACAGGCCCGAGCTGTGTTCTACCCCCTCTTAGGGTTGGGAGGCGCTGTGAACATGTGCTATCGAACCCTCTACATCGGGACAGGTAAGCCAGGTGGGAGGGGCGTTGAATCTCTCCAGCCCTGAAGAGGAACACCCTGACCCATGGAGGCTAGAAAGGGAGGGACGCCCTCTCCAGGTTTAACCCAGCAGATGTCTGGACAGGAGGGACTTTAGGGACTGTCGGCTGCCATCTTCCCGCTTCAGGCCTTGTGCCCCATGTGGCATCAGACTGCCCGGAAGTCAGCCCTGACTGCTGCTCAGTGAGCATTCAACAGCACAGGAAAGACCTGAGCAGAGGACACGTGCTGTGTCCCTGGCGACCTTTGAAGAAGTGGTGGGGCTGACACGCGTGTAACCCATACTGGGCCCTGCGTCTTGCCAGAGGGACAGGCAGGCCCTTAGCCTGGAAGGGTCCCTTTCTCTCAGATGATGCTGTTTCTGGGCCATGCACCCCATGTTGTGCTCGCATGGAGATCACTCCCTGCACCCCTCTGGGCAGCATCCCATGTTCTGAAGCACATGAGCTGGCAGGGACATCTGTTCTTTTACAGGGGATTGGAAAAGAGAGCAGTTTTTGTTCGAAAATATAAGGAGAGGGCCCTGAGCTTACCTGTCCCTTGAGTTCCCGCCCAGAAGCTAACTCCCACCCTGCTCAGCTCCCCCGCGCATCCACCTCACAGTCTGTTCTTTGCTTTCCTTTCCTCTGCTCTGCCCTCCGCCCCTCGCAGGAGCTGACATGGACGTGTGCCTTACAAACTATGGTCACTGTAACTACGTGTCCGGGAAACACGCCTGCATATTCTACGATGAGGTGAGGGTGCCAGAGAGCTCTGCCAACCTGAGGCCTCTCCCAGCACTGGGGTTTTGTTCAGTGCCCTGGGTGAGGGGAATGGGATGGGGTCCTCTCCTTCTCTTGCCTCCCTGGCATTCCCGGAAGAGAAGAGCCTTAGGGTGAAGGGCATCTGTCCTGGGGAGTAGGGCCCCTATTTCTCCTGAGGTGGGTCAGCAGGCCCAGGGAGGGACGAGGCACCCTAAGTGGGGCGGGGCGGCGCAGGGGGACCCACATAGAAGGAACCAAGCCCTCCAGGCGTGTCCCTGTGGGTTTCATCATCGTCGTCTTCACGTGCCAGTGAATGTCATTTCACCAGGAGCCCGTGCTAAGGAGGCAGCGTAATGGGAGGGTAGGAAAGAAAGCTTTCTTGAGGACATGAGTCTTGAGCCCATTGGAAGGGGCAGGGCAGCGGGGCGTGACGGGGAAGGAAGGAGGGAGCTCCCCGGTAGAGCAGCACAGCCTTCTCCATGTGTCCTCTCTCCCCTTAGCCCCAGGCCCCACGCAGCAGACCACACATCTTATCTTCCCTCCTCCTCCTCAGAATACCAAACATTATGAGCTGTTAAACTACAGTGAGCACGGGACAACGGTGGACAATGTGCTGTATTCATGTGACTTCTCTGAGAAGACCCCGCCAACCCCCCCAAGCAGTATTGTTGCCAAAGTGCAGAGTGTCATCAGTAAGTTGGAGCAGAGGCCTGTGGCCACGGAGCCTGCCCTTTTTGGACACTTGGTCTGACGCCTCAGAGTGGCTGTGGCTCACTGCCATGACCTGCTGTCGCTCGCCCTCCCGGTCCCGTTGGCCAGGTTCTCCTTGCTCATGGGCCCCGGAAAGGCCACAGAGAAGCACGTGCTGTGCACTCCCATGGGTATACACACCTACCTTGGGAGCCTCAGACCCCACCCCTCCTTTCTGAGCGTCCCTCACCCCAAGTCATGCAGCATTTTAGAGTGGGGAGGTGCAGGGGCCCCACCCTGGCCAGCGGCCCAGGTGGGGCTTGGCTGCTCACTGTTCCTCTCTTGTGACCTTCCCCTTCTCTCCCAGGGCGCCGCCGGCACCAGAAACAGGATGAAGAGCCAAGTGAAGAGGCAGCCATGATGAGTTCCCAGGCCCAGGGGCCGCAGCGGAGACCCTGCAACTGCAAAGCCAGCAGCTCGAGCTTGATTGGGGGCAGTGGGGCCGGCTGGGAGGGCACGGCCTTGCTGCACCACGGCAGCTACATCAAGCTGGGGTGCCTGCAGTTTGTCTTCAGCATCACTGAGTTTGCGACCAAACAGCCCAAAGGCGAGGCCGGCCTGCTGCAGGATGGGGTCTTGGCCGAGAAGCTCTCTCTCAAGCCCCATCAGGGCCCCGTGCTGCGCTCCAACTCCGTTCCCTAGGACTGGCGGCTACTCCGTCACCCGCCCGTCCACCCCACCCAAGACTCCTGCAATGCAAAAATGTACACAAACCAAGCCCGGGTTTTTTTTCTATACTCCACCGGAAACCCTTCGACTACAATCTTTGCATGAAATGAAGAAACCTTTTGACTGTTTTTTAAAAATCCTTTTTCTTTTCTCAAGTTCTAGGGGGCATTTGCACATATATTTGTACTCAACATTTCATGGGAAAGCGGCAGACCGAGCTGAGGAACAGCGTGGGCAGGGAGGGGAAGGCCGATGGTCTGGACACCTCCGACACAAAACCGTTCCCCACCCACCTCCTGCTCCCTCCCCCTCGCCCGCCGTTGTAAAATAATCAGAAACTTGTTCTATTTTGTGGCAGTGACAATAGTTTTATATTAAAAGAAAAAAATACAGTTTTCATACAGCAAAATCTATACAATATCATTGTTTTATTTAATATAAAGATCGTACCCACCCTCCTTCCATGGTTCCCACCCTCCAGGTTATTTTCCCTTTCTGCAGCGGTTGCACTACAGGTAGCTACTGTGTATTATGGACAAATGAGAAATGAATTCTTTTTCTGGCTGTCCATCTTATTTTATTTCAAATAAGGAAAAGTGTATTTGGATTTTGTGTAAATACATCTAGTGATGACATTTTTTCAATGTTTTTAAAAACTGTGTACAGTACTACATGTGGTAGAGCGTTTTCTTCAAATTGTCTATTGTAGCAAAAACGTTTTTGTCGTAAACCTGTTTTGTCTCCTTTTTTTGTTCTCTTGCCACTTCTCTCCTCTTCCTCCCACCCCTGGCTCCCTCCTCTCCCCCCTCCCCCACAACTAGTACCGATGTACATAGTAATTGTAATGTTTTAGACTTTACAGAAACTTTCCTGTATTCTGTATATAAAAAAACAAAAATACTTCAAATTATGTTTTCTGCCTGTCTGTCCTACCTGTCATCACCCTTAAGAGGGAACCGTCCTGAGGCCCTGGTCCCACAGCCCCACTGAACAAGTCTCATTCCCAGATCCTCAGTCCCCAGGGAAGTCAGGAAGAGGGCAGGTGTTGGAGAAAAGTGTGCCCAGGGTGGGAAGGCCAAATGGAAGGGGAGGGGTTCCGCTGCAATGGGTTGTTGTATGGCTTTGTGGGTGACTTGAGGGAATTCAGAGGGCTTGAGCATTTGATGTGATCAGATTCTACAAGAATCCCAAGAGTACTACTGATCCCTGGTCCTCTTGGCTCCAAAACCAAGACATTAAAATAGGAGATGGCTGGACTTCTCTGGTGGCTCAGTGGTAAAGAATCTGCCTGCCAAAGCTGGGCACTTGGGTTCGACCCCTGGTCTGAGAGGATCCTACATGCCTCGAAGCATCTAAGCCCTCACCTAGAACCCATGCTTCACCTCAAGAGAAGCCACTGCAATCAGAAGCCCACACACCACAGTGAAGAGCAGCCCCCACTCACCGCAACTAGAGAAACCCCACACAACCAAAAGTATTTTTTTTAAATAAGAGCATGAGACCTCTGCATTCTGCTCCAGAAGCTTTAACCCAAGCAGTTGGGGCTGTCTTTCCTTCAGTTATTTGCTATCATTTTATCCATCTCTTCTGGGAGAAGTCGTAACACCTGGGTTTCACCCCCCTCCCCTGCCCCCAGCCCTAGCTGGGTATGGAGCAATTCATTATTTCAAGTATCACTCAAGTTCCTCCAGTACCCAGCCTTTGCTGGCCTTGGATCTTTGTCTCAGTAACTTGCTGTGAGCAATCATCAGGGCAGATGTGGCCCCTGCCTCTTGGAGCTTAGAATCTAGTGTGGAGCAGTTTGTTTCAAATGTCTGAAGAACAAAGAAATCCAGTCTGTAGACTCAGTCATGCCACAAGTAACTCTACTCGCAGTCACAAGTTTACAACTGCAGCCCCTGGACAGATGAGTTCACCCATTACCTAAATTCTCAGGCCTCCAAGCTCCCTTTTATTTAAACAAACTATTCCTTCTTGCACATTATACTTAAGAAACTTTATCTGCCAAGTTTTTCCTGAAAACCATCTCATGCTTAGAGAACACAGCTGTGCGTATGCATGCCAGCGCTGTTAAGAGTGCATGGTACCTGTTTGCATGTCAGGATTTTGTTTTGGTGGGGGTGGAGAGCACATCCATTTATTTCACTCATATTCCATCCCTAGTCTCATCCCACAGTATGGATACATGAACGCTGAATCCATGGTGCAACTAAACAGGAAACCGCTGGAATCTGAGGTCTGACCCTGGCTGCCACCCACCCGTCTAGCTTTGCCTCCACCACTCTCCTCCTCTTCCCCCGATGGGCCTTGTGAACTCCTTAAGGGCAGAAACATTGTTCTGCTCGGTATTTCCAAGGCTACCTGCACTGCTGGGCATGCTGTGAGTGCCAAACAACAGGTGCTAAATTGGACTGGATTTCTCCTTTCTCCTGGCAAGTCACCTGGCCAGAAATAATACCCTTACCCATGCCTCCCTAGCTGTCCCCACCCACACTCAGCCATCATAATCACTTCTATTCAGTAATGAAGCCTCTTTACCTATTTCTCCCACCTGTCAGAATCATTCCAGAGACAAATTTCCTCCTGAAGATCAGAGGACAGATTTTACACTCTTCCTGCTTCTCTTCGGAAATGGAGGGGTGGAGGACTTCCCTAGTGGGCCAGCAGCTAAGACTGTACTCCCAATGCAGGAGCCCCAGGTCCAATCCCTGCTCAGGGAACTAGATCCCACGTGCTGCAGTTAAGAAGACCCGGTGCAGCCAAATACATTTTATATATATATATAAAGGAGGGGTCTGGTGGGGTACAAGGAGGTGGGAAGATAGACAGCTAATGAATAAGTGAATCCTGACAGCCCTGAACTGATGGTGCCACCCTGCATGCACTGTGTCACCTCTCTGACCTCCATGGGAAGAAATGAAAAGAATCCTAGAAGCTGAGGGGTTACCTCGTGGCTCAGCTGGTAAAGAATCCGCCTGCAACGTGGGAGACCTGGGTTCGATCCCTGGGTTGAGAAGATCCTAGAAGCTGAGGGCTGAAATTAGAGGATAAGGAACTGATGGACTTGTTCACAGAGGGCAAAGAATCCAGGACTAGACTCACTGTCAGACACAGCAGCATTCAGGAGCCCACCCCTCTCCAGAAGGGAAGGACTGCTACATACTGACACCCAGAGAGCCCATCCGTCTGCTAAGCCCCTTCCTGCAAGTCTTCTGCAACAGAGCCCAGCACAGAGTACAGGTACACGCGAAGACGGTCATTCATGCACACACTGACAGAATACAGATGCATGCACACACCTGGAGGGGCTCGAAGCCCACAAACTCACACACCTACAAGGTGTTCACACGGGCGCGCTCACACAGGATCCAGAGTCACGCACACAACCTAAAGGACGATCACAGGATCCATGGGCACATCACATACCAAAAAGACTAGCACCTTCACTAGAGGTGCGTGTACATACCTAGAGGGCGCTCCCAGGCGCAAACGCACATAGGCACCTAGGTTTTCACACCAGCGCACACCCCGAGGACGCAGACGCACGCCTAGGGGGCGCTCCCAGGGCCCACGCACACACGCACGCACACATCCCTGCCCTGTCTGCCGCCCGCCTCCGCCTCCGCCTTCGCCAAGCCGAAGAGCGCCAGGCGCCCTTCCAGGCCGGTGCGGGGAGAGCCCGCAGCCCCCCGGGCGGCGATCCAGGCGGCTCCGGGCCTGGGCGGGAGCCCGGAGGTGCGGCCGGCATGGAGGCGCTGCTGCTGGGCGTGGGGCTGCTGCTGGGCGCCTACGTGCTTGTCTACTACAACCTGGTGAAGGCCCCGCCGTGCCGCGGCCTCGCCAGCCTGCGGGGCCGCACGGCCGTGGTCACGGGTGAGTGCTGGCGGGCGGGCAGGGGGCGGGGAGCCGGGACGGTGGGGCGGGGGCCCGACGTCTCAGCTCCGCTCCCGCCCACCCTCCTCAGGTGCTAACAGCGGCATCGGGAAGATGACGGCACTGGAGCTGGCACGCCGAGGAGCGCGCGTGGTGCTGGCCTGCAGGAGCCGGGAGCGCGGCGAAGCGGCTGCGTTCGACCTCCGCCAGGTGAGGGAGGGCGGGGCTTTGGAGGGCGGGGCCTGGCGGGGGAGGGCGGGGCCTGGCGGGAGGGTGAACAGAGGACGGAAAAGAGCCGGGTAGCTGGAGACATTGGGGCGGGGTATCCAGTCCCTTAAAGGACAATGCAGCCCGCTTCTCCAAATGGAGAAGCGGGTGCACAGGTGCTCTGGTCACACAGCGAAGGGACACCAGATCTGAAGGAAGTAACTGCTGTTCCAAGACATTTAAGAATCAGTGGAAGTTACTCTAATGAAAGTTGGAAAGAGAACAGCAGAGGGAACAGCATATGCAGAGGCCCTGAGGCAAGATGAATGGTCTGATCTGAGAAACTGAAAGGTTTAATGAGGCCGGAGCACGGAGTATGGGGAGAAGAGGCAACAGGAAGGGGCTGAACTCTCTGAGCCAGGGCCAGGTTCAAAGGGCCCTTATAGACCCTACTGAGGAGATCAGATTTCATAGAATGGACAGAGATCCGATGAAGTGTCCTCAGCAGGGACTGGACTGTCAGAATAACCTTTGGGAATGAACCCCTAAGTGACTGTGTGGCACCTGGTTTGTAGTGGGTAACAGCGGGTTGGAGGAGACCAGTGAGTAGTCCGTTGTAGATTTTAGAGTAAACAATAATGGGCAGAGGGTATGATAATATTAATAATAATAGCAAGTACCAAAAAAAAAAAAAGCAAGTGCCTAAAGAGTGGTGACTACATGCCAGGCAGTGTTCTAAAGATTTTACATATATTAACTCATTTAATCCTCACAATAATTCTATCAGTAATATTATTATTTCCATTTTACAGAGAACTAAGGCTCAGAAAGATTAAGTATCTTGCCCGAGGTATCACTCTAGTAATAAGCAAAGTCAAGATTTGCATCCAGCATCCACACACTTATCCACTACATTCTAATGCCTGGGGAAGATCTTAGTAGAAGGAGTTAGTAGGAGCTGAACTCTCAGAATTTGGTGCCTGGGGAGAAGGAAGAAGAGAAGGGTGTGTATGACAGGCCACTTCTTGCCACTCCACAGGAGAGTGGGAACAATGAAGTCATCTTCATGGCCTTGGACTTGGCCAGTCTGGCCTCCGTGAGGGCCTTTGCCACTGCCTTCCTGAGCTCTGAGCCACGGCTGGACATCCTCATCCACAATGCCGGTGAGGGAAGCCAACCTGCGGAGGGGTGGGAGGGTGCCAGGGGCAGCCAGCCGACCCTTCCAGGCAGGCTTGGCCGAGGGACTGGTAAACATGTGGGAAGGATGCCCCCTACCACCATCTCACCTGGGGGATGCTGAGGCCTCCGAGAATCCCTCTGGAGCAGTTGCTCACACCTAGCCCCTACCCCAGGGATCAGTTCCTGCGGCCGGACCCGGGAGCCCTTTAACCTGCTGTTGCGTGTGAACCACATCGGCCCCTTCCTGCTGACGCACCTGCTGCTGCCCCGGCTCAAGACGAGCGCCCCCAGCCGTGTGGTGGTGGTCTCCTCTGCTGCCCACCGCAGAGGCCGCCTCGACTTCACACGCCTGGACCACCCAGTGGTGGGCTGGCGGCAGGAGCTGCGGGCATATGCCAACAGTAAGCTGGCCAACGTGTTGTTCGCCAGGGAGCTTGCCACTCAGCTTGAGGGCACTGGCGTCACCTGCTATGCAGCCCACCCAGGTGAGGTTCGGCTCTCTGGCTGCTCTGCTTCATTCTTATTCCCCCTCTCCCATCCTCGCCCCTTCCCCTGCTCCCCCAGCCTCTCACTGAGCCACAGAATCTCAGAGCAGGAAGGAAGCCTGGTCCAGGGAGAGGCCCGTTCCTTGCTGATCTTGAAGCCAGGCTATTCTTGTCTGAGCTTGTCTCACACCACAAGCTCAGATGCTGATGGCTGGGTAAGGCATGGCAATGAGGAAGGCCTAGGTTCTTACCCCAAGGAGCCATCTGCATGACTGAACTGATGATGTTAGCTAATAATTACTCATTCAGGAAGCATTTACTGAGTACCTACTATGTTCCAGGCATTAATCTAGACACAGGGAATGTAGCAGTGAGCAAAACAAAGACCTCATCCTTGTAGAGTTTACATTCTACTTTATAGAAGGAGACAGCTAATAAATATATACAATGACAGGTGGTGTTTAAAGTGCTGCAGGAAAAAATAAAAAAAATAAAGTGCTGCAGGGAAAGATAAGACAGGGAAAGGGGACTAAGAAATGACAGAGTTGGCAAAAGAAAAAGAAAAAAGAAATGACAGGGGATGCTATGTTTATCTATGGCAGTCAAGGAAGATGTAACTGAAAAGGTGACATTTGAGTAGAAGCTTGAAGGAAATGAATGACCTATGAGGCATTCTAGGGAGAAGAGTAAAAGAACAGAGTAAATACCAAGTGCAAAGGTCCTGAGGCAGAAGAGCCTGGTGTGTTTAAGAAAGAACAGAGAGCCTGCTGTGGCTGGAACAGAGTGAGGAAGGGAATGTGGCAAGAGATGAGGTATAGAAATAGGTTGGATCATCCAGGGTCTAGGGGTCCACTGGAAGCATTCTTACAGTCTGAGTGATTTTACTAATTAGTAAGACCCATCCCTGAGGTGTTGGAGAAGATTCTTGAGAGTCCCTTGGACTGCAAGGAAATCCAACCAGTCCATCCTAAAGGAAATCAGTCCTGAATGTACATTGGAAGGACTGACGTTGAAGCTGAAACGCCAATACTCTAGCCACCTGATTCGAAGAATTGACTCACTGGAAAAGACCCTGGTGCTGGGAAAGATTGAAGGCAGGAGGATAAGGGGACGACAGAGGATGAGATGGTTGGATGGCATCACTGACTCAATGGACATGAGTTTGAGTAAACTCCCAGAGTTGGTGATGGACAGGGAGGCCTGGCGTGCTGCAGTCCATGGGGTCGCAAAGAGTCGGAGACGACTGAGCAACTGAACTGAACTGAAGACCCATCCCTGCCTTAGGGAACAAGTTGCCGGATAACAAGATCTGCCTGACCCATAATACTATACCAGATATTAGACAATCATTACCTAAGCCTCATTAAAATTATAATAGTGATATAATAATTATAGCTAGCCATTATTAGATTCCATATCTCTAATATCCAAAGCAGTGGCTGGTCTATTGTAGGTGTTCATAAATGTTTGCTGGTTAAACAAAGGAATAGGAGGACTTTCCTGGCAGTCCAATGGTTAGGACTCCTCATGTTTCCAATGCAGGGGATGAGGGTTTGATTCCTGGTTTGGGGAACTAAGATCCCACATGCCACTGGGGGAGGCCAAAAGATAAACAAAACACAAAGGAACAGGAAAAAAAGATGAGCTAGAAAAAAAGATGGAGAGGGACAGATTGTTCCAGGCTAGTTTCTTGCCTGAAGAATCCCATGGGAGAAGTCCATAGGGTCGAAAAGAGTCGAACATGACTGAAGTGACTGAGCAGTCAGGGACACAGCATGAGCAATATCTGGAAGATGAGGATGTGTAAAGAGCTTGGATGGACAAGAAGCGGCTTGCTGTTAGAAACGAGTGAGGTCAGCTTATCAGGTCCCTAAGTACTACCTGGTTAATCCGACCTTGGCTTCCCTGGCACCGGACTCTTTTTCCCACTCCTTTGTAGCCCTGTGCTTGCCTCTTACCCTAGACCCTCAACCACGGTCGTCTTCCCTGCTTGCTTCATTTCTTCCCGTCCACAGGGCCAGTGAACTCGGAGCTCTTCCTGCGCCACGTTCCTGGATGGCTCCGCCCACTTTTGCGCCCCCTGGCTTGGCTGGTGCTCCGGGCACCGCGAGGGGGTGCCCAGACACCCCTGTACTGCGCTCTGCAGGAAGGCATTGAGCCCCTCAGCGGGAGGTACTTCGCCAACTGCCACGTGGAGGAAGTGCCCCCAGCCGCCAGAGACGACCGAGCAGCTCACCGGCTGTGGGAGGCCAGCAGGAAGCTAGCAGGGCTTGGGCCTGGGGAGGATGCCGAATCTGATGAAGATTCCCAGCCTGAGGACCCGGGGACTCCATCCTCTCCGAGCAGCCCCCACCCCGAGGAGCCCACGGTTTCCGAATTCTACCCCAGCCCTCAGAGTTCAACAGACAGATCTACGGTCACGCGCCGAATTCCGGTTAAAGCTGAACTTGAGCCTCAGGCTTGCTAACCGCCCCCTCCCCCCACCCCCCCACCCACACACACACAGACCGGGAAGCTTTCCAGGGCACCTGGTGGGCCTTTAAAACCTTAGCTGTGTGCCGGGCCATGCACTGGGCAAGGACAGAGTTGCCATTTTTGCCTCCATGGTTACTTTCTGGGGTTTTCAAGGTATGTCCTGGACAGCTCGTTTCCTGGTGGAAGGAAATAAAGGGTGATTACTTCTCCCTGAGAGGAACGGTAACCCCAGATTGAGAGGTGGGGCGTAGTGTATCTGCTGCGGCTTCTCAGGAATTTGGATTTCGTATTTCCAGGCCCTACCCTCAGGCATGCAGATCAGCCCCTGAATAGGGCCTGGGAATTTGTAATCGGATGCACTGCCAACACTGAGGATTATTCAGCTGGGCCCTTTTCGACCCTGTAGCTAAGTAGTTTCATTATCCCCTTTTTGCATTAGCAGCCAGGTGAGGGACTCGGCCAGATAAGGGACTCGCCCAAGGTCTCCCGGCTGGTAAGCGCAGGGGCTGAAATTGGAACCCCCAGCGGGCTGGCTCCAGGGCCGACCGCTGTAAGGTGGGAGCTGGGAGGTGGAAGGTGAGAAAGGGCAGGACGGTGGTTATTCAGGCGCCCCGTGGGAGTCGAGGGTACGCGATGTCTAGCCCGTGCAATAAAGCGTGTTGACTCTACGGGTAGCGCGCCGACCGCCTAGCAGGCCGCGCCGGCCCCGCCCTCCGCCGCCACACTTCCGGCGGCGCTGCGGCCGCGGAGGGGTGCGGGCGGGCGGGCGGCCGCTGGGGGTGGCCCGACAGGCAGGGCGAGGCCGGCTGTGCGGGCGGGCCGGAGGCTGCTGTCCAGGTCTCCGCGACCTCCGGGGGGCCCCTCCGTCCTGCAGGCGCCATGGGCAATTGTCACACGGTGGGGCCCAACGAGGCGCTGGTGGTTTCAGGTGAGGGGGCCCCGAGGGAGGTGGATCTGGAACGCCCGGCGCCGGGAGGGTGTTTGGGGCGGGGGCTGTGCCTGGGAGGGCGGGAGAGGGGCCAGGCCGAGGAAGGGCTCTGAGGGTTGGGCGGGGGGTAGGGGGGCGGGGGCAATGCCGGGGGTGGGGCCTGAGCTTACGGTAGCTCCGGAGACCCTTACAGGAGGGACCCCCACTCTCCGTGCTCCGCGCCCTAGGGCACCGGCCAGGCTCTCCCCCCACCTCCGTGCTCTGCGTGTTTGCCCGTGTTTATTCCCTCCTTTCCTTTCTCCGCCTCCTCCTCTGGGCAGGGTCTCCCCTGTGGCCTAGAGGATCCCGAGCCGAAGCCTTGGGGTTCCGGGAACACAGTCTGGCTGGATGCCAGCGCCCGGAACGAGGGGTGGGTGGGTCGCAGGTGCCTGTCTGGGGAGGGGCGGTGGACCTGGATCCTTGGGTTCTGGGCACAGATCCGTTAATTCCGAGCAGGCTGAGGCTTGCCGGGCTTTACTGGCACTGCCCGCCCCGTAGACGCGGGTGCGGCCTCTACAGGTTGAGAAACCTGGCTCCGGGCTGTGTTGCTCTGGTTGCAAAATGCTGCAGACTCCAGAATTTCTGTTGCGCTTAGGCGGGATGGGGGCTCCGCAATGTTGGGGTAGGGAGAGAGATCGTGCCATAAGGCTGCTATTTAAATTGTGTGTTTGAGTGTCTTGGGAAGTGGCAGAAGCCTTTCAAGCCACCAGTTTGTGCAGCCAATGGCGCGGGTGCTGGGGAGAAGCCAGTGTTTTCCCGACAGCGTGGAGGCCTGTAGCTGCAGGAAACGCTCATATCCTACTTGCCACTGTCAGTATGGATTCTCCACCTGTGCAGAGAGTTGTTAGGGCCAGCTGCAGAACTGAGCAGAAGAGGGTGGGCCCGACCTGGGCTTATTGCCACCCACTTTGAGACCTGGGATGAATCCATTGGGAACTTTCATGAACTTTGTTTCAGTTTGAATCTTAAAGTCAGTCTCTGCCCTGGGACAGGAAATCGTCAATCTCTCTGACTAGGACCCTACTGTGAGGAAATTAAGATCCTTCACTTCCCTGGGACTTCCCTGGCAGTCCAGTGGTTTGGACTCTTTGGTTTCACTGCAGGGGCCTGGGGGGTTGATCCCTGGTCGGGGAACTAAGATCCTGCAAGCCCTGTGGCACAGCCAAAAAAAAAAAAAATCTTTCACTTCCCTGAAAACCAGAGAAGATAGCCTTGGGGTCACCAGGGAGACCCCCAGAGAGCACTGACCAAACTTGCTCCTCTCTCAGACTTGGGCCAGTCTCCCAGCCTCTACTCCTAAAGGTTTTTAGAAACCTGAATCTACATCACACTTGTTTTTTACTTGTCGGATTTCTCTCTAGAAGCCCAGACTCTGGGCCAAGGAGAAAGAGCTCCAGTTTTGTCTTTGTGGCTATCCTGAAACTGAGGGACAAAAAGAACCCCTAAGACGGGCTGCTCTGTGCCTCCCAAGTTGCCAGGGTACTCTAGCCAGAGGCCAAGGCAGTGCTAACTTCGAAGCCATTTTAGGGGTGCGGAGAGGAGGCCACACTGAGAATTAAGAGAGCTGAAGTCAAGGGAGGGTGGAAGAGAAGAGAGAGAGATGATGCCCAGCATAGTAGTATCTTGGAATGTGAGATGATCGAACTGCACTGTGGCTTTCGCTGACATGTGGACTTCCAGTCCTGTTCCCTACACCCCATTAATTGGACCTGCATCTAAGTCCAGGTGGCTTCCATGGTGGCTCAGCTGGTTAAGAATCTTCCTGCTGTGTGGGAGACCTGGGTTCGATCCCTGGGTTGGAAAGATCCCCTGGAGAAGGGAATGGCTACTCACTCCAGGATTCTGACCTGGAGAACTCCATGGACTATATAGTCCATGGGATCGCAAAGACGACTGAGCGACTTTCACTTTCCCTTCTAAGTCCAGGGCCATCTCACGCAGCCTACTTTCAGAAGGAGGATGTTGATACGTATCATGATCATCTTTTCCACTTGAAAAGTCTGGAGGTTTTTCTTGTCTATCCTGCCTCCTTCATTCTGTAATGCACAATTTTTTTTCTCTGTTTCTACTTTGGGGGAATCCAAACACCATATACCTTTCTCTTAGCCTGGAGTTTGTGGATAGAATTTAGAGGTCTTTGCATTTGATAAGAGGAAAGTGGTACATTTTTATTTACACTTACTTTAACTGAAAGTGTAGACTTCCCTGGTGGCTCAGACGGTAAAGCGTCTGCCTACAACGTGGGAGACCCGGGTTCGATCTCTGGGTCGGGAAGATCCCCTGGAGAAGGAAATGGCAACCCACTCTAGTGTTCTTGCCTGGAGAATCCCATGGATGGAGGAGCCTGGTGGGCTACAGTCCATGGGGTCGCAAAGAGTTGGACACGACTGAGCAACTTCACTTTCACTTTAACTGAAAGTTAGTGCTTCCTACGATTATTAATGTCGGCAACAATCCATGATAGAATTAGCAGATATTTTCCTACCATACTGCCTTTGTTGCAGGTATGGTAAAAATCATTTATGCTCATTGCTACTTTGAAATTAAGCCAGTTATTAATCTACCACAAGATCTTATTATTTAATAACATTATACATGTTACTATGTATCACATAGCACACATATATAACTTTAAATATTTGTTTCTTATGTATCTTATTTTATGCATTTATGAACATTCAGGCTTTGCCAGACTACTAAGGGGGGATTTTGGCTCAAAAAATCCCCCTTGTGGGACTTCCCTCGTGGTCCAGTGGCTAAGACTCAGTGTTCCCAACGCAGAGGGCCCAGGTTCAATCCCTGGTCAGAGAACTAGGTCCCACATGCTGCAACTAGGAGTTCACAGGTCACATGCCGCAACGAAAGATCCTACATGCTGAAACTAAGACCTGGTGCAGCCAAATAAATTGATAAAATGTTTTAAAAAAAAAAATCCCCCTTGTGTGAGAGTTCCCTGATGGTCCAGTGGTTAGGATTCAGCATGTTCACTGCCCAGTTCAGTCCTGGTTGGGGAACTGAAATCCCATAAGCCCTGCAGCGTGACCAAAAAAAAAAAAAAATCTGCCTTGTAGAGTAGAGTTGTAGGTCTTCTTGACTAGTAGGAATGAAAGAGTGGAAGAGGGGCAGGAAGAAAGGAAGTGTTCCTGAGGGGCAGACGGGCACTTGTGTTGGGGGAGGGCTGAGAGTGAGGCGGGATTTATGACAGGATATTTTGTGACTCTTCAACTTGGTTGAGGACAGAGCAAAGGAAAGTACGTTGGGTTAGAAGAAGTGAGATAAAATTAGGAGGATTGTCTCCAAGTCTAGAGACAGTAAGAACTGGGGAGGTCAAGGAAGGGTCACCTAAGAGTCCTCTCTTGGGAGTGGTCCCCAGGGTGACCAGGAAGCTGGGAGGAAGATCCCTTCCAGGGGAGGAGGCTGCTGGGGGTGGGGCAGCCAGGCAGCCCCAGCTTCCTGTTGCTACCCCTGGGAACCTGGCCATGTTACCCTTGGCCAAGGCCCAGCCTGAGCTGTGGCAGCCTGCTCCCAAGGTCAAAGAATAAGTTAAAGGTAAAAAAAAAAAAATGGCTACCCCTCCAGTATTCTTGCCTGGAGAATCCCATGGACAGGGGAGCCTGACAGTCCACGGGGTCTCACAGAGTCAGAAACAACTGAGTGACTAATGCTTCACTTTTCACTTCAAAGCGTGGATTCCCACCCTTGGCTCTCTCGCCTCCATCCCACCCTGCCACCACTACACTACACCACTACACGTCTCTTCTCCCTGCACCCTGAGAAGTGCCCTGGGTTGGTTGGAGAAAGCTGTGCCACTGTGCCCCAGCTCCCACCAGGCCAGAAGAAGTGGAACAAGCTGTGGTTTTTGATCCTTTTCCAGTTTCACTGGATCCCGAGATGGTTTTGGTTTCAAGTTGACTGCTGGTCCTCAGAGTCTCCTCTCACCCCATCCCCAGGACAGAGCAGCCTGCAGTGGCTTACCTTGAGCAGCAGTCCTGTGAACAGGTGTTTCCAGAGACCTGCAACCTGTTCCCGACCCTGTTCACACTGCAGGGATGCTCCCAGCTCCCTGGACCTCAGGCTCAGCTGCTTGTACACCATGCACAGGGCAGACCCAGGAGACAGGGTGGGCTGCCCGGTGGGCAGTATCATTTGCCAGCTGTCTATCTTGGCAGTCCCACCACACTTGTGGGATCTTTGTTCCTTTGTTGTTCAGTCACTAAATTGTGTCCAACTCCTTCCAACCCCGTGGACTGCAGCACGCCAGGCTTCCCTGCCCTTCACTATTGGAAATTCATATCCATCGAGTCGGTGATGCCAGCCAACCATCTCATCTTCTGTCGCCCCCTTGTCCTCCTGCCCTCAGTCTTTCCCAGCATCAGGGTCTTTTCCAGTGAGTCGGCTGTTCGCGTCAGGTGGTCCCTCCAGCTATCTAAAACTTCTCTCCGGTTCATGATTCTATTGTCTCTGGTTGTTGGCCTGACCACCAACCCAAACCCTGGCTCTAGGCCTACACTGTCCAATATGGTAGCCGTGAGCCACAGGTTAATTTAAGTTAATTAAAATTCATTTTCTCGGTTATACCAGCCAGATTTCCAGTGCTCAATAGCACATGTCCCGAGTGGCTGCTTTGTTGCACAGCACAGCTGGGGAACATTTCAATCCCAGAAGGACGTTCTCTTGGATAAGACTACTCTAGAAGTTATCCCCCCACGTCAGCCACTGTGTGTGGCCTGGGTCACTGCAAGAGGCTGCTTCTCCCCAGCCTCCCTGACCCAGGTATCTTTCTCCTTGCGCAAAGTGGGGTTTCTAAAATGCAAATACAAGTGTGGCTTCTTAGCTTAAATGACTTCCCCATCACTCAGGCACATACACACAACACCCCTGCTTGGCCCAGTCCTTACAATACTCTGCAGTCTGCCCTCTGCCCCGCTGCCCGGCTTTGTCCCCTGAGGTCAGTGTCCCATGAGGGCTCAGAGACACTAACCCAGCTACACAAAACTACCCCTGACCTTTGACCTTGGGAGGCACCCACCCTAGACTTTCCTGAAAACCCAAGTTTATGAATGCAGAAACAATGACGCCCACTGGCTTTTTCCTCCCTGTTACATGTTACATTTCCTTTGAATCATCTGTTTCTGCCAGGGAACAGCCCTTCTTCCTTTTACTAAGTTTTCATGAACTTGTTGATTAATTTTGGCATCAGCAGGAGGGTTCACAACAAGAATTTCAAGAACTGATTTTTCTCATTTCTGTATAGAGGTTGTGCGGAGCTCCTCCAGGAGGTGAATCTGGGTGGTGGCCAGATTCAACGGGGCTATTTAGTTGATACATAGTTTCCAGGAGTCATTTCCTTTTTAGGCCTTTTCCCTTTCACTTTTCCATTTGGTACCATGAGTTGGCTTCTGTTTTGAGGTCTTGCCGTCTTCCCCATCCACTCCCATTCACTCTGAACCCCTGGGAACCAGTCTCACTGAGAGGTCTGCTGAGCGTGCCACCCCCACCCCCATCCCACCTCTTGGTTCGTAGACTCCCTTGTATTAGCCTTCCACCTGCATCCCCTCTGGGACTGATCCCATCCTGGTAATGGGCCAGTCGCATGGTACAACCATCAGCTCAGGAAAAGGTCACTCCTCCGAGTCCCACCGCTTTTAAGAGAGGAGCTGTACCTTGATCTCTGTTTCCCTAGCACAGAAAAGTACTTGTTTGCTGAACGGATGGTTGAATCAAAGATGGACGTGTCCCTGTTCACTCTTGCCCACTGACTTTGTTCTCTGAAAGCACATACATTCTGAACCACTCATTGGCTCCCCTCATTTCTATGCAAATTGCCTGTCTACCAAACTAGATCCCAAGACCTTAAGGGCCTGTCTCCCATTTATCTGTAACCTCCACCCCTGGTGCCCAGTGGTGGGAGTTGTCAAGTGTCAGAGCAGGCTAAGGCCCAGCGTTACTGATGGAGGCGTTGGAGGGTAGACATACCCAAGGACTAACTGACCAGCCACGGTTTGCTTTGCTCTCCAGGGGGCTGTTGTGGTTCCGACTATAAACAGTATGTGTTTGGCGGCTGGGCCTGGGCTTGGTGGTGTATCTCCGACACTCAGAGGTAAGGGCCTGGGGGCTGGCAATCGGGCATCCTGGTGGGCAGGGGAGAAGAGGGTCTCCATCCTTAACCCCCTTCATGCCACTTGAGCTAGAGCATCTACCACTTGCTGCATTCCACTCTAGTTGGGGGGACCTCCTAAGAGGCAGGTGGAGTGGGTTACATGGGGAGGCAGGAGGGCTGTCTGTGAGCAGCTCTTCCTTGGTGGGTGTGCTTTTTTCCAGTGAAAGCATCACTTCTGCCCCAGGCAATTCAGGCAGAACCCTAACGCCCTGATTCTAGCTCAGAATTATTCACGAACCCTTAATAACACACCTGTTTGGAGTGGTCCTAGGAAGGAGGAAAGACTTGAAGAGACCCCTGCCCTGTGCAGATCCTGGGACAATGCAGGCAGGGGCTAAATGGCAGAGGATGGTTATAGCCTGAAGGGGCTCTCTGTATTAAAGACAAGGGATACGGATCTAAGGAATTGGCACCGGGGCTGGGCAAGATGGGTCTGGACCTCCTCCATCAGTCTGGAGAGACTCAGAAGGGGAAAGGAGATTTCAGCTCAGGCTCTGCCTGCGGGCTTTCCCAGAGCCCGGGGCAAGGCCAGACTCGGGCCCAGGCCTCTCCTGCCCCCTCCCTGCCCACCTGGGAGGAGATGAGGCTGGCCGGCCACCTCCCCACCAGCAACCCCTTCCTGATTATGCGAGATCAGGGGAGGGGCCCAGATTCTTCCAGGCCAGGAACCAGGCGACACAGACAGCAGAGCTATGAAAGCGCAGGCCCATTGGCAGGGGTGGGGGTCCTGTGAAGGGGAAGCAGTGGAGATTCCAGTGGAAATCCCCCTGTATCCCAGTTGGCAGAGAGACGCCCCATGGCGGCAGGGAGTCTGAGGGTGTTGGCTGAAGTCAGGGGCATGGGAAGCATGTCACAACGATTTAACTTCACTTATCTCTCCTAACCCCCTCCACTGCCTGTCTCTCCCCGCTCTTAGCCCTGCCTCAGTTGAGGGATCTTGGGAAACTCTTCTGGCCCAAGGTCAAAAGTGTTCAGAAAGCAATTAGTAGTGGTCACAAGATCCTCTCAGGATCCTAAGACTCCTGAGGGGGCCAGCTGGCCTGACAGGAGCCATGGGTTCCCTCTCCAGAGACACTGTCACCTCCCACCCCACACCCGCCACACAGTCCTGGGACAGCAGAGTGTCTCGTCCAAACCCCTAGACGTACAGCCGGGCCTAGAGAGTATCCGCTTGCCCCGAGACCTGTCCTGCCAGGCGTCCGCTGACACTCCAGAGGCCCTTTCTCCACACCGTGGTTGGTCCCCTCCCCCTTCCTGCTCCCAGGAGCAGAGCCCCAAGACAGCAGGGCCCAGCTTCTCTGACGGCAGGTTTGAAGGTGAGGGGTGGGGGCCTTATGCCTCATCCTCAGGGTGGCTCTCCCACACCCTGGCTCAGCATCTCCCTCTGGGCCCGCAGGCAGGGCCCACTCTTGGGTTCCTGGGGCAGCCCCTTCCCTGTCCCCTAGTCTGCTGCAGGGGCGTCTCCCCCAGCGGGGACCCTTGTTTCCCTGAGACCGGCAGGCGCTTCCTAGGTCAGAGTGGAGGTCTAGGTTTCTAACCCAGCCTTCCATTTGAGGTCCTTTCCACAGCCATCCTCCATGTCACCTGCCCTCAGTGTCAGCTGTTCTTCTCCAGACTCAGTGAGGTCTCTCCCGCTGTCCTTTGCTGCCATGCCCTGTCCTGTCCTGAGGCCCCGATATGGGCAGCTGTCTCTCCCTGACCTGAGCTGTTCCTCCACTTCTGGCATCTGAGCTGCAGCCTCCCTCCTCCCCATTTTCTCCCCCTCCTCCCCCCTCCCCCTCCTTTTCTCTCCCCCCTCTTTCCAGTCTCTCTCCCCTCCCCCTTCCTCCTCCTCCCCACCCTCCCCCTTTCCTATCTCCTTCCCTCTCTCCTCCCCTCCCTCCCCCTCTTTCCTGTCTCCCTCCCTCCTCTCCATCCCCTTCTTCCTCTTCCCTTCCACCCTCCCCCCTTTCCTGTCTCCCTCCCTCCTCCCCATCCTCTCCTCCCTCTCCCCCCTCCCCTTCCCCTCCTCCCCCCACCCTCTCTCCCTCTTTCCTGTCTCCCTCCCTCCTCCCCACTTCCTCCCCCTCCTCCCCCCCCCTCCTTTTCTCTCCCCCTCTTTCCAGTCTCCCTCCCCTCCCCCTTCCTCCTCCTCCCCACCCTCCCCCTCTCCTGTCTCCTTCCCTCTCTCCTCCCCTCCCTCCCCCTCTTTCCTGTCTCCCTCCCTCCTCCCCATCCCCTCCTCCCTGTCCTCCTCCCCCCTCTTTCCTGTCTCCCTCCCTCCTCCCCATCCCCTCCTCCCTCCCTCTTTCCTGTCTCCCTCCCTCCTCCCCATCCCCTCCTCCTTCTACCCCCTTCCTCCTCCCCTCCCCCACCCTCCCTCTCTCTTTCCTGTCTCCCTCCCTCCTCTCCATCCCCTCCTCCCTCTTCCCCCCCCTCCCCCTCCCTTCCCTCCTTCCCCCTTTCCTGTCTCCCTCCCTCCCTCTGTCCTCCCCTCCCCCATCCTCCCCCTCTTTCCTGTCTCCCTCTCCTTCCCCAAAGAGAGCTTGATGGGTGCCTGTCTGAGCTGGGTCTGCTGTCCTCTCAGCCTGAGGGTGCTGTTAGGGAGGGGCTGGAAGGCAGTCAACCTGTGTACATGCGCATGGCTGGAGAGTGGGGGGACCCACATTGCCTCCTGCTCCCAATCCCCCCACTCCACTTGCTTCTGCTCCTTCACCTCAGCCTCTGCCCTCCCTCCCTCTGGTTTAAGGAAACCTTCTGCGCTGTCCACAGGCTGGCCTCTGCCTGGTCCGGCACCCAGCACACACGGGCACACACCCTGCCCCAGGGAGGCCCAGGTAGCTTCCACGCACCTTTTCTTTGCCATGACTCTGCCCGTGCCCAACTCTGGAAGTGAGTGACTCCCAGTTGTCCCTGTGAATATTGGCAGGGGTGCACACACTTCCCCCCGTCCCAGCCTTCCTTGACACATCCCACCACCGCAAATCAGAAAATCCAAAAATTGCTTTAGACTCTTCTGGCCCTAAATTGCCTTCTTAGGGATAAGTAGCACAGGCCTTGAGGGTTTGTGCCCTGAGCAGGATTCGGTATTTGCTGTGGCTCATGAACCCCCAGAGTGGCCTCCCCCACCCCCACCCGTTTCTGGAAACACAGGCTTGCCTCCATCTGGAGCATGGAGCTCAGGCTGCCAGCCAGACTGTGCCAGGAATCTCCTGGAAAAGTGAGGCAGTGGGTAGCTCTGGTGCCCTGCGCACAGGCAACCTCCCAACCTCAGGTCATGGGCTCAGGGCATCAGCAGGCTTTACCTCCAGCCCAGCAGCTTCTGGCTGGAAAGGTGTGGGGGCTGGAGAAGAGACCCAGAGGCCTCAGGCCAGCGCAGGGGTGTCTCTGGTCCCCTACGGCCGAGCCGAGCTGGCAGTGGGGGATGGGAGCTGAAGTTTTGAGAGCGACCCCCCCCACCCCCCAGGCCTCAGGCATCCGGTGCTTGTCTGGTAACCACTGTGTGTGTTTGCTGTGTCCCCTCCTTCCCTTCCTGTCCCTACCTCTCCTTCCCTCCCCCCCGGCTGCTCCTCAGACTGTCTCTGGAGGTTATGACCATCCTGTGTCGCTGTGAGAATATTGAGACGTCGGAGGGGGTCCCGCTATTCGTAACAGGGGTTGCACAGGTAATAACCCGCCTGCTTCCTCCTCTGTGTCTAACCTCCTCTCTTCCTGCCCTGCGGGGGCCTGGCAGACTCCAGATGGACTCCCTTTTCCTGAGAGTGCGCCTCCCTGCCCTCTCCTCCCACCACCACTGCTCTGGGTGGCCGCGTGGAGCCTCTAGGGTCCCCCACTCCCTTGTCCCGGCTCATGGGGGGCTGCGAGTGGGGAGAGAGAGTGAAGGCTTCTGGGAGCTCTGCCCAAGTCTGCCAGGGGGTGTCTTTGGACGCCAAGCCTACATTGAGAGTAAGCTGAGGCGGGAGAAGAAGACACAGGCCCTTTTGTGACAGAGGTGGGCTATCCAGGTCGGGAGGGGTCTATCCTAAAGATTCCCACGGGAGTCCTAGTCCTCAGGTATCACAGAGCTCTGTGTCCTGCGTCTTCTCCAGGCCAACACCCTCCTCCCTGATGCACCAGAAGAACGGGTCCCCTGGGGAGTTATGTTCATCTCACCCCTTGACTGCTTCCAACCTCCTTGACAGGCCTGAGCAAAAAGAGCCATGGCCATTCCCTGCCCCTGATTCTCTTTCGAGAGGCCTTTGAGCAGCTCTCTTTGTTACCAGACTTCAGCTTCCCCATATGCGAAAGGGGGAGAATCAAGCCCTCCCTGAGCCTTGCAGGAATATTAGAAAGGCAAGTAAAGCAATGTGAGGGTGCTCGCTTTGGGATTTTCAGAAAAGAAGTGCTCGAGGAACGCCATCTGTATCACAGACTTGATCTCACCTGGGAAAGCAAGTGACCTGCTGTCTCCCTCCTCACCGCCAAACAGCCCTAGAGATGAAACCCTTTCCTGAGCCATGGCATTTAGCAGCACAGGTTCCCATCTTCATTGGTCCATTTGCCAGCTCCCCGCTGAGCGTCTTGTCAGCTCCAGGCACAGCGGAGGCAGCGAGGCAGCGATGGACATCAGAAAGCCCCTGCCCCTCAGAGCCTGCATGCTGGTGGGTCCCCAGGCCAGAAGAGACCTACATGTCACCTTACTCATCCTCCACCCTTCCATGAAATTGTCCTTCAGCTTCTCAGGCAAAACCCAGCACCCCCACACCCTGCCTTACCCAACCTCATATCCTTAATGGGGAAGAAGACTGTCCCTATCACACCCACCACTCATCACTGTGGAAGGGCAGGCTTCAGGGCAGAGAAGAAGCCCAGAGCCCCTTTGCGTGGGATATGTAGGGGCCAGGCCTCCCTCGACACCCCACCTAGCAGCCTCATCTCCCTCCAAGCCCACACTCCACTTGAAATAGCTAATACCCAGATCCCTTTTCAACTGGGTGATGTGAACCCTTGAAGACTCAGGTCATCTGGGCAGAACCCTCCTTGGCCCCAAAGCTCTAGCATGCCCCAGCCTTTTCCTCCACTGGCCGCATCTGGCCCCAACCCCAGAGAGCAGGCTTCCAGCCTTGGCCTGGTGCCAGGTAGAGGGACCCGGCAGGGCTCCCCTGGTGGGGTGGGGCAAACACAGGATCATCTCCATCTTGACCCAGCAGTGGGCATACTCCCAGCATGCCAGGTACAAGGCAGCTTTCTCAGCAGCCTCCAGGGCACTCTGGGGTGCTGAGCATGCCCAGGGAACAGGCAAATGCCTCTGGGGGATGGTCAGATGGTACCTACAAATATAGCCTGGAGGACCAGCACTTATGTGCTGTTCCAGGACACACATGGCCACGCCAAGACTCTTGCCCACACTACCCCCAGCCCCTGGTCCAGACCACCCCTGACAACTCCTACTTCCTCTCCCGCTCTTCCAGCCAGGCTGATGTGAGCAGAGGACACACGTGCACGTGGGTGGCACATGACACTCCTTCCACTGAGCCATCTGCACCCTGGCCCTGCCTTCCCACCCCTCTCCTCACACACTCCCAGCTCCGACCCCTTGGAGAGCCCACCCCCTCCGTCTCCTGCAGCAGGACCCCCCTGGCCCGTCCCAGCCGGCGCAGTGAGATGTCAAAGTCTTTCCCCACACCCCAGGCCCTGGGCCCCCAGACCCATGGCCCCTGTTTTGCATTTCTTGGCAGGATTTCCCTAGAGATTATGACGTTGCAGCCCCGCTGTGAGGACGTAGAGACGGCCGAGGGGGTAGCTTTAACTGTGACGGGTGTCGCCCAGGTATAGTAACTCAGCAGCCCCGCGCATGTCCGTTGAGCTGCCTCGTCCCCACGCTGGGTTTTGGGGTGGGAACGAGGAGAGGCCGGCAGCCGGGGCAGTCTCTCTCCAGCGGCCCCACCCATGCCCATCCCCCTTCCCAGAGAGGGTCGTCGCCACTGGAACTTGCACTCAGCCTCTCGGCCACCCAGCAGGACTAACAAGACACCCTTCTTTCCCCAGAGGGCCAGCGGAGGACAGAAGCAGTGCCGGGGCTCCTGTGTCACTAACCCCTCCCCGTTCTTTGCAGGTGTCAGAAATGCCAAGCCCCAGAACCCGGGCCTCCCCTGACCCCTGGGTAGGGGGCTGCAGGGTGGGGACCAGAGGGCGAGGCCACATGAGGCCAGGGAGCTCTGGGCTCTGGAGTCAGAGCTGCGTTATATTCCCAGCCTGGTGACTGGGCGAGGGGCTTCCTGCTCTCCAGAGGTCCTCACAGGGCAGGTTCAGCCATCTCAAAGGCCCCTGGTGCAGGAGTGGTTGGCTTGGTGCCTTGGGGAAGAAAGAAGAGGATGCCTTCCCCTGGTGATGGACCGCAGACCTGTCTCCTGCCCTCTCCTGGCTCTCTTTCCTAGTCTGTCTGTCTGCACCCCTATTGCTCATTCTCCTTTTTGCAGAGACCTGCAGGCTGAGGGGCCAAGAGTGGACTGGAGGGGTTGGTGGTGGGGAGGAGCCCAGAATGTCCAGGGGAGAGGCCCTGGCAGAGCCTGGGGCTGCCAGTGAAAGTGAAATTTCTCAATATGAGTTCCTCGTGTTTTCTCCCTGCTGGAGGCCTCAGCAGACCCCACCCCCTCCCACCACCACCCCCTTCCCCCTGAGGCCTCCAGGTCCTAAAAAGGAGGGGAGGGGTACCAACTGCCACCATCCTCCTGGGTCTGGGGCCTCCGTCTGCCTGCCTCCAGCCTGGCTCAGACTTCTCTGTGACTACCGGCAGGTGAAGATCATGACCGAGAAGGAGCTCCTGGCTGTGGCCTGTGAGCAGTTCCTAGGCAAGAGCGTGCAAGACATCAAGAACGTCGTTCTGCAGACACTGGAGGGACACCTGCGCTCCATCCTCGGTGAGGCCCTGCCTGGCCCAGGGACCCCTCTTCCTCTGCCACCTGCGAGGAGCCACACAGCATCCCTGAGCCAAGGCCAGGGAGGGGAGAGGGGGCTTGGACAGGCGGGCCTGTCAGTCCCGCTGAGAGGCTTCTAGCAGAAAAGCTGACAGGTTTTCCGTCATGTATTTCCTTTCAAAATATCAGGAGACTCGAGTGAAGAAGAGAGCATGGAGGTGGGGCTGAGTGACTGACTGCCAGTCAGGTCAGGCACCTAGTGCTGCTTGGGGCACTTTTCCTCATCCTGCCCAGACCCTGCAGGAGGAGACTCAGTGTTAGAAGAAACCCACCAGGGACTTCCCCGGGTGGTCCAGTGGCCAAGACTGCGCTCCTGAGGCAGGGAGCCCAGATTCGATCCCTGGTCAGGGAACTAGATCCCACATGCTACAACTTAAGAGTTCACATGCTGCCGCTAAAGATCCCACATGCTACAGGGAAGACCCAGCACAGCCAGATAGAAAGAAACCTAGAAAGACCCAGCACAGACCGTGTGACCCCTGTCTACACTCAGACCTCTCCCTGGCCGGCTCCTCCCTTTCCCAAGCTGGCTGGGCCCCTGGGGAGCCAGCCCACGATCCTTCTGCCCCCAGGGACCCTGACAGTGGAGCAGATTTATCAGGACCGGGACCAGTTTGCCAAGCTGGTGCGGGAGGTGGCAGCCCCTGATGTCGGCCGCATGGGCATCGAGATTCTCAGCTTCACCATCAAGGTGCAGTGTGGCGGGAAGGCTGTGGCCCCCGTGTCCATTCATGCGTGGCGTGGGAGCTTGGCAGGAGGGGCCCCTTTATGCCTCTGACTATTCCCAGGGACGACTTCCCCTTCCCTCCCCAGGACGTGTATGACAAAGTGGACTATCTGAGCTCCCTGGGCAAGACACAGACTGCTGTGGTCCAGAGAGATGCTGACATCGGGGTAGCCGAGGCCGAACGGGACGCAGGCATCCGGGTATGTGGGCTTGCCTTCCCAGCCTCGAGGATGAGGGAGCTCAGGGGCGGTGGAAACCCTGGTTACTCAGGGGGACCCTCAGCACCTGCCCCTCCTGCTCCCAGGAAGCCGAGTGCAAGAAGGAGATGCTGGACGTGAAGTTCATGGCTGACACCAAGATCGCCGACTCCAAGCGAGCCTTCGAGCTGCAGAAGTCGGCCTTCAGCGAGGAGGTCAACATCAAGGTGAGAAGCTGTCGGGCGTCCTGGGGTTGGGGCTCAAGGCCCAGGACTGTGGCGGCCAGCCTCTGACGTGCTGACCACCCTCCCCCGCCACAGACGGCTGAGGCCCAGCTGGCTTATGAGCTGCAAGGGGCACGTGAACAGCAGAAGATCCGGCAGGAAGAGATTGAGATCGAGGTCGTGCAGCGCAAGAAGCAGATTGCCGTGGAGGCGCAGGAGATCCTGCGCACCGACAAGGAACTCATCGCCACGGTGCGCTGCCCCGCCGAGGCCGAGGCCCACCGCATACAGCAGATCGCAGAGGGTGAAAAGTAGGTGCCGCTGGGGGCCCCCGCTTTAGTCTGGCTCCTCTGCCACCTGGGCACCCCCTCCACTCCTGGCCAAGCTTGGAGGCCCCCACGCCTGCTTCCTCACTGGGAAGTAGGGTTAACCCGCCTGCCCCATGGGATTGTTGTTAGGAAGACTGAATTAGGTGCTAGAGGTTTAAGGGCCTGATGTGGTGCTTGGCACAGAGGGCACCCAGGTAGGTCCCCTCTCCAATCTGGCCTCTTGGAGCCAGTACCCTCTTCCAGGCCAGAGCCAGAAGGCCAGGGCACTGCCCTCATGGGTCCCTCACCCCTGACACCTGCCAAAGTGGGGGACTCGAGGGTTCGCTGGCCCCCAGGCAAGGCTTAAGGGACCCCTGGCACTTCCCACTGACCCTGCCCACCCGAACTCCCCCAGGGTGAAGCAGGTCCTCCTGGCTCAGGCAGAAGCAGAGAAGATCCGCAAAATCGGGGAGGCAGAGGCGGCAGTCATTGAGGCAAGGGGCAAGGCAGAGGCTGAGCGGATGAAACTCAAGGCTGAGGCCTACCAGAAATACGGAGATGCAGCCAAGATGGCCTTGGTGTTGGACGCCCTGCCCCGGGTAAGGCTCCCACCCAAGGCTGGGACTGGCTGGGCAAGTGCCGGACTTCTCTGGGCCTTGTCAGTGACACAGCGACAGGATGGCTGGGAGGGTCAAATGGGGAAGTACTCAGCGGCATGGGGAAGAACTCTACAACAGGCCTAGGCTCATCCCTAACCCAGGGGACCATCTGACCTTTATTGCAAATAAGGGCCGCCCAGGCTGCGTTGGGGTGGGGTGAGGTGGAAACAGGAGGGAGAGATGCTGGATGGGGCAGGTGGATGGAGTCCGAGTGGCAACCAGCTCTCCTCCCACCCTGCCTTCTAGATTGCTGCCAAAATTGCCGCCCCACTGACCAAAGTCGATGAGATTGTGGTCCTCAGTGGGGACAACAGCAAGGTGACATCGGAAGTGAACCGACTGCTGGCCGAGCTGCCCGCCTCTGTGCACGCCCTGACGGGCGTGGACCTGTCTAAGGTGGGTGTCTCGCTGTCTGCGGTGGGTTGCCTGGGCAGAGTGGTGGGGGCCCTGAAGCCAAGGCCTCATGGCATCTCCCGTCCTTGCAGATACCGCTGATCAAGAAGGCCACCGGTGCACAGGTGTGAGGTCTCATCGGCCCACACCCTTCAGCAGCCACCGCCCCCACCTTCAGCACCCGTTTTAATACCACAGGGACAACGGGAACGTCACTGACTCTGGTGCCTTATTCTGGAGGGACCAGAAGCGCTGCGTGCTCAGGCCTCTGGCTGTCTTCCCTTCCCCTCTGTCTCTGTCTGTCTCCCGCCTCTTCTCCTCCATCCCACAGCCTCGCTTTCACTGCCACGACTGTCTGGTTTGTCTCTTGCACCCTCATCTCCTGTTCGTCTCTTCCTTTGTCTGTCTTTTTCTCTCCCTCTCTCCTCGCACCCTCTACACACATCATGTAGTTTAAATTGAAGATGTTTATTACAATCACTGTCTTGTCTGTCTGTGGGAGTGGCCCTGCTGCTCCCGAGAATCCTGGTGCCTTGAAGTTTTCTGTGCTTCTCTCCATCCCCCGCCGCCCCATGGCCCCAGCCAGAGCTTCAGCATGGGTGCAGGGATTCTGGGGATGACGGCCACCCTGTCTTCTCCTGGCCTGGTCTTCCCAGCCCAAAACCTGCCCCCAGGAAGTCCCCAGCCTCGCCCACTCCAGCCCTTCTGGGCCCAAGTAGCTGTGGCTGCAGGCCCAGGGCCATCGCCCTCTGCCAACCCCTGCCCAGCCCCAGGCCTGCTCTCGTACCTCACCTCTCTCTCCCGCGCCCACGGGCACAGAGGCGAGGCCTCCTGTGTAGAGCAGCTCCCTCGGTTTACTACTGCCTTAGGAGGCCCCTGCTCGTGCTCAGGGAATCCCCTTCCCTGGAGTGGGGCTTGGTCCCAACTCTGCTAAGCCTTTCTGGGATCAGGATCCAGCCCTTCTGGGGAATAGAAAATGTACAGACCCCCTTCCTACTAGGGCTGTGCTGCCCTGAGTATCAGGCCGGGCCCTTCCAGTGGGCAGAGCTGTGCCAGCCCTGCACAGAATCGAGTGCCGTAGGCTGGCCGGAATCCTTCCCTGCTCGTGCCGGCTTGCTTCCTGGCCAGAAATGATCAGGCTCCAGCTGTGGGGAAGCAGCCCGGTCCTCTGTCTCCTTGCTTCAGAGGAGGCAGAAGAGCCCAGGGCCCCAGCATCCCCGCAGGGACGCTGCGGGTGTCCTGTGGTCCTGGTCCCCCACCCCTCGCCCTGCCCCAGCCTGTGTTCCTGCATGTGGATGCTGCATGTCCGGTCTGGGGCTTGGATGCTGCACTGCCCCACTGCCTGTCCCTTCTGGTAAAATAAAGATCTGGTTATGCCCACACCCTGTACTGTGTCTTTTGTGAGGAGAGAGACTGGGAACCCGCCCACACACCCCTTCAGCCTAAAGGCTACACTTTGCCTGTTCTTCCCCACCCTCGACACTGGGGGGCAGCAGCACCCTGGTCTTGTCCTCAGCTTCCTGGAGCAGGGCAGCCATTGCCCAGGTGCTGAAGCCAGATCTGAGCCCTGGGAGACCGGGCTCCACTGCAGACACAAGATGCAAGGGGCTGCCAGGTTCACTGCCCCTCTTGCCCATTTTGAGCCCCACTCAGTGCAACCAAAAAAAAAAAGGGAGTATTGCAATGATACCAATTCTCTAAAATTGGTCTATAAATTCAGTATAATCCCAATCAAAATCCCAAGAAATTTTTAATCAACAGAGTAATTCTGAAGTTATGGGGAAATGCCAAAGGAATAAGAATAATCAAGACAAGCTTGAAAAAAAGTGAAGTGAGAGGATTCAAACTCAGACGGCAAGACATTAAAAAAAGTGAAAGTGTTGGTTGCTCAGTGGTGTCCAACTGTTTGTGACCCCACAGACTGTAGCCGCCAGACTCCTCTGTGGAATTGTCCATGGCAACTGGAGTGGGCTGCCATTTCCTTTTTTAGTAATTAAGACTGTGTGATACTGGCAAAAAGTACACCAAAGATTACATTGAGAAGAACAGAAAATCCAGTAATAGACCCACACTTATTTTATGACTAAAATGACCATGCAGAGCTGTGGGAAAAGGACAGTCTTTTTGATAAAAGATACTGGAGATCTGGGGGAGAAATGATTCTTGACCTTAAACCTCACCTTGTACACAAAATCAGTTCCAGATGGATTGTAGATCTAAATGTGAAAAGTAAAATGGTAAAACATATAGAAAATAACAGAATATTGTCATGACCTTAGGATAATCAAAACATTTTTAAAACAATGCAGAAATCAATCAATAGAAAAGAAGGAGCTCCCCAGTGGGAATTGGTACTTTTCATTGCAGTGGTCTGGGTTCAATCCCTAGTCAGGGAACTAAGATCCTACAAGTCATAGGGTGCAGCCAAAAATAAAAACAAGACTATCTCTTTATTAAAAGATATACTAATCTCCAAGGAATTATGCATAGCAAAAAAAAATATTACGTACTACATGTGAAAGTAGAAGTGTTAGTCATTAAGTTGTGTCCGACTCTTTGTGACCCCATAGACTGTAACCTGCCAAGTTCCTCTGTCCAGAGAATTATCTAGACAAGAATACTGGAGTGGGCAGCCATTCCCTTCTCCAGGGATTCTTCCTGACCCAGGGATCAAACCTGGGGTCTCCTCCGTTGCAGGCAGATTCTTTACCGTCTGAGCCACAGGGAAGTCCATGTGTACTACATACATGATTCCAACTGTTAATATAAAGCCTTTATTTTTAATTGTGGTAAAGTACACGTAACAAAATTTATCATCTTCACCAATTGTAAGCCTGCATTTCAGTGGCATTAAGCATATTTACATTATTATGTAACCATCACTGCCATCCATCCTCCAGAACATTTTGCATTTTGTAAAACTGAACCTCTATCCCTGTTCAGCATTCACTCCCCATCCCTCTCTGTCCCCCGCCCCTGGCAAACATCAACCTACTTTCTGTTTCTATGGATTTGACTACATACCTCACAGAAGTGAGATCTTGGAATAGTTGCCCTTTCGTGACTGGCTTCTTTTACTTAGCATAATATTCTCAAGGCTGAACAACATCCCATTGTATGTATACACCACATTTTGCTTATGCATTCATCTGTCGATAAGCACTTGGATTGTTTCCATGTTTTAGCTATTGTTTGGGGTTTTGTTTTTTTTCCCTGACCAGGGATTGAACTCTTGGCCTCTGCAATAAAAGCGCTGAGTCTTAACCACTGGACAGCCAAGGAATTCTCTGTAAGTTTTTGAGGCAGTGTACTCTTTCCCACAGAAGTTGCTTCTTTTTACATACCCATCACCTACCAACAGTGTAAAAGTGTTCAAATTTCTACCCATTCTCACCAACATTTGTTCTTTTCTTTCTTCTTTTTTTTTTTTTGGTAGTAGCCATCCTAATGTGTGTAAGGTATATATAGCATTTTTGAAATGACAAAATTTTAGAAATGGATTAGTGGCTGCCAGTGGTAGGGACAGGGGTTGGTGTGATTATAAACATTAGGAATCCTTGTACTAGAACTGTTCAGTAACTTTATCATAGCGGCTACATGTACACATGATAAAATTGTATACAACTTAATACACACATGTAAGTGAGCACAAGCAAAACAGGAAATCTGAATAAAACGGGTAAACTATATCAAGGTCAACATCCTGTGATACTTGGCTGTGGTTATGATATTATTCTGCAGTTTTGCGAGACATCACCAGCGGAGAAGCTGGGTAAAGGATGAAAGGGATCTCTCTCTTATTTCTTACAACTGCATATGAATCTACACTTGTCTCATAAAAATTTCAGTTTATAAGCACACATGCACACACACATACACACACACAAGGACCCATTGAGAGCATGAGAAGGCAAACCTCAGAATAAGGGGGAAAGATATTTATAACACATATACCTGAGGGGAAAACTAGCACCCAGAATATATTTTGCATACAAAGAAAGAAAAAGACAACCCCTCAGAAAAAGGAGAAATGATGGCTCAAGCACTACGCAGAATGGCCGATAGGCAAACACGTGTGGCAAAGATACAGGCAACAATATTTTCCATCCTACACTTCCTCTTACAGTGTAACTTTGATAGTCCTTCCAATCAGAGGTGGAGCCTCTGCTCCCTTCCCTGGAAACTGAGTGGCCTTTTGTGACTATTTAGGTCGATAGAATAAGGCAGAAGTGATCCTATGGGACTTCCAAGACTAGCTCATAAAAGACAATGTCTCTTCCACTTTATTTGATGGAATATTCTATCTTTAAGCCTTCAGCCACTCTGTAAGCAGTCTGTGCTGTGAGGAAGCTCCAGCAGGCAGACCTCAGGGATACACCCTGAGCCACATGAAGAGAGATGGCTATTCCATCAGCCCCCAGCTCCTCCAGTCCCTACCTGACCTCATCTGCCAGAGAAACCCCAAGCTAGTTCTTCCCAGCAGACCTCCTGAAATCCTGACCTCCAAAACTATGCAAGGTAGGAAAAGAATTGTTGGCTTTTGTTCATTTGTTTTTCTTCTTTTAAGAGCTTTTATCTTTTATTTATGTATTTATTTAGGCTGAGAGGCATATAGGATCTTAGTTTCCTGATCAGGATCCAACCCATGCCCCCCTGCAGTGGAAGCATGCTATGTCCTAAGTTGTGTCCGACTCTCTGTGACCCCTTGGACTGTAGCCCGCCAGGCTCCTCTGTCCGTGGGATTCTCCAGGCAAGAATACTGGAGTGGGTTGCCATGCCCTCCTCCAGGGGATCTTCTGGTAGAAGCATGGAGTCTTAACCATGGGCCCCCCAGAGAAGTTCAGACCATATTAATTATTTAAGCTTCCAAATTTGGGGATAATTTGTTACACAGTGATGAATAGTGGGACAAGCACGCATAACTTCATTAGTCATCAAGGAAGTGCAAATTCAAACCATAACAGATACCACTTCACATCCACCAGAATGACTAAAATAGAAAAGAGCAACAATACGAAGCATAGGGCAGGATATGGAGCAACTGGAAATTTCACACACATCCTGAAGAAGTGTATGTCAATACAACCACTGTGAAAACCTGAGGACAGAAGATAGTACCTAGGTGCATGCGCATGAGCTCAGTTGTGTCCGACTCCTTGCAACCCTGTGGACTGCAGCTCACCAGGCTCCTCTGTCCATGGGATTCTCCAGGCAAGAATACTGGAGTGGGTTGCCATGTGCTTTCTCCAGGGGATGTTCCTGACTCAGGGATCCAAGTCTCCTGCATCTCCTCCATTGGCAGGCAGATTTTTTACCACTAAGCCACCATAGTACCTACACTTGCCTGGAAAATTCCACGGGCAGAGGAGCCTGGCACGCTACAGTCCATGGGATTGCAGAGTTGAACCTAACTGAGCGCGCATGCGCGCACACACATATACACACACCCCTGAACATAAGCATGCCCTTTGACCCAACCATTCTACCCCCAGCAGATATATGCACACATATATAAGTACAAGAATACTGGGAGTTCCCTAGTGAGCTAGTGATTAGGATTCATCCCATTGTACAACATCCAAAAAAGCAGGCAAAGCTAATCTATAGCATTAGAAGTCAGGATAGAAGTCACCTTTGGAGAGAAAGAGGGGAGTAACAGAGAGAGGACACAGGAGGCTCCTGGCAATGTGCTGTTTCTTGACCTGGATGCTTGTTGCACAGATGTTATTCACTTTGTGATAATTCACTTATGAGTTGTGCATTTTTTAAAATATATATTGTACTTCAGTAAAAAAGTTAATTCAAGAATAAATTGTCTCAGTGGGTGTATACATATGTCCAAACTTATCAAATTGTGCTTTTTTTTCGCTGCCCAGCATGGCATGTGGGGTCTTAGCTCCCTGATGAGGGATTGAACCTGTGTCCCCTGCAGTGGAAGTCAGAGTCTCAACTGCTAGACCACCAGGAAAGTCCCACAGCGTGCATTTTTAATCAGTGCAGTTTATGATCAGTTACACCTCAATAAAGTGTTTTTAGAAATTAAAATAAATAAATAAATAAATAAATAAATTGCCTCCAAGGTTTTTTGACTGGTCTAGAATGGAGCTGCTATTTACTGAAATGGGAGAAATAGTTGAAGGAGCAGAATTGAAGTGGAATCAGGATGTCGATTTTGAACATGTTAAGTCTGAGGTGCCTATTAGAGAAATTCGCCAAGCAGGAGATTCAGTTTACACATTAGTGTCTGGGAGAGGCTTGGCTTGGACACAGGACTTAGGGAGTCGCTCAGTACGTAGGCAATATTTAAAGCTATGAGACAAGATGAACTCAACGAAGGAACGAGTATAGGTGTAAAGAGGTTCAAAACTGAGCCCGGAAAAAAAAAAAAGCCCGAGGCCATCTATGTGTTGTGCATACATGTTGAGCCATGTCCGACTCTTTGTGACCCCATGAACTGTAGCCCGGCCAGGCTCCTCTGTTCTTGGGATTCTCCAGGCGAGAATACTGTGGGTTGCCATTTCCTATTCCATGGGATCTTCTTGACCCAGGAATAGGAATCTCCTGTGACTCTCCCATCTCCTGCCTTGGCAGATGGATTCTTTACTATTGAGGCGCCTGGGAAGCCCTGGGGCCATCTGTAGTGGGGATGTTATTAGGACCGAATGATCGCGCTCACGTTCGCATCAAGTACGGCACTTCGTGAGCACTTAACGTGTAGGAGCTGGTATCCTTTGCTTGGTAGCTGGCTTATAAAGCCCTCTCGCAGGCATTTCTTTCTTTCTTCAGATTTTAATTTTGTTTTCCAACTGATTACTAAAGTGATATGTGTGTCTTTCTCATGTAATCCCTCAGTCAACCCTGTGAAAAGAGCTACTGCCCTCCGTTTTATGAAATCACCAAGGGGCATGGACGTGGAGAAACTTGCCTGAGGTCACACAGAGTCTGAGCTAGAACCAGAACTGGAAGCCAGACTCCCAGACTCTGAGGCTCCTGTTCTCTTTTCACTACTTCCTGTTGACATTCAGGAAAGGAAGGCCTGGGTGAACTGCACCAGCCCCTAACCAGGAGATGGGCCTGTTTAGCCTTTGTGTCAGAGACAGTGGCTAGCCAGAGGAGACGACCAGAGGGCCCTGGGAAAAGGCAGGGGTCTTGCTGAAGGAGGCTTGAAGGATGCTGGAGGCATGAAATGGGCAGTGACGGGGGAAGGGTGAGTCATCACACCTGCCAGAGTGAGGAGAACCAGGCCTCGTCCCCAGAGCCTGGAACCAGACTCAGTCGGGGTGAGGGCCCAGCACAGAGGGGGTTAAGCCCTGGAACCTTTGCCAGGGTGGAGATGGGGGCTGCCATGGGGAGCCTCCTCCGGCCTGATAATCCAGGCTGCCTATCTCTTTCACAGCAGCTGTGAAGTAGAGAGGTTGTCCTGGCAGGGAGGGAGGGAGGCAGGGGCCAGGCTGATGGCGGGAAGGATTTGAGCAGGAAGGAACACCCAGGCTCCCTGGAGATCCTTCCCCACCTAACAGCCACCTTCAGGACGGTGCCAGGAGACAGAAGTGGGCATGGCCTGAGTCTGGACATGGGGCCTCCCACTGACCAAGAGAACTGGGAGCTAATGAACAGAGCTAGGGAGGCATGGGCTAGGAAGTTTCTATTTCTGCCTCAATGTGAGCCTGGGCAGGTGTGAGCTCCCATGCGTACCTGGCAGATATGTGAGTGACCATGCAGGCCTCAGCTAAACATGCCCTCCTGGGGAGGACGAGCAGGAAAAGCCACGCAAAGCGTAAAGGGAAGGAGACTGGCGTTTGCTAATCTCCTGTTACGGAGGAGTCAGGCTCTAGGTTACAAATTTTCAGCTCTATGTCTCATTTCACCTGTACTACAGTCAGGAAAAAGATGGCATTTTAAGCCCATTTTACTAAGGAAAGCAAGTTTCCACGAGTTGGGCGGGGCCCAGGCCCACTTGGTAGGTTGCAGTGGAGCCTGGGCTCTGACGGATCCAATGCCACGCTTTTCCCTCTGGCTCTGCATCAGTGCTGGGCCAGTGGTCAGGAAGGAAAGTTAAGACCTCTCAGGCACGACCTCTGAACCGTACAGGCTGAGGCTCTGGTTCAAGCGGCGGTTCTGCCCTGACTGTGAGTCCAGGGCAGTGAGCTCCATGCGAGGGCCCACTTCATGAACCATAGGAGGTCAGAGAAAGGAGAGAGGAATGTTGGTGGGTTGGAGATGACCAAGAGCAGGTGTGGAAGAGGCTAAACGAGGGGTGGGATGGGTGGGAGGATCTGAGGAAGCGGAAGCCAGGAGGGAATCCCGCTTCGTTGGGAGCTTCCCACACATTCTTTCACTGAGTCTTCCCAAGGTCGGCCCCAGTTTAGAGATGAGGAGGCTGAAGCTCATCCCGAGAGACAAAGCAAGCCATGTGCTTGGTAGGTAAGTGGCAAAGCTCAGGTCTGATTCCATTGCGTCTGAGACTCTGAAAGGCCCCACAGATGCACACATGAAATCAACCTCATTCATAGCAGCTTTGGGCCTGGAGTCAGGGATCTAGAGTTTGGAGAGTGGGGTTGCTGTCCTGCCTCTTTTCCCGACTACTGTGTGACCCAGGGCCCTGAGTTTCCTCCTGGAGCTTCAGTTTCTCTGTTATAACATTGGCAGGCAGTCATCTTTTGGAGACTGATGGATGTGGCAAAGCCCCCAGGGAAGCCATTGCTAGGACCCGCCACACCTGAGTTCGTGCTTACCTTGTGTGCTTGCTCGTGGGGCCAACAGGCTTACAGTGTGTAAGGGAACATGTTGAGAACATAAGCACACACTGCTCGTTGTCTGCGGGGCATTTCTTCAGTGTCAGGGTTTCTCTGAGCACCTCTCAGGATAAGGCCCATGAAGGGTGCTGGGGCCACAGGGAAGAATCAGACAAGGGGCCTACTTGTAGAGTCGTTATGGGACAAATAAGGGATCAGATAAATTCTCACAATGTGATGAGGAAAACAGAGCAGGTCCAAGCCTGGACACAGGGGCAATCTTCAGGGAGGGTCAGAAGAAGCTTCACAGGCTGGTCAAGATGAAACCAAGCCGGAATAAAAGGTAATCACTGGTAGTAATCTCCAACAAAGCCCCAGATCACAAGCCCAACCCGGAAAATAAGGATTTGCTCAGTTTTCTAGCTTTTCTTGTCACATCTGTGAAACTCCTAGAACCACACCAGGCTCTTGCTTTGGGCCTCCTGTTTCTAAAGCAATACAGGAGAGCCAGAATTTCCCAGAACTTCTCAAAGTCCTTGGTTCTAAGATGAGCTCTGATGCTAACTCTCTGTGCTGTGAAACATTGAATGACATATTTTGGCCTTCTTATATCTTTGTACAAAATTGCCAATTTTATGAAACTTAGTAAAACAACCGAGAGGAAATTAAGAGTAATTTTACTAGCTGAGTCCATTTTTAAAAGCTGTGTATCTCTGTGTGTTATGTGTCTATGTAGGCATCATACCTGTGTGCCATCTGTGTCTTTGGTACTGACTCCTGCCTGCCTATTTCTCATGGTGTTCTGGGTCCCCTGATGCTGTGAGGTGGAGGGGACCCTGAGGCTTTGGGTGATACCCGCCCCTCCTCTGGGCCTGAGTTTCCTCTTCTGTAGAAAAGAGTGACTTGAACCCATGATTTTGAAGCACTCTTTCAGATCTGACTATCCTTAATTTCATCACTCAGCATATGCTGAGTTTCAGAACTTCATCCAAAGAAGGCCAAAATAACAGTCAAAGGTTAAAAGCTGCAGTGGCGGGAATCGGAACCAGACTTTGGAAGGTCCCAGCCCACCTCGGGCTCAGGAGAGCCCTGAAGCTCGAAGTCTGAAGCAAAAGCAGTTAACATACAAGCCTTGGCCCAAGGACCAGAAATGAATTCCCCAACCCTATGCTGGTCACCAGGGGTTTCTGTGACCTGCAGAAAGGGAGAAGGACCCCACTCTAACTCCCCTCAAGGCTATATGGAGGCAGAGGGATGGAAAAGTAGCCATCCAGGAGACAGCCCTCAGAACAAAGTGTCCTCAGCTTCTACTGTGGCCCCTGCAAGCTCCTGATAAGAAGAAAGGCCCCCACCCCTGATAGCCCCGAGTCTGCTAATCAAACTACCCCACCCAGGCTCCAACTCTCCACCAGCCCACACCCTGATGGCAGCACCCTCCACCCCAGCTCAGGGCCACAGTCACAAGGTCTCTGGCTGGTGGAGATATCTCTCTCCACTACCTCCAGGATCCTTGAGTTCTGTCCAAGCTCACCCTTGGACTTGGCCCTTGGTCTAAGTAGAAACCTAGGCAGTGAGTGGCCTGAATTTGGCCCTAGTGCCTGAAGATTTGACTCTGGGAGGGGAACCTGGACTATCTTTAGGGTCACAGGACCAGGAAGTGAGGGTCCAAAAGGCAGGAGTAGACAAGGGGAACTCCTCACTGGGTAAAGCATCTGGGTCTATGAAGGCTGCTCACCCACATTCTCACTTAAATCTTGCAACTTGGTAAGATGTATATGACCGCCAAAGTTAAAAAATGTGGCACTTAGCCTGCAGTCCCACAGCAAGCAAGTGAAATGGGGAAGGAGGGAAGAAAGTTGACAGGGGCTCATGGGTGCTGGGCTCCGATCTGGGTGTTTGACATGTTCAGTTCAGTCACTCAGTCATGTCTGACTCTTTGCAACCCCATGGACTGCAACACGGCAGACTTCCCTTTCCATTACCAACTCCCGGAGCTTACTCAGATTCATGTCCATCGAGTCGGTGATGCCATCCAACCATCTCATCCTCTGTCATCCCTTTCTCCTCCCACCTTCAATCTTTCCCAGCATCAGGGTCTTTTCCAGTGAGTCAGTTCTTCACATCAGGTGGCCAAAGTATTGGAGTTTCAGGGTCAGCATCAGTCCTTCCAGTGAATATTCAGGACTGATTTCCTTTAGGATGGACTGGTTGGATCTCCTTGCAATCCAAGAGACTTATCTCAAGAGTCTTCTATAACACCACAGTTCAAAAGCATCAATTCTTCTGTGTTCAGGTTTCTTTATGGTCCAACTCTCACATCCATCCATGACTACTGGAAAAACCATAGCTTTGACTAGACGAACTTCTGTTGGGAAAGTAATGTCTCTGCTTTTTAATATGTTGTCTAGTTTGGTCACAGCTTTTCTTCCAAGGAGCAAGAGTCTTTTAACTTCATGGCTGCAGTCACCATCTGCAGTGATATGGGAGCCCCCAAAAATAGTCTGTCACTGTTTCCATTGTTTCCCCATCTATTTGCCATGAAGTGATGGGACCAGATGCCATCTTAGTTTTCTGAATTTTGAGTTTTAAGCCAACTTTTTCACTCTCCTCTTTCACTTTCATTAAGAGGTTCTTTAGTTCTTCTTTGCTTTCTGCCATAAGGGTGGTGTCATCTGCATATCTGAGGTTATTGATATTTCTCCTAGCAATCTTGAAGCTTGTACTTCATCCAGCCCGGCATTTCTCGTGATGTACTCTGCATATAAGTTAAATAAGCAGGTTGACAACATACAGCCTTGATATACTCCTTTCCCAATTTAGAACCAGTCTGTTGTTCCATGTACAGTTTGACATGAGTGCTCACTTAATCCTTGTAACCGCCACGTGAGGTCAGTGTGGAAAGCGCCCATCTCACATATGGGGAAAATGAAGGGAGGAGCACTGGCTCCAGAATCACAGAGCTGGAACAATGGAATCGGGGCTGTCACCTGAGGCCTGTTATCTCTAAACCTGGATGTCCTCAATGGCCTCTAGCTGCTTTCAAGAGTATTTGATGAGTTTTCAGATGTTCAATAACGGGTCTTCAGTGAGCCCCTCGGAGCAGGGCATGAGGTGGAAATTGTTAAAAGGCTTCCCTGGTGGTTCTGCAGTAAAGAATCCGGCTGCAATGCAGGAGACTGGGGTTTGATCCCTGGATTGGGAAGATCTCCAGGAGAAGGAAATGGCAACCCACTCCAGTATTGCTTGGAGAATTTCATGGACAGAGGAGCCTGGAGGGCTACAGTCCATGAGGTCAAAAAGAGTTGGACACAACTTAGCCACTAAACAACAACAAAGCCCCTGTGGGCCAGGACGAGCACAGTGCTAAGTGCTTGACCAGCAGCTCATCACTTAGCTTTCAGGACTCTGCAAACTGGGGACTGCTATTATTCCCTTTTACAAAAGGGAATGGGGACTGTCCAAGAAAATGACTTGCCTGAGACAGCCACAGCTTTGTCTGTCTGCCTTCTCAGGTCAAAGTCTCTCCCCTCCCCCACATGACATCACTCATTCGACATGTTATTTAGTCACTGCTCTGTGGCAGAGGGGCTTCCCTGGTGGCTCATACAGTAGAGAATCCACTTGCAATGAGGGAGACCCAGGTTCGATCCCTGAGTTGGGAAGATCCATTGAGGAGGGAATGGCAACCCACTCTAGTAATCTTGCCTGGAGAATCCCATGGACAGAGGAGCCTGGCGGGCTACAGACTGCCCGTGGAGTCCTCTGTCCACGGGGTCGTAAAGAGTCAGACAGGACCGGAGCGACTAACACTTTCACTTTCGTTGCGGTAGACAGACATCAGTGAATAAAGCAGGCCCTTGTGAAAATTTGCTTAATATGAATAACCACACAAATAGGTGAGCCCACAACAGGGGAATTTAGCCAGGGAAGACTTCCCTGCAGAGATAACACTTTAAGATCTAAAGAGAGAACAGGAGTTAAGGAGACAAGAAAGGAGGGAAGATTGTGCCAAACAGGGAAGAGCATGTGCCAAGGTTCTGTGACAGGAGGTAAAATATCTCCAAGAAACCAAAAGAAGGTTGAGTCTCTCCCTCTCATTCCCCATCTTGGCCTCATCTGCCCCCGCAGAGGGGTGTAACTGCCTCCCAGCACACATACCAGATGGTCTACGAGGGAGGAAGGAGAGGAAGCAGAGAGGCCCAGGTGTTCCCCAGAATGGGAGTCCAAGTTACAGAGGCCCAGCTTTGAGAAGTTGCTACTCCAAGAGACTCACCTTCCCCAGAGGCAGAGAACCAATACGGCCAGGCTCTCACCCTAGGGGCCATGAGCTTTGAAGAACAGGCCCCTACCCATTCCTAGGCTGGCTCCCACATGAGCTTGGGATTCAGTTGCCCTCACATCTCCCAGCAGAGGACCCTTCCACTTACAGAACCTTGCCATGGCAGAGGTTGGCAAGGGCTCTGGCCTTCTTAGGCTCAGCAGAAACATAGAAGGGGCCTGGGGACCGGAATTTAGGTCAGAGCTTGCCCCAAAATCCAGCTGTCAGGACTCTCCCTGCCTTACAGAGATTCAAACTAATATGCATGCTTAGTTGCTTCAGTTGTGTCCAATTCTTTGTGACCCCATGGACTATAGCCCGCCAGGCTCCTCTGTCCATGAAATTCTCCAGGCAAGAATACTGAAGTGGGTTGCCATTCCCTTCTCCAGGGGATCTTCCCAATCCAGGGATCGAACCCAACCCATGTCTCTTAAGTCTTCTGCATTGGCAGGAGGATTCTTTATGTTCCTAACACCGGAACCCACCACCACTACCTTCCCAGGGCTCTGATCAGTAATTAAGCCCTAAAGGATGGCTGGGGTGAGGTTGTTTTTTTTTCTCCTCCCAGCAGATGGGTGACCAGTTTCATGGATGAGAGTGGAGGGTGGCTCCTAAGCTTAACAAGTTCCATAAAAGAATATGTGACAAAGGGCCTAATGGGAAGAAGGGCCAATAGTCCTCAGTCCAAGGAGACTAGCAAGGAAAGGGTTAAGAGATAGAGCCTTCCAGAGCCCGGGAAAAGTACCCCACCCAAGGGGAGGGGCCAGCGGGTGCATTAAAAAGGGGCAGCTGGGATGGAGAGGCAGGGACAGGCCTCCCTACTTCTAAAGGCCTCCTTGGTCTGCAGTTTCAGCTCCAGGTAAGTGTTCCTCCTCTGGCTCCATCTGCTTGTGGGTCTGATCAGAGGGAATCTTCTGCTTCATTGTGATCTCTGGCTTGTTTCACACCAGCGCTGGGTCCCTAAGTTCTCAACAGACCCTAGCTCTGAAAGGCTCTTTGGATAAGTCCCCTTCAGGATGTCCTTGATCAGAGAGTCAAGATGTCTCCCAGGGAGTGGGGGGCTGTGTGTGTCCAGCCTGGCCCTGTCCTGCTCCGCCCCTAGTGCTTGTCTCTCTCTGCCCCTCGTTCTCTGAGCCATGCTCCCTGCGCCTCCCGCAGGGCCCTGACTGGGATATCATCATATACTGTAAGTTTGCAATGAGACACTACAGTATAGATGATGTACTAGTCCGGGTGCTCCCAGCTCTGGAGCCAGCGGAGGAGGCCAGGGGTTGCTGTTAAGCCCACCATGCTCACTGCTCTGCCTATCACAGCCTGCCGACCGCCAGGGCACTTGGGGTGGCGAGGAAACCGTTACCATTACTGAGTTTAGTAATGGTAACGGTTCTCTTGCTGCACCCAGAAAATGTGCCAAGAAGATTGTTCGGATCCCTGGAGCAGACTACCAAAGGGAGGGAAGCTCCAGCTCAGACCATGGTGTGGGGGTGAGGGAATGAGTGAGTTTTCTCTTTCCTGTTCTAAAGAAATAAAGATGAGAACCAGAATGTTTGTCTTTGAACTTTATTCGCATTTGAGATTGGAGATGGGGTGGGGTGGGAGGGATCAAGGACATGAGGAGTAGATGAGGGGCACTATCTCACTCAGGACACATGGGTCCTTACACAACTGCCAAGTGGACGAACTGAGTGCGGAGGGGAAAGGTCTCCTCTTTGCTGACAACTGGCAACTCAGAGACTCTGGGCCCAAAGCCAGTGGGAAGCAGTGCTCTGCACCAAAGGGCCAGCTTCTAAGACCCAAGTAGCTATAGCCCCAAGCAGAGGAACCACCTGGGAACCCAGCTAAAGCAGGTTGAAGGAGGAAGGCTCCAGCAGGAAGGCATGACTCGGCAGATGTGGTGCAGACTCGGCCAGGCCAGCCAGCAGTCAGTCAGCCTATTGGTGTCCATGCCTGGCCCCAGGCCCTGCAGGCAGTTCTGGTTAGTGGCTCCCGCCAGCAGCTTGGGCGGGGACGTCTTGGAAAAGACAGCGGAGGGTGGTCACTTGAGGAGTTTCACAGACAGGCGGAGCTGAACTTCACAGAGGAAGATGTTCATGAGGTCGCGGCCCACCTCCTGTGCGATCTGAGCGATTAGGTACCCCTTCGGACCGATCAGGATCTTCTGAGGGTGGGGTCAAAAAGAGGGCCGTTAGCTGGCTGTCAGGCAGTCGGGAAGAACCTCTGCCTAACAGAGTCCTGGTCCCTCCTCCAAGCCCAGCCCTGCTCACCATGTGAGATTCTTTGGACACCAGAAGCTTCTGCTCGATCACCAGCTCCCCACTTGGCCCTTCATCCCAGACCACCGTTTTCTGCACAAGGAGACATCGTGACTGGTCAGGCAGGTCCCCTAGCCCTGCTCTTGGGGACCTAGCTGCCCTGCTCCAGGTGGAGCCCCCGGATCCCTCACTGTGCCCACACCTGCTGTACGTTGTAGGGCACCTCCTCGGGCAGGTACTCCAAGAGCTTCTCTCGGATCATGTTGGCACAGATTTCCTCAGGTGTCTGGCTGGTGAGGACCTCACTGTGGAACTCCCAGGGCCCTGGCCGGGCCTGTGCCAGGAGGTATTGCTATGGGCAGAGAGGGAAGAAGTCAGTGTATCAGTCCCAAGCAGGACTTCCCTCTCACTCTCACTTCCAGGAGGAACTCTTGAGGCTTGTCTTCACCTGCTGCACACCAAGAGCCAGGCTAACTGACCTTCAGTGTTTTTACATCCTCCTGGCTTAGGGCTGACAACATGAAGATCTCCTGGAAGTGGGGCCAGCCCATCTGCTGAGGGTCTCTCACAGGCTGTGGGTTTGGGCCCTGAGCTGCTGGGCTAGGGCAGTGGGTGTCTGGCCGTGAGCGCAAGGCCTGCTTTGTTTTGAGCTTCTTGCCGTTGACTACACCTTCAGTGAGGGCGGCTGTGAGCTCTAGGAGAACGGACTTCTGCTTCAGGCAATCAACCTGGGGGTGGGCGATGGGCAGAAGACTGTGGTCAGTGAACGTCAGTCTCCTCGAAGGAGACCCCTTCCTCAGGTAGGTGGGGCTCACCTTGTTCATGACAAGGATGCTGGGGACTTGGGAGAACTGGGTCAAGCACCGGAGCACCTGGGGACTGAGCTGGTTCCGAGTCCACTTGTCCGAGACATCCACAAGTACCACAACTGGCAGTCGGCAGCGTATGGAGGAGGACAGGGTTATGATCACTCTTTCCCCCACCCGCAGAAAAAACTTCCAGGGTATGGCATCTGGCCAACCCCCAACCCCCCAAACTACCAGGAATGACAGGCCATGACCATGAAAACTGGGCCTCAGATTCCTAGCCTGAGCCTAACCCAGGTCAGCAGATTCCATGCTCTTCCACGGATCTTCCAACAAAGAGAGCTCCAGATGGTGCCTAAGGGACAGACACACATAGGTCAGGAAGGTCTGGTGAGTGATGCATTCCTGAGGAGGGGTGGGGTGTGACAGGGGGTTTTCCAGCCCCTAGGATGGAATCGCCCCACTCTCTGTTCAACACCTTTCCCCCCAACGACTCCCTGTTCCCCCAGCTGTTACCTTTTCTGTTTAGCAGGGCTGATGAGGCCAGGTGTGTCAAGTAGGATCTAAAATCAGGAAAGAGATGCCCAGGTCCCCAACCCCAGGAGGAAAGATTATGACTGGGGAGTGAAAAGCCACCCACCCTTGATGTCAGGAGCCTGCCCCCACTTCTTGGCTGAGCTTTTAGATTTTTATCCTCCAGCTGTTTTACTTCTGTCAATACACAGGATCCAGGAGGAGGAGGACAACTGTGAATATATGGAATATTAGGAAGCAGTAAAGAGGCAATGAGACCTCTGTGACTAGACACCAGAGGGGTAAGGCAAGAGAGAGAACTGCTCCAGGTCTAAAGGAAGAGCACCCCCTTCCCTAAGAAAAGTGGATCTAAACATCATTTTCGAAGGGTCCAATCGTTAAGGGAGACTGTCTTAGCTTCACCCTCTGTCCTGTTTGCTGGACATCCATTGCAAGTACCCACCACCTGGGTCTCTTTCTCTGTGATGACCCCCAGAGCTTGACTGCGAGTGGTGTGCACTTTCTTGGAGACAGGGAACACCTGCCAGGAAGAAAGAAATCCCAAGTGAGGTCCTGGATCCCTCTGCAACAATCCACAAAGGCACAGTAAGAAGTGAGAAATGAAAAGGGGAGAGGGAAGGGTCAAGGATGCAACATACTTTTCGGCCCAGCAGCTGGTTGGAGAGTGTAGACTTTCCTGCATTTGGGGCACCCAGGAGGACCACTCGTAGGACTCGGGGGTTCTCAGGCATGTCGGGGCGATGGACCAAGAGGAGATCTTGCTCATCTGCATGAGGAGACAGGAGGGGAGTGAGAGGCAGTGCAATCTGGATCCTCCGTCAGGTACATAGCCCCGCTGCTGTTGCTGCTGCTGCTGCTGCCAAGTTGCTTCAGTCGTGTCCGGCTCTGTGCAACCCCAGAGACGGCAGCCCACCAGGCTCCCCCATCCCTGGGATTTTCCAGGCAAGAACATTGGAGTGGGTTGCCATTTCCTTCTTCAGTGCATGAAAGTGAACACTGAAAGTGAAGTCGCTCAGTCGTGTCCAACTCCTCTCGACTCTATGGACTGCAGCCTACCAGGCTCCTCTGTCCATGGGATTTTCCAGGCAAGAGTACTGGAGTGGGGTGCCATTGCCTTCTCCGGTACATAGCCCTACCTGTCCACAAAAAGAGTATGGATAAGAGATTAGTGCACCAGGTTGAAGTCGAGACCTGGCTTTGAGATTTTGTTTGCCCATTAGTTTGTTTATATGCCTTTATCAAATTTTCTCGTTTTGTCATATGTAAAACAAATGGTATCAATGGTACTCAGTTACTGTATAACCTTCTTTTGACAACTGACAGTTGTGTAAAACATCTCAGTACAACGCCTTGCACTCAATAACCTTGTGGAATCATATTGTGTGCCCAGTAAATGTATGCACATGTGTTAAAGTATCACTATACCAGATAAAGCCAGAAATTCCCTCAGCTGTCTCACCCTACGAAGGGTACTATGAAGGCTCTCCAAGTCTTTCAGTATTCGCTCCTATGACACTGCATCGCAATGACCAGTTTTTGTGTTCAGCCTCTAGTCTATGCTACTTGAAGAAAAGAGAGTGCTATTCATAGTTGACCATTAAACAACATGGGTTTGAACTGGGCTGGTCCACTTACACACAGGATTCCGCCCTCCCCATCCCCCCATTAAATGTTGGTTTCTGTACTTGGTTGAATCCTTGGATCTGGAATTGTGGGTATGTAAGGAACTGCACTTATGGAGGGCCAATAATACGTTATACAAGGACTTTCGATTGCGCGGGTTCAGCATTTTTAATATCTCTGCCCCCAGTTGTTCAAGGACCAACTGTAACTCCGTGTCTTGGTAAGTAGATGGGGCATTTTGGGGTCGAGTTTGCGCCCCACGTTGGGAGAGAGAGCCACAACTCTGCCATCCTGTGGCCCTTTAATTTCCTGCTCTTTGTGGGCGTCGCTGGTTGGGAATAGATCGGTTCCTTCTACCTCGAAAACTCTTAGAACCTAGTATTTCTTTCCTGTGAGATCCTTCACTGCTCGCCTCTATCTCTCGGGTCCTCAAGATCGTCTTCTACAATATAGAGCCAAAGATGATAGCCCCAGAGACTGAGGGGTTTCCTTAACACGGGACTTGCAGTGCTAAAGCCGTGACAGTCGCGGACAAATTTATCTGCATTCTTTACCTCTGTGCACGGACACGGCGGGGACGCGAAAAGGCAACGAGTTGTCTGGCTGAGAGAGTCCGAGGAAGCAATCCAGGGCTGAGTTCTGGCCGTTAGGGCGTGAAGCCGAAGCCAGGCGGGGACCAGAGAAGGCCGGGCCCGCTACACAGGAAACGCACCTCTGCTGAAAACCCAAGAGAGAGGGGAGCCGGGTCATCCATTCCCTCGCAGCATCAGGACCTGCCTGCCAGAGCCCCGACACGGTTCGAAGGAGCACAGCCCCGCGCCAGCTGGAGGCAGCCATGGCAGACGCAAGGCACTCCGGGAACTGCTGGGAACGCACCTACGATTGGACAGCGCGGCGGAGAAGCGAGCGAGCGGGAGAGAGCTAGATCGGCCCAAACAGAGCGGAGGAGCATGGGACGTTGGAGGTGGGCTGGGGTTGGATCCTCTCTGGAGATGGCCCGAGGCTAAGAAAAGGGGGAAAAGTGTATTCAGAGTTGGTGTGAGCATCACAATCGTTTTGGACTCCGATACGCATCGTGTTTTATTCTTCTCCTGCCAAAGTTTTGTAAAAGGCCTGTCTAGCCCTTCCTCATGAAAGACTACATCTCCCACGAGGCCGAGCGGCAAAATCTTTCTCTTAGCTTCCGACTTCTGTAAGCAGGAGAAACTCGCGCAGCGTAGAAGTAATGATCCGGAGGCGTGGGACCTTGTACCGCTCCCGCTGAGGTTCTTTTTAGTCCTCTCCAGCCTGAGGCTTGCATGACCCCCACCCAGTGGCCCTCTGGTTTGGCCTAGCGTCCGCAGCGGCCTCTGGCAATCTGTGCCTTAGCTGTACGGGAGCCTCCTGTAAGGAGTGGTCTGTGGGTCTGTGGTCCCGATAAGCAGCAAACCCGGATTTCCCTCCTATAAACTTCGGCTACTACCTCCTCTCTGAGGCCATCCTTTTTGGAGAAAAACCAGAGGGTCTGGAAAAGGAGAAGAAGCTGCTTAGTCACCTATGATCTCCGGGATTATTTTAGCTGCCTAGGATCCTGATATACCTTGGCTGATTTGTGGCCCTAAGCCCTCTCTTCATCCTTTGACGCCTCAGTCAGACTTTTGGAATTGAGAGAGAAATGTCGCGAGGATTGGAGGTGTTGAGGATACAACAAAGAACAAAACGGACAAAAATCTCCAGCACGGGACTTGTATCCAGGGAGCTTCGTGTGTGAGTGTGTGTGTGTATGAGAGAGAGAGAGAGAAAGGGAGAAAGAGAGATAGAGAGATACCCGACCTGTGACCTGACAGGGTCGGTTTCAGTGGGATGGTTTGCGTGAAAGCCTAAACCGAGTGGATTTAAGAGAGAGAATGCTGCTGCTGCTGCTAAGTCGCTTCAGTCGTGTCCGACTCTGCGCGACCCCATAGACCGCAGCCCACCAGGCTCTCCCTTCCCTGGGATTCTCCAGGCAAGAATACTGGAGTGGGTTGCCATTTCCTTCTCCAATGCACGAAAGTGAAAGTGAAGTAGCTCAGTCGTGTCCGACTCTTAGCGACCCCATGGACTACAGCCCGCCAGGCTCCTCCCTCCATGGGATTTTCCAGGCAAGAGTACTGGAGTCGGGTGCCATTGCCTTCTCCAAGAGAGAGTGAGGGGAGAGGAATTGAGGGTAGCCGGACAGCGACTTAGCAGCAGCAGCAGCAGGACCTTCCCAGATGGTGCTAGTAGTAAAGAACTTGCCTGCCAATGCAGAAGAAATAGGAGATTTGGGTTCAATCCCTGGGTCAGGAAGATCCCCAGGCAGAGGACATGGTAACTTACCCCAGTATTCTTGCCTGGAGAATCCCATGAACAGAGGAGCCTGGCAGGCTACAGTCCATGGGGTCGCAGAGTCAGACACAACTGAAGGGATTTACCACAGGGGAAACTTCCCAGAGGAGCAGAGCAAGAGAGAGTGGTAATAGAAGAGAGGGAAAGAGGGGTGGAGTTAAGAGAGGATTTACTTTTTTTTTTTAAAGATGGGAGGTTTTTGTTTGCTTATGGTAGCGACCTAGTAAAGAGGAAGAAATTTATGATATAGGACAGAGATGGGAGAATTGTTGGAGGATGGTAAGAACCAACTGGCCAGACTGCTGTTGTGGGAATGAAGGCTGAGTGTTCGATAAGCTCTAAGTGACACAGAATGACAGAGCCTTGGGCAGCCAAATGCACTGATGATTTGCAAATGGTGTCAGGCTCCAGCTTTCAGGTTGCCTTCTCTGTTTGTAGAAGAAATGGACTTTTTGGAACATGATATTCCGGATGTTCTTTGGGCATATGGGTGTCCAAAAAACAAGATGCTACTAAATACGAGATAGCCAACAATCAGAAAAATAGAAATAGTGTTTCATGAAATGGTATGAAATACCATTTCAACTGCAATTAAAATGAAGGGGAATTTCAGGTTAAACAGTAGTTGAAGAACTTAGCTACGTAAATGTAAAATCACCCAAGGAACACATACTAAGTGTCACAGTGATGGCAACAGATAACACGGGAAGAATCTCAGGAATAACATAAAAAATTAGGGGAAATGAGTTAAAAAAAAACAAACAACCACCTTCCCTGACCCATCAAGTCGTTTTCTAATAGGTGTCATTTTATCCTTCTCACTAAAATAGTGCAGTGAAGATGGTGGAGAGAAGCAGATGGATTCCAGAGATCTAAGGAGATAGAATTTGAAGGAGATGGAGCTTAAAACCTTCTAAGGGACTCCAATTACAGCTAGATAAATCCAAATCCTTGCATGCATCTAGCTCCGCTTACTTCTACTCCCAAGGCATCAGGCAAACTAGCTTTCTTTCCATCTCTTGATTATACCAAGCTCATTTCTGCCTCAGGGCCTTTATACCTGCTGTTCCTGCCTCCTATGTTTTAGATTTGGCTTCTGCTTCCCATTCAGGTTTCAGCTAAAATGTCACTTTCTCAGACAGGCTTTTCTTCACAGCATTTACCACTCCTGCAATGATTCTGATGCAGTGTCTGGAATGCTATGAGACTGCTCAGGGCTCTTCAGGGTCTTACCTATCTCCTGATGGCCCCAATCTAACCAAGTAACTTCCTTGCTTCAGTGCCTTCATGAAAAAGTATAAACCAGTTAATGTGGCTCCAGCTTACTTTTCCAGTCTCATCTCTTTTACTCTTCTTTTTGAGTTCGACTGTATTTTTTTTAGTCCCCCAATTGCATGGTATTCTCTCTCGCTTCCAGGTCTTTCCATAGGCTGTTCCTTCCATGATAGGTTACATTTTCTTATAGGATCCTTTATCCTCCTATGACAAAGCAGTTAACAATACACTGATTGAGCACACAGATAACTGAGCCAGACAGCTTGGCTCTGGTTCTCAGCCCCATTATTCACTGTGTGGCCCAGGGCAAGTAACTTCTCTTTACTGCAGTTTCTTCATCTATAAAACAGACATAATGATTACTGTTATAAAAGAGGGTTGTTACAATTAAGAGTACTTATATGTGTAAAGTGGGCTTTTCTGGTGCCTCAGATGGTAAAGAATCTGCCTGTCTGCAATGCAAACCACCAGAGTTTGATCCCTAGGTCAGGAAGATCTCCTGGAGGAGGGAATGGCTACCCACTCCAATATTCTTGCCTGAAGAATTCCATGGACAGAGGAGCCTGACGGGCTATACAGTACACGGGGTTGCAAAGAGTCAGACACAACTGAGCAACTTTCACACACACACATATGTGTAAAGTGTTTACTCAGAACAGTGCTAGGCACATTGTAAATGCTGTGTGCCTGCTCCTATTATATGTCCTCTACTAGACTATAAGTTCTATGAGGACAAAGAATATGTATAATTTGTGTGTGTGTATGTGTGTATATATATATATATATATATGTCACTACTGTGTCTCCTGCACCTAGAACAGTGTCTGGCACATTGTTCAGTGAGTGAATAAATTATATCTTTCTTTGGATTGGTGCTCCCTTGCTGGTGTCAACACAGTTGGAACAGTATCAGATATTATTATACATCTTCTTATATCCAGTGTTAGTGGGAAAGGGAAACAGACTTTCCCAGAAGGAACTCTGTGCATTTTTGACTCTGACTGGGTTACATGCCCATCCATGAAACAACCATTCAAACTTAAGGAATGTTATGAGCTGAATGACTTGGGATTGAGCTTATGTGCTCATCCACATGGTCTGAAAATGGAGTAGGGGTGATTCTTTGAATGATTATCATGAGATATAGTGAGTGAATGCTTGGCAGACAAAAAACAAATCACAATTCTGCCCTGGGTAAGAAATTTAAATAGGGAAATGGTTCCAGAGATCCTTACAGTTCAAATATAAGAAGATATGTCATCTCCATACAGATTGCAGCAAGCCTTCCCTGGGACTGCATGTGGTGGGGGAGTTAAGGCACAGTTCCCGAAGTTTCAGGGTAAGCTATGGCTTTCTTTTTAGTCATCCATTCATCAGGACATAGTGTCGATATTGATTCTTCTTCCTTTCTGACTCTGCAATTCCCCTCTGGTGCCAAATGTGCTCTCATTCCAAAGGATAATACTTTTGCAAATAATAACTCTTGGTCTCTATCCCTCCAGACTCTGAATTGTAGAGAGGAGACAGGGCTAGAGGAGGAAGGAAGAGTCATGGTGATAAGAAGAGTTTAGTCCTGTATCTCCTCTTCCCTCTGACTGCAGTGCATTGGCTGCAGCTTTCAAGTTTGTATTGTTGAGGGGAATTCCCTGGATTCCCAGTGGTTAGGACTCCCCACTTTCACTGCCCAGGATCCTGGTGCCATCCCTGGTTGGGGAAGTAAGATCCCACAAGCCATGAGATATGCACACCACCCCCCCAAAAAAAAAGTTTGCATTGTTGAATTCCTGGGACTGAATTGAGCCTAGTCTCTTGTTGGGTTATGCTAAGGCAAGGGTCTAGGTGGTGGTCTAGGGGCTGATAGCTGGTTTTCCTTGGGCTAAAGGCCTAGTTTTTACCAATTTGCAAGAGTCAGACTCCACAATAAGAGTTGGAAAGTAGGGAACTATTAACCTGATAAGCCCCTTGATGGCACATATGAGATGCCCGGAGCGTTTTCATCCCATAAACTGTATGTGCTTGATAAACAGACTGAACTTAGCCGTGTCCCTGTGCATTAGAGGTGTAGTCATCTCCCTGACAAAATCCCCAGGGCTTCTGAGCACTTGAGTATTCAGGAATGTCAAAGTTACCTCTTACACAGTTACCCCTCAATGCATTTTAGATGTGATCGTATTCTTGAAAGAAACCTAAACTTATTATCAGCGGTCATCTCAGAGCATTCAATCCTTTAAGTGTAAGCGGGATCCAGAATCCTGGAAGTACGATTAAGTCTACGGCCCCTATGGGCACCGCGTTTAGTAACCCACGCTACCTTCCAGAAGCCTGAGACCCTGGGGCAGCCACCAGAGCCTCTAAGCTAAGTCCTCGAAGCCAGCGGCCATGTCCACCTGAGACCCAGGGGTCCAGGGCATCAGGCACTGAGGCAGACGCCCCCGGTGTGGGTTGCGCAGGCGCGGACGGCCCGAGAGGGCCCCGGCGCTCCAGGTTGCGCAGGCGCAGGAGCGGCTCCCGGCAAGTCCCGACGGCGGCGGCGGTGACTGAGGGGCCGGGGCGTGTAGCAGCGGTGGCGGCGGCGGGCGGCAACGGAGCAGCCATGAGGGCCGGGCCCAGTCACCGACAGTGAGTGGTGGTGGGAGCAGGGTGGGAGACAGGAGGGAGAGGTGGAGGGGTACTCCTGGTGGAGGGATACTTCGACTTGGGGGGTGGGGGTGGGCTCTGCCTGTCGGAGGCGAAGGGGCGTGGGGGAGGGACAGTTTGAGGTGATGATGGGAGGATTCGGGGCACTGTGGTCAGCTCGCCAGCGCCAGGGCTGGACGGCTTCGGGGAGGTCGGGAGGTGCGCGCTGCAGACTGAAGGAGCCCACCGCAGGGGCAGTGTCCCGCGCTCCCCCGTGTGTCATCGTCCCTTCCCCCAGAAGCTTTCGGTCGCCTCTCCCTTTCCGCTTCTTTCAGAGAATGATCTCGGGGGGGAGGGGGGGGGAAGGGTAGTGGAGGATGAAAGCCCTGCTGGAGCTGAAGAAGACAACTCTGGTCCAGGCGGGGAAGAGCCGGTCGTCCGGAGTAAGAGGCTACTCTGGGTAGAGGATGGGGGTCTTTTAAAGCTGGGAGGGTCTAGGGAAAAGAGCTAGGAGCTTAGCGTCCGACTGGTTCGAATCCACGTCCATCGCTGGATAAAGCTGATAGATAACCTTGGGCAGGTCCCACTTAACCTTTCTGAACCTTCGGAAGATGTAATGTGTTTCATCTTGTAAGCATCACGTATATGATTGAGTTCGTTTATAAAAACTGTAAATTGTGAGTACTGTGTCGAGGTTGCTGTATCACCAGCAGTATCACTGGATTTTAGATTTTACCGTTATTAATGGAATGACTGATTTCTTTGTCAAGGCGAAGCATGTTGTTTGTAAAAGCAATCGGCACAGACGTGTTTTCTTTATCGGCTCAGCAGATCCTGTGCAGAAATACCAGTTTGTTCTGTGATGTGACACATTAGCCATCAGACAGACTTGTGTAGGAAAAATGCCGTACTTTCAGGCATTTTTTTTTTTTTTTTTAACAAATGGTATGTAGCTCCTCACCCAAGAGGGAGGCAATAGAGAATGGAAGGCCAGTCTGTTAAATGCTTTATGAACACAGCCTATTCGGTTCCCTTGTAGCATAGTTGGTACTAACCTGCTTTATTATGAGTTGAAAAAAAAAAAATAGTTTGAGACAAACTGGGAGGGGTGCACGGTGAGGGATGTGCAAATACATTTTGTTTTCCCAGTTTGTTATTTTTTTAATTGTAAAAAAGTTTTTCTTTGCAAGAGTCTCTGGTTTCCCCAAGGCGCTGTGTCTGTTTTGGAGGTCAGATAGCATATAGCCGCTTTTAGGCTCCACTTTTTGTTACCCTGATTGTGGAAACCTCCAGGGTGGAATGACTCTCAGAGAAAGACAGAAGCAGCTGTGCAAAAGCCTGAGAGGTGGCTGGTTTGTTTCTAAGGGGCCGAAGGAGCACTCCTGAGGCTTTGTCGTCGTTCTCGTTGTTTAGGGTAGACAAAGCAGAGGACAGAGTTAAACTGTGTACTTGGAGAGAGAGAAAATGGCTTTCTAGTCACAGCTTTTGAAAAAGAGGTGAAACTCCTTTCAAAAGGACGGAAAGAGATGATGCTTCAGCTCTGCCAGCTCTGAGGATGGAGAGCTTGAAATGGCAAGGTCTTTTGGAAATTAGTGAGTGATTTATCTTTCATCTGACCAAAGGTAAGGAGTAGCTGTATTAGATCCTTGAAGGTTCACAGATAAGGAGAATGAATTATTTTATAGGAAGGGGGAAATGAACCCTCATTGCCTTTAACTTCTCAGTCTGGTCAAATGTGTTTTACTTCTCTTTCTTGGAAATACACAGTAATAGATCATTTTAAACTTTTTGCTCTAGTTGCTTGGCTTTTCCAATAAATTCTCTGTCCATAATAGAGGATAGTTTCTTTTTCTTATTTAGAGGATAGTTTAAAAAGAAAGTGTTACTGTTATCATAGGTCATTTACAGGATTCAAATTCATTCTTTGTCTATCACATGGAAGATGAAGTAGAGGTGTAAAAATGTTAGAACTAACCATCTTATTTCTAATAGTTGGACGTTTGTTTTTAATTTTGATGATGCATTTTCCCCTCTATTGGAAATTTCCATCAGTTCAGACAAGTCCATAAATGCCATCCCTATTACGTTAAAATGATAGAGGTTTGTTCAGCTGTGATGAGAATTTCCTGTCCTCTCCTTCTATTCTCTTTCCTGTTTGTGGTTCCTTTTATGTAGTAGATTACTGTTACAGAACAGGGAGTCTTCCCCTGAGGGAGAGAAAGGGGATGGTCAGTGCCTTGATTGCCTGTTACAAGAGCTAAAATAAAAGGAATAAGGTTTACCAGCTCGTGTTCATTCTGATAAAATGAATCATTTTTCTTAAAAAAAAGCAAACATTTCATGCCTCGGGGGAACCCTTTTTAAAGCAGTCTATTTAAAAACAAAATTATGGTGTTTTTACCTCCCTCTCTTTTTCTTTTACTGAGAATATTTGCTTGCAAACAGAACCTTTGTTTCTTCAGATCCTTTCTGATCTTGCCGCCCATTCCTTAGCTGAAGTCTCTTTTGTGATATTTTTATAACCACTAATTAATAATAAGAGCAGAAGGATTTTTTTTTGTCATTTGTTTTGGTTCTTGATAGAGTGCTAACAACTTTAAAGGAATACTGTATGAGAAAATGTTTAAAAGGGAAAGTAAAGAGGATAGTGGATTTGTTTATTTTTTATTTACTCAGTTTTTAAATTGAAGTAGAGTTGATTTACAATGTTGTGAGAAAAGTGGGTTTAACTTAGTGAATCTGTAAGTTGATTGTGATGTTTGGAGGGTAAAGGATTCAAGAATGGACCTGTGATTCAGAGGACCCTTTTGAAGAGCAGGGTTTGCTTACCAGTGTTTATTTATTTAGCACGGCTGTTGGCTTAGAGTACCTGCTTGTTAATATTTGCCGAAGGGAAAATAATAACAGTATGTAATCAGCAAACTTGGGTTCAAATCTTGTGCAACTTTGTGTATCTTTGAATAAGCTTACTCACGTATCTTTGCCTGTTTCCTCATCTATAAACCAAAGATAATTGTACTTACTTCACGAGGTTGTTGTGAAGGTTAAATGTGTTAATACATACAAAGTGTTTAGAATGGTACCTGACACTTAGTAAATGCTAAATGAATGTTAATTATTACTAGTGTTCGTTGGATATACTCACTCTTTGTGCCCAAATCACAGGTCAGAGTTGATGATGACCTAGCCCCTGCCCTCTGCTAGTTCACAGTCTAGTGAAGGAAACAGAACTATACAAAGTAATTATAATGGAATTCAATACCTTATTTCATCAAATCCACCGTGCCAGTGATTGTAAGTCTCACAGTTATTTTGCATACCACTAAGGAAGAAGAAATGCTACTAATGAGACTGGCATGCCGTCAGTTGCATCATGTTTTTTGGAGAAATGTGGTGGAAAAAAGCCTGTCTTAGAATTGATGGAAGGACTTCCCCGGTGGTCCAGTAGTTAAGACTGAGAACTTCCACTGCATGGGCTGCTGGTATGATTCCTGATCAGGGAACTAAGATCTTGAATGCTCATGGCCCCCCAAAAAAATGATGGAGTAAGAGTTGATGGAAGGGCTGGATTCAGGTATTGTCAGTAAAGGCCTCTACTGCATCGAACCTGTTTGATAGGCCCTCACAGATGGACATGGACGACAGGACATTCCAATCGGACAGTGAGGTCTGCAAATGGGAAAGGGGAGGGCATTATTGATGTGTACCACCGTATCAGGGCAACCAGCAGGAGGAAATGAGCTAAGACTTTGGCAGAGCAACATTGTCTAATGCAGCAGAGCAGGACAGGAAGCTTGGAACATTTTCAGAAGCGTCATGAGCCTAATTCTTGGATTTAAACTCCTAAAATATTACCACAACTCTAAATAGATGGTTCTGATACAGTAAACTGAGAAGTGAGAGTATGTGTGAGAAGTGAAATGGCAGGGGAAGGGCTGAAGCCTTACAGCTGACCAGAGAGGGGATAAGTGTGAAGTCGCTGTACTCTTGGTGTGAGGTGAGTGCTTTCTTGGCAGAGAAGTGTTTTTAATACCTATTCCTGTCTTTTCACTGCCTGTCAAGGTCTTGATTGTGTCCCTTTTAGAGCTTTACAACTCAGGAGTGAAAAGAGTGAATACAACTTGAGAGGAAAAATGCTAAATTTTATTAAAGATAGATTTAATACAAGGAGAATAATAAATACTCGATTTGATAGCTCAGTTACAAAATGTTGATTTGATTCAGCACTGGAGTGACTGTTTCATGGGAAAACATAGGTCATTTAAGGAGTGAGATAATATTTACTCAAGGGTTGGTGATTAAAAAAAAAAAAAAAAAAAGACTTAAGGGAATTCCCAGGTGGTCCAGTGGTTAGGACTCTGCACATCCACTGCAGGATTGCAGGGGACACAGGTTTGATCCCTGGTCAGGGAACTAAAATCCCACATGCTGTGCAGCATAGCCAAAATAATAATAGTAAAAGACTCACCCAGGAGAAAAGACTTTGGTACTAATTTTCTAGTGACTAACCCTGAAACAATTTGGGAAAAATATATAAAACCAAAAATACCATAAAGTATGAATTTCTGTAGTGTCTTTTTTTTTTTTTCACCAGTAAGCCAAAACAACTCTTTAAATTTTTAGACTCTAGTCTCATTGAAAAATGTTGGTGATAATCCTCAGCAATCAGATTCAGCAAACATTGAAGTGCCTACTTTGTGTTAGGCATTGTGGTAGATATTGGGAATTAAAATGTGAATGACGTGATCTGTGTTTTTAAGATGCTCACATTTTAATTGGAGACTGACAAATACATAGTTATGAAACGTACCAGTATAGTAAAGTGCTGTCATAGAGATCTCTACTAAGAGTAATAGGAGCCCTGGTTCTGCCTGGTGGTAGGAAAGGAAGGTTGGAGAAGGCTTCCTGGAGGAAGAATCGATCAGGTCTTGAGGAATGAATGCTATTTGGCTGCTTCAACAGAAAAGGATTGGAGAAGATAGTACTTCAAGCGTGGAGAGCAACTTGCACAAAGCTACGAGTCTATACTGGGAAGGCCAGTGGTTTAATGTGCGTAGGTCAAGGGGTACGAGGTAGGAGTGGAAGGAAGTGAGGTAAAAGATGGGTTGCAGCCCGATTATGGATGGTCTTATTGAGGGGTCTGAATTTTCTTTTGTAGGTGCTAGGCAGTCGTGGGAGAGTTTAGATCACTATTTAGAAAAAGTAACACTGATGGATAAACAACTGGTTCCTACTGTATAGCACAGGAAACTATATTCAGTATCCTGTGATAAACCAGAATGGTAAAGAATATGAAAACGGATATCTCTATATTTCTCTCTATATACAGGTAACTGAATCACTTTGCTGTATAGCAGAAATTAACACAACATTGTAAATCAACTATACTTCAGTAAAATGAAAAGTATGGAAGTTAGATTTTTAAAAGGAGAAATTGGCTGCAGGGAGACGGTTATGAGACTGGTGTGATGGTCGTTTGAAAGATATTGAAGACCTCAGGTACTGGAATTGTAGACAGATTAAACAGCTTTTTAGGAGTCTGACTAGAAGGATCTTACTGACTTTCTGTTGAGGAAGGTGTCAGGGAGAAGTTGTCCAAGATGGATTTAAAATTACTTGCTTGGGCAACTAAGTGGATGGTCATGTCATTAACTGAGATAGGGAAGAGAGGAGTAAGAGGGTGTTCCCATTTGAGGGAAAATGAGTTCGATTTTGGTATGTCAGATTTGAGATGTCTGGGAAATCCAGGAGCAAATGTCTAACAGGGTTTTGGATATTTGGATCTTGAGTTCAGTAGAAAGCGTTAGAATCTCTGTAGAATGGAGATGCAGACCTAGAAATCATTTAGGGTGTAAGTAACAGTTAAAGCCAGTGTAATGACCCTGAGTCTAAGGTCCAGTTGCTTAATGTGTTGATGATTCACATTGTCTGGAGAGATTGGCTAAATGAGAATGTGGCACTCGGTACTTTCTCAATAGTAGTTCATACTTATCTTTACGTTTTTTAATGCGTTATACCTTTGGCTTAAATTATCAGCTTTTAGGTTGCAAAGAATAAAACACAAAACCTCTCATCTTAGTGAAAAAAAATGGTAGCATTTTTTCTTTTTTACCTCTTTATTATGGAAAAATTTAAATAAGTGCAAGAGTAGACAGAACATCATAAGAAACCCCTATCACCCTGCTACAGCTACAGTAAGTGTCAGCTCATGCCCAGCTTGTTCCATCTGTATAGCCTGTACCCACTAACCCACCTACATTATTTTTTTAAAATCCAGAATATCATAATCTCATGAATAAATATTTCAGTATGTAGCTTTAAAAGATAAGGACTAAAAAGAAATTCCACCAAAAATTAGCAAGCATTTCTTTTTTTTTGGCAAGCATTTCTTAGTAGCATCAGTTATCCAGTTAGTTTTCACATTTCCCCCAGTTACCTCAGTAATTTTTCAACTGTTTGGAACAGTATCCAAATAGGTTCGTACAGAATGATTTTCATATATCTACTACTTACCGTTTAATTTATAGCTTTGCTCTCCATCTCTTCATGTATTCATTGAGATCTTTCCTATTTAAAAATGGACAGGGAGGCCTGGCGTGCTGCGATTCATGGGGTTGCAAAGAGTTGGACTCGACTGAGCGACTGAACTGAACTTGAATAGCCACACAGTTGCCTAAATAAAAAACTCTGGACTTGACCTTAGTTCTTTTCCTTCATCACTCGTATCTGGTTGATACGAGTCTGATTTTAACCTTTGAGGTCTCCTAAATCTACCTTTTTGTTCCCACACCTGTTGCCACAGTCTTGGATTAGACCATTTTCATTTCTCACTTGGACACTTGCAGTAACCTCTTAACTGGTCTGTATGTCTCAGGTCTTATCACCCTTCTGTCAGTCTACCACCCAGTCACAAGAGACTACTTATTCCCTTTCCCTTTAAGACCCTTCATTACCCACAGTGCCTCATACACAGCAGATGCTTGATTTCATTTTCCTTCCTCCTTTCTTCATCCTATTTTTGCTCAAAGGACACTTCTAAAACAAGCAGACAAACATAACCAATAATCTAGTGAATCTCCTAATTAATCTTTAGGATTTAGCTCATAGTTCATTTCTTCTGTGACGTCTTCCTAGTTTTCAAAGCAGAATTAATCATTCCTGCTTCTAGGCTGCTGTGATATTTTAGTATCCTGTTATCATTACACTTACTATTTAAATGTTTTGTTTCCTCAGTTGGATTGTGAGCTCTTTGTGGATACGGGTTATGTCTTTTTTAAAAAAGTATTTAATGTATTTGGCTGCACCTATTCTTGGTTATGGCAGCAGGATCTTTGCTCTTCATTGTGGCATGCAAAATCTTTAGTTGCAGCACGTGGAATCTAGGTCCCTAACCAGAGATTGAACCCAGGCCCCCTCTATTAGGAGCACGAGTGTTAAGCTACTGGACCCAGGTTAGGTCCAGGGAAGGTCCCAGGTTATGTCTTTTTTACCCTCTCCTAACAAGTAAGCTTGTCAAATTTATTGAGTTGATAGAATGTGTTGGGCACTAACCATACACTGGTGAACAAAGGCATACACTGCTCTTATGGAGCTGACATTCTAGGAGGGTAAACAGACAACCAACAGCCCCAAAAAAATCAGTTGCAGAGCATTAAAATAGAGTGATATATTAGAGGATGAATGGATAGCTACTTAAGATTGGGAGAATAGGGAATATGGAATGCCTCTCTGAAGGTATGGCATTTAAAACCCAGGAGGATATATACCAAGATTAGCAGATCAAACATTGCAGTGCAAAGCTAAAGAGGAATTAATTCTATATATTCAGTTCAGTTCAGTCGCTCAGTCGTGTCTGACTCTTTTCAACCCCATGGACTGCAGCACGCCAGGCCTCCCTGTCCATCACCATCTTCCGGAGTTTACTCAAACTCATGTCCATTGAGTCGGTGATGCCATCCAACCATCTCATCCTCTGTCATCCCCTTCTCCCGCCTTCAATCTTTCCCAGCCTCAGGGTCTTTTTAAGTGAGTCAGTTCTTCGCATCAGGTGGCCAGAGTATTGGAGTTTCAGCTTCAGCATTAGTCCTTCCAATGAATATTCAGGACTGATTTCCTTTAGGATGGACTGGTTGGATCTCCTTGCAGTCCAAGGGACTCTCAAGAGTCTTCTCCAACACCACAATTCAGAAGCATCAATTCTTCTGTGTTCAGCTTTCTTTATGGTCCAACTCTCACATCCGTACATGACTACTGGAAAAACCATAGCCTTGACTAGAAGGACCTTTGTTGGCAAAGTAATGTCTCTGCTTTTTAATATGCTGTCTAGGTTGGTAATAACTTTTCTTCCAAGGAGCAAGTGTCTTTTAATTTCATGGCTGCAATCACCATCTGCAGTGATTTGGGAGCCCCCCAAAATAAATTCTGTCACTGTTTCAATTGTTTCCCATCTATTTGCCATGAAGTGATGGGACCAGATGCCAGGTTCTGACATTGTACAGGAGGCAGTGATCAAGACCATCCCCAAGAGAAAGAAATGGAAAAAGGCAAAATGGTTATCTGAGGAGGTCTTACAAACAGTATGAAAAGTAGAGAAGCTATGAAAGGTAGAGAATCGAAAGGCAAAGGAGAAAAGGACATCTTTTTTGGGTTTTAGTTCTAGAAGGTCTTGTAGGTCTTCATAGAACCGTTCAACTTCAGCTTCTTCAGCATTATTGGTCAGGGCATAGACTTGGATTACTGTGATATTGAATGGTTTGCCTTGGAAACAACAGAGATCATTCTGTTGTTTTTGAGATTGCATCCAAGTACTGCATTTCAGATTCTTTTGTTGACTGTGATGGCTGCTCCATTTCTTCTGAGGGATTCTTGCCCACGGTAGTGTTTGATATGTTAGAGGAGCAGAAATAAGGCCAATGTGGCTTTGAATATGGTGAGTGAGAGGGAGATGGTGCAAGAGGCCAGAAGGCAGATGACATTGACAGCTCGAATGGTCTGCTTCCTTTGGACAGTTTTAAGTAGGGATATGATGTGAGTTGATTAGTAATTTTAAAAAGTTATTACTCTGGTTACTATGTGAAACTGGATTGTAGAGGGGTCAAGAGTGGAGGCAAGGGGACTAGTTTACGAGGCTGTTGTACTAAATCAGACGAGTTGATGGTGACTAGGACTGGGGAGATGGCTGAAGAACTGTAGAAAGGTAGAAGGATTTGGGATATCTTTTGGAAGTGAAGTTGACAGGGCTTGCTCAGGGATTGTCAGTAGCCAGAGGGAGTGAGGCAGAGTGAGAAATCATGCATAGGTTCTGCATTTATTGGCTTGAGAACTAGATAGGTAAATGGTGATTATTGAGATGGGTAGGACTGTGGCAAAATATATTTGTCAGGAATTCTGTTTTGGTCATGTCAAGTTTGAGCTGTTTGTTAGACAGCCACCTGGAGCTATAGTATAGTTGGGTAGAAAAGCCTGGCGTTCCAGGGAGAAGTCTGGGCTGGAATTGTAGAGTCGGAGATCATCAACCCGTAGATAGAATTTGAAGTCGTGGAATTCAATCAGGCAGTCACTTAGAATGGTTTGTGTCTAGAGAAGAGAGGTCTGACAGAGGACCAGCCAGTGAGGTAGGAGGAAAACCTGAAAGAATGATGTTATGGAAGCCAAGTAAAGAATATGGAAAGAAAGGAGGAGAGCATGTTATGATATCAAATGCTGTCTCAGAGAAGAGCAGAGGCGTACCTGTGGGGGATTTGGCAACCTAGAGATTATTGGTAATCTTGAGTAGAATTACTCATTGGAATGGTGGAGACAGACTGGAGGGAGCAAATGAGGTGAAAAGCATTTCAGTTTTGTATGATGACATTGAGGTTTTGGGAGGCTATTTCTAAAAACTTGCTGTGTCCGTATTACTAAATCCTTACCTATTTGTATTCCAGTGTGGTTATATATTTTCATCAAAGCATTACAATTTTAGTGTTTTTTTACCATCATTTTAGGTAGATTTCTGTTTTCTAAAAGCCGAGTTTAGTGAGCATTACAAGCAATACACATACACTGCTGAATGAATGAGACTGCCTTTAAGGATCAGGTTCCTGGTCTTGGAAAAGCAGACTGACTTGACCTTGGCCTTACGACACATCAGTTTTCTCAGCTGTCAGATGAGGATAACAGGACCAGTTTAGCTCAGTGGGCGGTTGTGAGGCATGACTACTAATGAAAATAATTGTAAAACACTTTTGCAAGTTAAAGTGTGATATAAATGCTAAATAATAGTTCTTTATTGGGATGTTGTGAAAATTAGCAACATACTGTCTGTTAGAGCCCTTAAGTTCTTTTTGAGAAAGGTGATATATTTTTACAAATACTATTTGCAGAGAAAATAACTCAGGATTTGGAAAAAGGCTGCTATCCTAACTTCTGAAATGTAGCAATAATGGAACCATGATGACACAACTTTTTATTAAAGAGATTATTGCCCAAAGGTTTATTATGTTACCATTTTAGAGGATTCATATGACAAAAGTTTTTACCATCTTGGCTTTTTGATTCAAGTGAGGCTGTGAGGGCCACCCTACAGCAGTTAAAATGCTGACTGTTTAAAGGACTGGTGGGAGTGATTTATTATCTATGTTTAAAATGTCACAGTCAATCAATAGAACCACTCAAAAAAAGCATTGAAAAAGCATTTTAATTTATTTTAGGCGACACCATATAGACATTTTAATGCAGGCTTAGGTGATGGCTGCAGTTAGAATTTAAAGAGGGACATGGTGCCATTTCAGGCAAAACTGGCACTCCTTGTTCCACACCTGCGTCTAAATATAGACTCAGTGGCATCATTACCTGTAATGTACTGAGGAAATGTCTGAAATTTGAATCTGATGAACTAAATTTTTCTCAGCCTCTAAAGTGGCATTAACAATGGAGAAAAACTGTGATGTGGTTCTTTTGATGTTTAAAATGATAAGGGAAATGGTTAAGCAATAGTCTCCTTGGAACTTTACCCTGCTGACAGCTCAGTTGGGATCTTGTGTATTGTTTTTTTCCAGTGGTGGTAATTTAGTTGCTAAGTCATGTCCGACTTTTTGTGATCCCATGTGATCCCACCAGGCTCTTCCATGGTATTTCCCAGGCAAGAATACTGGAGTGGGTTGCCATTCCCTTCTCCAGGGAATCTTCCCCACCCAAAGACTGAACCTGGGTCTCCTGCATTGCAGGCAGATTCTTCACCAACTGAGTGCCAGGGAAGCCCCCCTCCCCCCTTTTTTTTTTCCAGTGGGGACCTATGTATTGCCAATTTGAAAACAAACTGGCGTGAAGTTCTTAGCTTTATGTAGGTATGTAGGTTGGAATTGAATCTTTTTTTTTTTTTTTGAATTTCAGTTCCACAATCCATTACCTCTTTGTATCAAGGACAAGTAAAAGGTTTAGGTTCTGTTTCTCTCTGATGGGAAGCCTGTACTTGTGTACTTGTTTTTGCCACACCCAGACATTATAAGCTCTATTTCTGCATTTGGTGTTTGGAAAGGGGGTCCCTGAATGGTCTGCTTCCCCAGCAAAGACATTTGAGTGAGTAAGCTTTCTTTCTTGGAGAAGATTTACTTATGAGGTTGTATTTAGGCTTTCTGCTTCTTGCTTCCATCATCTGCTTTGCTCATTGTAAACTCAGGGATTGCCTTCAGATTCATAGGTAAAGGTTCATCTTAAATTCTTATTTTAGTTCCTTCAAATTTGATTTGTGGTTGACCTACAGGTATCCATTCTACTTAACTGTTTCTTTCCCAGAGTAGGTATTTCACACAGCTTCTGTATTTCACACAGTTTTCCCTTTCGGTTGTTTCTGTTTCTTATTGACTTGTATAAGTTCTTTGTATTTTGTGTCCAATTCTTTATCGTAAATGCTGCAGATATTCTTTAAGACTGTATAAGAAGTAAGAAAGCAGGCTATTGCATCAAATGCTTATCCCAGATGATATTTGGTTGAAATGTTTGCCGTGGTTATTTGAGCAATGGTAAGCTTCTTTTGTCTCTCTCCTTCCAAAGACGCATAGAAAAGCTCCTTCTGTCTGAAGTAAAGTGTTGGCTCTGTGTTGGTTATAATTTGCTTTTTCTGGCTGGCAGAGCCTTCTTTTTGTTTTCTGTCTTCTGACAGATTATAGGATTGTGGGGAAACAGCGTCCAGGGCTTTTTCAGGAACTGTGCCATTTTATCTACAGGAGAAGCCATTGGCTTTGGCACTGGAGGAGAATTGGCTGTGCATTTAAAGATGCCAAATCATGCTTGATTCACAAGTTTGCTGTCTCATTTTGTGTATGTGTGTGAAACTTTTTTCAGGATGTTGGCTTTTACTTTTTCTACCATGTGCTGTGCTCCATCAGTATGAGAAATCAACAACTTGTTCCTTCTCTCCAACTCTCCACCCCCAGTACACACAATCCACACATCCCAAACCATAGCAAAAGATGCAGCAGTCATTTTGAGGATTAGGGAAAAGGACACCACACGGAAGTTTCCATTGCCCTTTTGGTGACTTTGAGTTTTAATTCTGCTTTATCAGCTAAAGTTTTTGTCTTTCCTATGTAGGCTTAAATTATTTAGGTGGAGAAATGATTTGCCAACTAAGATGTCTTTCTACAGAGGCTTTCCACAAGCATTGGTGGAAGCTAATTTTCAGAGTATTCTGTTTCCTAATTTGGGAAACGTAACTTGTGAAGACAGAACACACTCAGGAAACTTGGACTTATTTATACTGACATGCTCTTGTCAGGGGGTATAGTGTAATTTACCCTGATTTCAAATAAGAATTTTTATAATCCTGTAAGCAATCTTAACTCCAACTGTATCTGTTACCTTCGTGCTTTTAAACTGGGTACAATTGATTTTGAAACCTAGCCAACCAGATATTTTAGCAAATCTTCCACACATGTTAATGCCTCATTCTCCTACTTTCTGTAGATAACAGTTTAAAGATACTTTCTAAGTGTAGGTATTTCCATTTAAATTAAGATGGGAATATAGTTAATATGAGAATAAGCCAGTTGGAGTAATCTTGTTTGTCTAGTATGAATGGTTATATGGATACATGTTCTTTCCCTCCCTCTGCCAAGCTGTCCTTCCCAAACCCACAGTCTTGCAAAAGTTGGGGTTTGGTTCTCATGTGCATTCTTTGTCGTGGTGGCCTTTTTTTGGTTGTTGTTAAACTGGTGTCTTCCTTCACTAGAGTAAGCACCTTGAAGACAGAGATTGTAGCTTATTCGTTTTTTGTCTTTGGGGTCTATAATGTTCCTGGTATGTAGTAATGCAGTAGTGGTTAGGTAGTGTCACTGACTCAATCAACATGAATTTAAGCAAACTCAAGGAGATAGTGGAGGACAGAGGAGCCTGGCATGCTGCCGTCCGTGGGGTTGCAAAGAGCTGGACACAGTTTAGCAGCTGAACAACAACAACAAGGAATGCAGTAAATATGTGGTGAATGAGTGAATGAATGTGTGCTTAGTTGCCTCGGACGCTTTGCGACCCCATGGAGTGTAGCCGGCCAGACTCCTCTGTGGTGATTCTCCAGGCAAGAATACTGGAGTGAGTTGCCATGCCCTCCTCCAGGGGATCTTCCCAACCTAGGGATCGAGCCCAGGTCTCCTGCATTGCAAGCCGATCCTTTACTGTCTGAACCACCAGGGAAACCAGAGTGAGTGAATAAATGAATAAATTGAATTCCCAAATACAGTGAATGGAGTTTATACTTCCCTCTAGTGTCTGAAAGAGAAAGTGCAGCCAGTTAAAAAAATGTTAATACCTTGCTACATTGAAATAATAGTCAAGGCATTGTCTTTTTTTCCCCTCCCGGATAGCTCTCACACTTGTTTTTTCAGATCTGTTCTCTTTAAGTCTAGTAAGTAATAAATTTTCTTACCAAAGTCTGTGTTCTGTCTTTTGGGTGTTTGAATTTTATAAAATGGCACTGGCAGGTCTTTATGGGGAAAAATGCCTTTTTATTTGCTTATTTATTTTTTAAGAACAAAGGTTTTTTTCCTTTGCCATATGGTTATTACAGGATATTGGATACAGTTCCCTGTGCTGTATCCAGTATGACCTTGCTGTGTATTCATTCTGCATATGATAGTTTGCATCTCCTAACCCCACAGTTCCAGTCCATCCCTCCCCTCTGCCCTCGCCCTCGGCAACCTCAAGTCTGCTGTCTATGTCGGTGAGTCTATTTCTGTTTTGTAAATAAATTCATTTGCTTATTTTCAGTTCAGTTCAGTTCAGTCGCTCAGTCGTGTCCAACTCTTTGGGACCCCATGAATTGCAGCACGCCAGGCCTCCCTGTCCATCACCACCTCCCGGAGTTCACCCAGACTCACGTCCATTGAGTCAGTGATGCCATCCAGCCATCTCATGCTCTGTCTTCCCCTTCTCCTCCTGCCCCCAATCCCTCCCAGCATCAGGGTCTTTTCCAATGAGTCAACTCTTCGCATGAGGTGGCCAAAGTACTGAAGTTTCAGCTTTAGCATCATTCCTTCCAAAGAAATCCCAGGGCTGATCTCCTTCAGAATGGACTGCTTGGATCTCCTTGCAGTCCAAGGGACTCTCAGGAGTCTTCTCCAACACCACAGTTCAAAAGCATCAATTCTTCGGCGCTCATCGTTCTTCACAGTCCAACTCTCACATCCATACATGACCACAGGAAAAACCATAGCCTTGACTAGACAAACCTTTGTTGGCAAAGTAATGTCTCTGCTTTTGAATATGCTGTCTAGGTTGGTCATAACTTTCCTTCCAAGGAGTAAGTGTCTTTTAATTTTATGGCTGCAGTCACCATATGCAGTGATTTTGGAACCCAAAAAAATAAAGTCTGACACTGTTTCCACTGTTTCCCCATCTATTTGCCATGAAGTGATGGGACCAGATGCCATGATCTTCGTTTTCTGAATGTTGAGCTTTAAGCCAACTTTTTCACTCTCCTCTTTCACTTTCATCAAGAGGCTTTTGAGTTCCTCTTCACTTTCTGCCATAAGGGTGGTGTCATCTGCATATCTGAGGTTAGTGATATTTCTCCCGGCAATCTTGATTCCAGCTTGTGCTTCTTCCAGCCCAGCGTTTCTCCTGATGTACTCCGCATATAAGTTAAATAAGCAGGGTGACAATATACAGCCTTGACGTACTCCTTTTCCTGTTTGGAACCAGTCTGTTGTTCCATGTCCAGTTCTAACTGTTGCTTCCTGACCTGCATATAGATTTCTCAAAAGGCAGATCAGGTGGTCTGGTATCCCCATCTCTTTCAAAATTTTCCATAGTTTATTGTGATCCACACAGTCAAAGGCTTTGGCATAGTCAATAAAGCAGAAATAGATGTTTTTCTGGAACTCTCTTGCTTTTTCCATGATCCAGCGGATGTTGGCAATTTGATCTCTGGTTCCTCTGCCTTTTCTAAAACCAGCTTGAACATCAGGAAGTTCACGGTTCACATATTGCTGAAGCCTGGCTTGGAGAATTTTGAGCATTACTTTACTAGCGTGTGAGATGAGTGCAATTGTGCAGTAGTTTGAGCATTCTTTGGCATTGCCTTTCTTTGGGATTGGTATGAAAACTGCCCTTTTCCAGTCCTGTGTTGCTTATTTTAGACCCCATATATAGGTCTTGTGGTATTTGTCTCTGACTTACTTCACTTAGTATGAGAATCTCTAGGTCCATCTGTGTTGCTGCAAATGGCATTATTTCATTCTTTTTCTGGCCAAGTAGTATTCCACTGTTTATATGTACCACATCTTCTTTATCCCTTTATCTATTAATGGACATTTGGGCTGCTTCTGTGTCTTGGCTATTGTAAATAGTGCTGCTGTGAACATGGAGGGGAGTGCATGTATCTTTTCAAATTACAGTTTTGTCTGGCTGTGTGTCCAAGAGTGGAATTACTGGATCATATGGCAACTATTAGTTTTAGCTTTTTGAGGAACTGCCATACTCTTTTTTTCCTCCATAGTGGCTTCAGCAATTTACATTCTAACCAACAGTGTAGGGCGATTTCGTTTTCTCCACATCCTCTCCAGCATTTGTTATTTGTAGACTTTTTAATGGCTATTCTGACCAGTGGTACAGTCTATTGATTGCAAAGAGTTGGACACAACTGAGTGACTAACACTATGGAGAGTTGTAACTGTTTTTGTGCTTTTCAGGATTTTTGGTAGTTCAGGTGTATATGGGGAGGGAATAGACTGATTAGCTAATCTGGGACACTTTTGTGGGCAGTATTTAAAATAAAAAATGTTTCACGCTTAGTTCTTTTTATCTGGAACCTAGTTTCTGAGACTAATGAAGTTTCTCCAGAAATCTATTTAAGCTCAAGTCTTTTAATTTGGGTTAGAAAAAAAGGGCTGGCCTTTTTTTTTTTTTTTAATATTTTTTATTTGGCTGCACTAGGTCTTAGTTGCAGCATGCAGGATGTTTAGTTGCCGCACCTGAACTCTTAGTTGTGAAGTGTGGAATCTAGTTCCCTGACCAGGGATCGAACCTGGGCCTCCTGCATTGGAAGTGCAGAATCTTAGCCACTGAACCACCAAGGAAGTCCCAAGAGTGAGTGAGTGAAAGTTGCTCAGTCGTGTCTGACTCTTTGTGACCCCTGGACTACCCAGTCCGTGGAATTCTCCAGGCCAGAATACTGCAGTGGGTAGGCTTTCTCTTCTCCAGGGGATCTTCCCAACCCAGGGATTGAACCCAGGTCTCCTGCACTACAGGCGGATTCTTTAGCAGCTGAGCCACAAGGGAAGTCCCAAACTGGCTTTTAAATAGGCATGACACAAAGCTCCTTTTCCATCTTCCAAGAACACTGAGGTTCATATATATATGAAATGCTTTGAGCTCCACATAAGAAAAGGCTACTTAACTTTAGTTTTTTAGTTGTATTAGCACTTGGGAACTAAGTGGACTTGTAGAATGTGGTGTAGACACTTAACATTAGTTGCAAGAACTTTGTGGACAAAAATGACAGCGTAGGTAATAACTTGCCTTCCCCATTCCCGGTTTATTTTTCTTGAACGAACCCCTTCTACAGCTTCACCACTATACCTAGGGAAATATTCTACAGTCTTTAGCATATTCCGTCCCAGCAGTGTTAGGTTTCTAACACTGACGTTAGTGATTGAGGTGTTGATGCAACCTGCCAGTTATGCGGAAGCCTGGCTATTGCTGAGAGTTTTTTCTAATATTAGGTGAACGGCTTGAACAGGACTTAGATGTTTGTTTCCTAATTGTACTGAAACCTGCTGAGGGAGTGGTTTGTTTGGGTTTAATTGGATGTAGATGGCTTGAATCTGAGCTGGGTTGGATCCAGCTGTGTGTGTGTGTATGGTGTTTGTTGCAGGTGACTTACTGTATCCCTTCTCCCACCGCACCAACTTCCAGATAAATACATTCACAATATGTGTCCCCCGCCCTTAATTTCTGCGTCATGGGAAGCAGGAGTTTCAGACAGGGTGGATTGATGTGTGCAGCTGATCTAATATGCAAACCTGAATCTATGCACGGTTATGAGGGAGTGCAGTTGATTAGTCTGAGAAAAGAAGGGCGAGGCGGAGGCCTGGGGAGCATCTTTTTGCTGTCGAAGGTCTCCGGATGGCTCTTGCTATGCAGGTCTGAGGCACTGACGGAGGTACGGCCTGGATGGGAGTCACTCCTCACACCCAGGCAGGGCGGGGGCGGGGGGCGCAGGGGAAGGGGCTTGGCATCACCTGGCCCAGCTGCGGGCTGCTGAGCTGCCGGCTTTGGGGAGGGGGCCTGGAGCGAAGGGGCAGCTCTAACAAAGAGGAGCCGTGCCGGGGCCGGGGCGGCGGGTGGCTGGCCTATCCCTGGCGGCTGACCTCCCAGTGGGCCTCCGCAGTTGGCTGTCGGGTGAGTCGCTCTGCTGGCTCCCTGGCTCGCCATTGGCTGTGCGGACTGGAGGGGGCTCGCAGAGGGCCGGGATGGAGTTGAGGGGGCGGGGCTGGCTTCCGGCGGCGAAGGGGAGCGAGAGGCAGCCGGCTGGGGGAGGGGGTGTCGGCGCGCCGCGGAGTGCTGCGCTCGGAGAGCCTGGCACCCGGAGCAGCCGCCTCCCCCTCCCCCTGCCGGGACCGCTAGAAACCCCTTCTCTTCCGTCCTCCCGGTCTGGGGCCGAGGAGGGCTGAGCTGCCCCAGGCGGGCGGGGCGGAGCCCGGAGCCCCACCGAGCGCTGCGGAGCGAACCTCACCTCCCTTCCAGGGCTCAAGGTGTGTGTGCTTTTTCTATCCGACCCCGACTTCAGCCGACTTAACCTTGTGAGAAAAGGGGAAATGGAATGGGAAGTAAGAGCTCCACGTCTAATCAGTTTATTTTGATTTTCTAATTCTGCCCTTCATGCTTCTTTCCCTCCCTTCATCTCACCCCTGCAGCTGGGTAAGGAGATTCAGGACTCTCCTCTCTTTTTACTGATGTGTAGATGTCGGTCGCGTAGTAAAATGAACAGAGAAAAGAGGAGCCCTTTCTTGTTTGGCATCTGATGCAGTAAGCCGGAGGGAAAAAAAAAAAAAGGACAGGCTATAGGATAGGAGTGGGGTTTTGAAACTGTTCTGCATCCGTGTCCATTAAGGCTGTCTTCACCATTTTCCTACTTGGGACTGCCTTAATCAGCAAAAACAGTCTGAAAATGAAGGAGGTGCTAGTGAAAAGAGGGATCAGCCTCCGTCAGATGGTGGTTAAAGGAAATCCTGATAGTAGTTAGCGATTAACTCTTCTAAAGTCTCTCTCCCGAGTACAGTGTCACCGGCTTTGTGTAGGACTCAGTCCTGTTGGAGAAACCTAGCTTGAGCAAGCAAACTTCCTTACCGTTACTGAAACTTAAAAGTCTCATATTTTTCTCCATCTGTATATTTCCCATTCACAGACTCTCAGAGGGATTAGTTTCTGTCGTCAAAAACCAAACTTTGAACAAATCCAGATGAATTTTGTTTAAGTCGTTAATTTTTTTAAAGCACCCCCTCATGAATTCAGGTGGTTGTATCATTACAATTTATATTTATGTTTTGAGTTCCTTTGCTTCTACAGCTTATGGATCCCTTCTTCCTGAAGGACAGTTCATCTTCAGCCAAAATCAGGAACCTCTTTATCGGTTTTTAACAGAGAGGAAAGATAGCAGTTGAAGAGGAAAAACTCAAAATTTATGATGGCAACAAAGGATGTGTGTGTGTGTTGTGTGTTTTCAGTGGCATTGTTCATGGTAAACTTGCTTTAACTGGGCATTTTCAGCAAAAGTGTTTGGACCAGATTTATCCTAATGTTGATTAGAAAAGAGCTAGAATGCCAGAAGGGATGAATGTCAATTTTTTGGCAGCACTTTGGTAAATATTAATTGAAATGTTGAGAGTTCATTCTTGTAATCCGGGTTCAGTTTCCAGAAATTGTTCTAAATGGAGTTCAGTTTTGAGGATAGAATTGATATGCTGGAGCTCTTTTAGTTTTAAGATGGATTAATGTTTCTTCTTTGCATTGGTTTATTTTTATCTCTAATCAATAAGGAGCAGTTTGGGGTAAAAGCAAATATGATAAAGAATAGGGATGATGGGAAAAGAAATCGGTTCAATTGTGGAAACTTACTAGGGATCAGGAAACTTATTATAGTTTTGTTTTTTTTAATCTGAAGCAGCCTTAATACAGAGTTGTGCAAAAAATGTAGATTCATAGTAAACCTTTGTTAGATTTTGGGTTTTTAGTTTATTACTCATTTATCCCTTAAGAGTCAATGAATCATATTTAAATTGAAAGGCAGAGAGAATACCCCAGATGTTGTCTTACCCAACTTGTTACTGAGAATGAACTGTTAAAAATCACTTTGAAGCTTTGGCAGCTAGCTATTGTATAAAACAAAGTGCACTTTGATGTCTGAACTATATGGTAACCTGAGAAAGTGACAAAATCCACTTGGAGGCCATGTTAAAGCATATACCACCACTTCAACATGTTTCTACTAATAACCTCCTATTTGATATCTAGGTGTTATTTTTTTGTCTACTCATGAGTGAGCAGCTAATACAGCTTTATAAAGTTACATTACACTTTGCTCACTTAATGTTTTTATATTCCTATTTTCTTGACAGATTTGTGTAATCTACATTTTGCATGGTGCAGTGATTTCCCCAAAGAATTTTCCCCAGGAGACAAAAGGCTATGTATAGAACTAATGATAGGTGTATATCTATACGGATCTCCAGGTATCATTTAAGGAGGATGGAAATTCAGATTTGGTCATTTGCGAGGAAACGATTATATGAAGCCGTGATATCCCATAATCTCTTAAGTTAAGGGGACATGGTGATGTTAAGGTTCAGTTCGCTGATTTTTCTTTAGCAATCTGTTTTTATCCTGCTTATTTCTGTGAGTCACAGCTTAGGATGTGTTTTTTCTTTTTTAAGAGGGCCCTATGCACTTCATGGTCTCTCTAAAGGGAGACTCAAGCCCAATCCCCCATTCACATCTGAAGTATAAAATGATCCCCTTGAGAAGGTGAAGGAAAAGATTGGACCCTTGGCGTTGTTTGATTCTCATGATAATCAGCTTGAGTGTTGTCAGGTTTGAAACTAGGAAAGACTTGCTCAAGGTGAGAAAATATTAGAGGCAAAAAGACCTAGGAATGCTGCAGTGTGGGAGACTTATTTAGAGACGATGAATGCATTCATATGGAGATGTGACTGGTGGTAGTTTTTAGCGATTCAGCTTTGTCAGTCAGGTGTCTGAGACAGTATTTTGTGTGTGTTTAAGCACAACCCCCTCCTCCAAGGGTTGACTTTTGGAAGCTGAGTCTTTTAAGGAAGTTGTTTGCTGTCTGAATCCAGAGGGTAGAGGACTTGGTGGAGTCTGTTATCTGTTTATGGCTTAGATAAGGACAGGGAATTGATTGCTGGTGAGTTACTGAACTCTTCCTAATGAATGGTTGCTAGGCAAAGTGCATCTCAATCAGTTTAATCCTTCATAGTTTACAGGTCTGCTCTTGGTGAGGGCCAGAGCTGTCTTTCTAATGGTACTGCCCTTCAAGAATCCTGTTGGATGTGCATACATGTTGCTCAGTGGTTAAAGAAAAACAAAAAGACTAGAAAAGCTAATGTGTTTCATTTCATCCATCTAAAATAACAGCTTTGGGTAACCGGGGTCAGCATTGTCATTAACTTCTCTCCTGGATCAAGTGGTGGGGTGGGGTTGCTCTCCAGTGGTAAGATAACCACTGTTTGATTATCTCTGGGTTTGTAACTAGTAAGGCAGGGAACTAATACATTCATTTTGGAAACAGGCCAGTGATAACACTGCCCTTGGGCCTGGATGGATGGAAAAATAGGACAGAGTAAACAATTGAGGGCATAAATAATGAATCTTCCAACTGAGCCCTGGGAGAATGAAGGAGATTATCCTCAGAGCTGTTCAATCTGGCGGTGAAAGGGGAAGAGTCCACTGAATTAATTACCCTGACTGTGTTTGATACTGTGCTTATTATGGGATTGTTAGAGCCATTCAAAATAGAGTTGCCTTTTAGATATAAACTATTAATCCATCTTTTTGTTTTTGCTTTGTTTTTTTAAGCCAAATACCCAAATAGCTCATCTGTTTTCTTAGAATCCAGGCCTTTGCTGCCTCCCCCAACTTTGTCCTCTGTATTAGCATTCTGTGAATAATGGACAGTCCTTTTGTTTGGCCATATCTTAGAATTTTGCTTAATTAGTGATTTCATTATCTGTAAATATATATAGTAATAGAAGAGAGAAGCTGAGCCTGGCTTAAAGGAATTAGGAATTATTTGGTACCTTGAGTACATATTATACTTTGAAATTAAATGTGGGGTTGTAGGGAATAATTACATAACAACTCATAAAGGTTAAGACAAGAGTTCCTTCAGCCCAAGAATCCTTTCCAGTATTAACATAAATATTTTTACTTTTGGATTAGTTTTCATCCAGTGAATTAAGTAAGCAGTCTCTTAGTGGTCTCAGCATTTCTCTGAGGTTGGGAAAACTAATGCCTCAAGAATGTCTAAATAACTTAGAAAGTGATTTAGTAGTGAAGCCAGACCCAAAGCCAAGGTCTCTGAATTCTTCCCTCCTCTGAATTTCTAGTATGTTTGATTCTCTTCTTCAAGAACTCCTTCCAGGGTCCCTATTTGAAATGATTGAAAGTTTCCTATCTCTGCCCTGAGAAGCTGTTTTTAATTTCTGTACTTGTGAAGAGAATCCAAAGACCCAAGATGCCATTATCAGTCAAGAGAAGGAGGAATGTTCAAGATGAGATGCTGGAAGAATGATAGAGAGAGATATAAAGGAAAGGCCAAATTGAAGTTTTATTGTATTTTGTCCTGATGGATGGGTGGGGAGAGGGAGCGGGGATAGCCACACTGGCTCATTAGATCAAGTTTAGTCATAGACTGAGTTTGTTTCATGTAAGCCTAGCTGGAAAGGGCAGGAGGCACCTTTACCAACATACAGGGAGAACTCTAATAGTTAAAGATTCATTCTTGATCAGAGAATACAGTTAGTTCTTGATTATTCATGCAGAAAGGCAAACAAGCAAAGCATAGACAAGTCCAAAGATATTCGTAGGCCATATTTTTAAGCAATAGCTTTAACTTCCTCTGCTTCTTAACTGCAGTTTTCCAGCTGAACAAACTGATTATGTTTCTTTGTCTGATCATTCAAGAGCCAAGTAGGTGAGGTTGCCACCAGCTTGGTTTAGCTCAGTTTTGTCTCCTTGAGATGGTTTGTTTTAGTATTTTAAGACTTGACCTTTGTTATAGGACCTAATTATACCAAGGTCCTATGGAGAACTGAGATTTTCCAGGTAAATCGTAGATAAACTAACCCGCGACACTGGCATGTTTCCTTTGTTGGTGTCTTCTTGTCCCACAGCTACGCAAATCGTTCATCCTATATGGACAGGCTATAGGTAGTCCATTCAAAGAAGAACTATTACCAAAGTAAACCCCTCTTCTAACACTGGGCTCTGTGGATTCTCCTGATCGGAGCTGTTGGCTGAAATCCATGTACACATTGGGTTGTGATCAAAGAAGTACTATAAATTATAAATTCAAAACTGAGGATTGCTTTAAGTGCTGTTTGGTTGGAAAATGTCTCCTCCCCACCCCCACCCCTTGCTTTTGTTGTTGTTGAAGATCAGCTGAATATTCCAGTAGATTTAAAAGGCAAGGTTTCATAACCAATTGCTGCTACTTCGCACTCAGCAAAGTGGTTTTGAGGATCAGTTGCTGATCTGAGAGAAAATCAGATTTTATGCCACTTGCAGAATTGGAGTGATTTACTCAGCATCGGTGTTGCTTCAGAGGAGAATCATAAGCAATTATTAGTCACAACTTAATTTTTTTTTCCTCCCAGAAGTTATAGTACCTCTACCGTTGGCATTTCATTTATCAATTACAATATAAAGGGTAGGACTTAATCTGTTTTAAAAGGGAAGGGTATCAAGACTGTGAGAAGTTGAAGACAGCTCATCCCGGGTCACAGTGTATCAGTGGGAAAGGCCCTTTTCCTGGGTTCCTGAATGGGCCTTCTGGATCACCCAGCTATGCAGCTGAAAGCAGTTTTATTATTATGAACACATTAGTTTTGTAACTGTGAAGGCACTGGTTTGGCTTTTGCTTATCTTATGCTCCTAGAACCTCTTGCATTCAGCAGAAAGCGGGACCGGTGGATTAATGATGACTCTATATCTTGGTTTTGACTGGTCCTGGCAGGTGTTACTGTGCATTCACCAAAGTCCTTTACTGAGGATTTTAGTATTTAGGCTTCATTCAATCCTTGTGAGGTATGTTATGATTGGAGTATGATACTGTGTTAGGATATTTCCCCAGAGAGATGAAAGGACCCTTCCCTCTTAAGAGAGGTGCTTTGCCTATTTCCACAGTCTGTGGGAAAGTTAAGTTGGAACAGGTTGCTTTTCTAATAAGCTATGTTTTTAAATTTTGGTTTCTTCTCCAAGCTGAACAAATGTCCCAGCTGAAAACGGTCTTTCTTACCATTCATAGTATGTTCTGGGGAGACTCCTTAGTGCACCTAGAAATGAGAGGCTGATGCCACTCCAGGCTGCACACCAATTTTGTAGATCTTTAAAATTCTGTTTGTACCAACTCCCTCCATCCTCCTGTGTATCCCACCTGCTCATCTTTCAGCTCCCCATGACTAGTTAAAAAAGTATCAAGTTGGCCAGAAAGTTATTTCATTTCCCTATAAGATGTTATGGAAAACCTAAATGAACTTTTTGGCCAACCCTGTACCTACCATTGCTCACGCAGGGAAATGCTGCTGCTGCTGCTAAGTCGTGTCAGTCGAGACCCCATAGACGGCAGCCCACCAGACTCCCCCGTCCCTGGGATTCTCCAGGCAAGAACACTGGAGTGGGTTGCCATTTCCTTCTCCAATTCATGAAAGTGAAAAGTGAAAGTGAGGTCGCTCAGTCATGTCCGACCCTCAGCGACCCCATGGACTACAGCCTTTCAGGCTCCTCCATCCATGGGATTTTCCAGGCAGGAGTACTGGAGTGGGATGCCATGGCCTTCTCCAGGGAAATGCTAGTCTTTATTAAAGTCATTGCACCCAGCAGCAGTCTTTGTATGTGTGTGCACAGTGCTGGGCTTTGGGCTTCCGTTACTTTCTTACATTATTTCTTGAAGAATATTTCAGCATTATAGAAACAAAACTTTACTCTTCAAAACAAGTTGATAAATTGCTTTTTATTAAATGTACAAGTGCCTAAGAGTTAAACTTGAGAGGGGGAAAAACTATTTTAGTTACAGTTTAATTGCTAAAAAAAAAAATCTCTTATATAATTAAAAGCTGCCTTGTGCTGAAACTAGCAGGTAAAAAGCATGGTAGAAACTGTGGTTCTTCAGTGAGGACCACACGCTGCGTATGCTGTTTAAAAGCTGCTGCCCCATCCAGTCCCCCTCATCCCCTTACACTGCTTCATTTGTTTTTTTTTTCATAGCATTTCTCACCTTCTAATAGTCTGTGTCCCTTACCGATTTATTGTTTTGTCTGATCCTCCAGCTTGACCTCATGTACAAAGGGAAGCATCATGAAGGCAGGAGTTTTTGTTTGTTTTGTTCATTGCTGAGGCCCCAGCTTCTGGAGCAATGCCTTGCTACATAGTAGGTGCTCAATAAATATTGGTATGAAATAATTGGAGGAGGTAATCTTTAATAGAATAGATATCTAGGGATTAGAATTGGAATGACAAGAAGAGAATGTTATGTTCCTGGAGCTAGTATTAAATTAGGAATCGGATTACTTAACTACTTTAAGGGAAATAACATTTGTGAACAAACTCAAGGATTGAGTTTTAATAATTGGGATTAATTGAGTTTTAATAATTAGGGTTAGTTATCCTAGATTAGAGAAATGATAGACATCTTATAGTATGTAAATATGAAGGAACATTGAATAAAGATAGATGACTAACTCTTATTCATCTTGAAGAGAGCAGAGAAATAGGCTGAAACTTCTGAACAACGAAAATAAAACATGCAGAAGAATTTACTGATTCTAAGAACAAACGTTGGAATAGGTAACCAAAGAAGGATGGTTTCTCAGAATGGATTTTTCGGCACTGGTACCATATTGGAGGCAATGGTGAGACTGGAAAAGAGCACAAAGCCGGGAGTGAGAAAATCTGGTTGTATCCAGGCACTTACTAGCTTTTCCTAGTTTATTTCCTTATTTGCGAAAATGGGCACTAATGATTCCTGCCCAGTAGATCTCACAGGGCACTTGAGCAACTCAAGTGAGAGAATCAGTATGAAAGCACTTGGAAAGTTGTATGCTGCTGCTGCTGCTGCTAAGTCGCTTCAGTTGTGTCCGACTCTGCAACCCCAGAGAGGGCAGCCCACCAGGCTCCGTCGTCCCTGGGATTCTCCAGGCAAAACACTGGAGTGGGTTGCCATTTCCTTCTCCAATGCGTGAAAGTGAGAAGTGAAAGTGAAGTCGCTCAGTCGAGTCCGACTCCTAGCGACCCCATGGACTGCAGCCCACCAGGCTCCTCTGTCCTTGGGATTTTCCAGGCAGGAGTACTGGAGTGGGGTGCCGTTGCCTTCTCCAGGAAAGTTGTATACCTCTCTACAAACATAAGCAATTGTTAATGATTTTATTTTATTTTTGTTGTTGTTGTTGTTGTTTCATCTCCTGATTTATTAACTAGTCATAGGCCCCATCAGTGACAGAGGCAGTCTCACTCTTGTAACAGTAGTTTTAAAAGTATGATTGTAACTCAGCTATAGACATTAACATGCTGCTGCTGCTAAGTCGAATCAGTCGTGTCCGACTCTGTGCGACCCCAGACCCCATAGACGGCACCTAATAGGTTCCTCCGTCCCTGGGATTCTCCAGGCAAGAATACTGGAGTGGGTTGCCTAATGATTTTACAAAATCGTCCCCATAAGTGATTTAGATTCTTGGAATCTGAAAGTTGGATTTAGTGGTTATCTAGTTCAGATTTTTAGCTATTGAAAATAACTCTTGTTCTGTCACTCTTAATGAATGGGTCATTGCTTTTGTTTCAGCGTTTCTAGTGCTGTGCCACTGTTGAACAAGCTCAAGTTATTGTTTATGTTCATCTAAAATTGCCTATCTTCAGACTTTAATTTATTAACCTAGTTTTGATCTTTGGAGCTCAGAGATAAAGCTGCTCCCTCATTTGTATGACAGCCCTCCTGTGACACCTTTATTTGAAATCTTCATTTCTCACCTTGAAATCACTGTAGCCACTTAACTAACTTGTGCCATCTCCCATTTGTCTTTCACACTTGCAGCAGATTTATTTAAAATAGACATCTGATCATGTTACTCTCTTTAAAACCTGTTCCTATCTCCCGTGGTTTCAGGATAAAGTCTGACATTAGCTAATAATAGTTACAACTACCATCATTGAGCATAGACACTGTACTGAGCACTTTATAAATATAATCTCATTTAATCATTACAGTTACTCTATATGATGTCAGGGCTGCTTTTCTGCTAATTTACTTTTAATCTGCTCTTCTCTCCCTCTAGTATGAAATATAAGGTTCTTCATAATTTAACACATCAGACTCATTTCCAAGTTTAGCCTATACACCCAATACTCTCCTCCTTATCCCAGACTACTTGTGGTTCTCCAAACAAGTTGTTTGGTTTCACAACTGCATGCCTTTCATTACGCTGGTTTTCTCTGTCTAGAGTAGCCTAACTGTCTCAATCCAGTAAATTTTTGCTCAGCCTTCAATGACCCATATGGTTTTCTCTCATCTTTATAATTGTTTACTGGAGGTATTTTTTTCATTATTTTCATTTTGAAACAACTCTGATTTCCTTCCTCCCTTCATTCCTGCTTGCCTCTCTTCCTTCCTTTCTTGAGGTATAGTTGTTAATACAATGTTATGTTAGTTTCAGGTGTCCAACAATGATTTTTTAAAAAAATATATATTTATTTGGCTGCACCGGGTCTTAGTTGCGGCATGTGGGATCTCGTTCTCTTAACCAAGGATCATACCTGGGCTCTCTCCTGCATTGGGAGCAAGGAATGTTAGCCATTGAACTTCCAGGAAAGTCCCCCAACATAATTTGATATTTGTATACATTGTAAAATGATCACATTAATCACGTATCTCATCAGGGATTTTGTCTGCCATATTTGTATTCCTAATACATAGTACTACTACTGCCATAGTGCCTGGTGCCTCAGAGGGGCCTGGTGAACAAATGAAGGAATGAATGACATTCCTAGGAAGTGTTCTTTTGTTCAGGTTAAACTCTTATTTCACTTTATTATCCATATTACAGTTTCTGGGTCCCTCTTACATCCTAGCCAAGCTATTCTTAGGCTTTTCATATTTCACATCAGAAAATATTGTATTTTGATGACTAGAGGAAGTAAACTGCAACCTTCCAAAATAATTTCTATTGAAAAGTGTACCAAAGGTACAGGTGGTCCAGCTGCTTCCTTAGGGAAGGTTCTCATTGCATTAATTTCTCTGTCTGTCACAGAGAGAGCTGCTTATGATTTTGAAGGGGTGGAGGAGGGTGGGAATTGGTAAAGAGTAGGGTATTTCTATAACAGATATTATTCAGTCTTATTTCCTAAGATTTTGTTGTAACTTAAGATATCTTGCTACAGTAGACAGAATTGGTAATAGCAACTTTTAAAAACTGTCATTAGCCACCTCCTTGCCAGGATAGAGCCCTGGCCACCTAAGAAAAAATAAGCAGACAGCACTTTGTACTTGTTTTTCTCTTTTACCTTCTGTCACCTCAGGAGGTTACTGTCTTCTGCCCACTTTACAGGTCATTGTAGATATAAAGACCACAGATTTCCCCTTCTGTTATGAGTGGCTACCTAAGACTGCATAATACCCCTAGGAGTCTTAGTCCCTTGGGGTGTAGACAGAATTGAAAGGCAGAAGGCCTGATACTAATTCCAGGGGAAAGGGCACAGTTCTTGTCCAGAATTGAAGGCAGGAAGTTGGGCAGCAGGTATCTGTCAATTCCAGAGTTCATTCAGAAGCGATTTAATCTTTGCTGCTGAAGTAGATCAGCAATGCCATTTGCCTGTCTAAAAATGAGATTACCCAAGGATTCTCTTACAAGAAGATAAATTATTTGTGTAGCAGCAGCTCCTGGCCTTGCATAATGTCTCTTCGTCTTACTACCACATGCTGGTGGTACAGGGAGCATCTCAAGCATGGTGCTGGGGTATGGAGATCAGGCCACAGTGCCTTACTTAGGGCGTCCAGGAGAAATTTAACAACTCTTAGCAACTCTCAGCCTAATGGGCTTGGTTATTGTTAAAATCCATCTTTATCAAAGGAAGCATTGGTTAATGATTTTTCTCTTGGCCTAACATGCCTGGGCATTAGCTGGAATTGCCTCGTGATTTGCAGTGGGGAAGCCATGAGAGCAATTTCTTGTTTGTCCACAAATTAGCATTAGCAGTTTCATTTGCAGATTGAAGGAGCAGGAGGAATGGGCCCTTCGCCAGTTGCAGCTTCCCTCTGACTAGGGCGTTAGTTCAATTATGTCCAATTAACTTTTATTGCAGATAGTGGTGATAATTACTTGCAAGTCAGTTTTTTGGCTGCAGTTATCCTAAGGCTGAAGTATGAATTTAATGGATTTTAATAACCAGAGTGACACATTTCGCCCCCCCCGCGCAGTTACTTATTTTTCCAGACTTTTTTAAAGAGGAGGTCAAAGCATTGTAAAAATCCATCTCAGAATTAAAGCATACTGTCCTTTTGAAGAGCTGTGTAGGATCATATTTTAAAAGAATCTATTAAGAACAGCCTTAATGGCTTTTTATATTCTGAGATCATACCCTTGAGTTCATTGCTGCTTATCCTGGGAAAATAGACTGAGATGGAACTAAATGTCATTCATAGCAGTATGTGCTTGTTGTAAGATTTCTGTAATTGGCAAGGTGCATTTTAGTCCTCTGTTTGCATTGGAAATTCTCTTCAGAGTGCAAAAGAAAACTTTTGAGCACTTTTAAAATCAGTAGGACACTGAGGATATGTTTCTTAATAAGCTCTATAGGAATTTGTGATTTTAATAGAAAGTTGCATAATATATTTGGAAACAGTCCTTGCTATGTAGAAAAAGAGGGAAGAAACAAAAGAAAATCGTTTGTTTTTCTCTAAAGATGGTGAAGTTCCTTTGCTGTTTCCTTTTCCCTATTGCTGTTTGATAATTACCCTGAATGTGCTTGTAAGCAAAATTTTCTCTCTTTAACATGAGAAGACTGAAGCTGATTCAAGCTCAGGTTGTTCCTGGGTCTCCAGGTGACTTGCTACGGCTTTCATTTTGAACGTCGTTCACCTCAGTGTCCTTTGTTGCTAGGCTTTCTTCCCAAGGGCCCGTCAGTCGCCTTAGGATAAAAGTTTTGTTGAGGATAAATTGCCAAGGAGTGCATTTTAAGAGTCTGCTTTTGTTAAAGTAAGGGAAGGGCAGATCCCTGGCAGCCCAGTGGTAGGACTCTGCACTTTCATTGCCACGGGTCTAGGTTCAACCCTTGATGGGGAACTAAGATCCCACAAGCCTCGCGGCCAGAAAAAAAATAAGGGAGGAAAGTTCATGGCTGCTTGGAGACAGGCTGCCATATAATTGTTCCTCCTCCAAAACTTCCATAATCACCCTAAATAATAAAGAAGAGGAAAGGATGAGTGATAAACATCATCTTTGTACTGCTTCAAAGGTCTTCATTGATTGTTACTGAAAACCTTTCTGCTGTAGAATATCTAAGACTCTGCCTGCCAGCTGCCATTGGTGTGAAAGTGGAGAAGCTGGTAACAGTTGCTACATTTCAGGAAGTCTGGAGATAAAGCTTATGATGTTATTTGAAACTTTTTATATAGTGGGAGGAAAGAGTGTTAAAACTGTGTTCCACTCCAAAAGGTTTAAGAAGGTTTTCCCTTGGAGCATAGGGGAGTTACATGTGTTTAGAACGAAGGGCCTTGAAAAAACTTATTAAAACATGAACTTGGTGGGAATGTTAGCGAATGCCAGGCCTGAAGAAAGGAGGATCATTAATAGTGCCTCCTTTAGGATAAGACATTTTTTTTGGAATCTTTCTAAAGAAATTCTCCATCTTCAGGGTAGGAGAGTTGCGTGAATGCCACTTAGGGGAAGGACTGCCAGAACAGAGTTGAGGCTGGGAGAGAGTTGTTAAGTGCAGACACAGGAGAAAGTATTATTCGGATAAATATTGAAAAGAAATTAGAAGTTGATGAGGCAGAAAGATACATACAGGAAACCTATTCCAGATGGCAAGCACCCCAGTGTGAGTACTCACCAATTCAGAGTTGAGTCACCTGCGTTAAAACACAACGAGAATGGTTTCCAACAGACCACTCTCTTCAGCTCTTCTTTTTGATCTCTTACCCTCCTTCAGATTTCAGCACTGCTATCTTGGTTATTTTTGGTTTGTTTGTTTAACAATTATAATAAAAAAATTCAGAAACAATCTCAAATTTATAGAAAAGTTGCAAGTACAGTACAGAGTACTTTTCTTCCTTGAATCATTTGAGAGTAAGTTGCTCACTTGATTCTCCATCATCCCTGAATACTTTAGTTTTTGCAAAGAGTATTCTCCAACATTATCACAATGCAGCCATCAGAATCAGGAAGTTAATGGTGACAACATTACCATCATATAATTATCAGCAGCCCCCTCAAATGTTACTAGTTGTACCAGTAATGCTCTTTATTACAAAAAAATACCATACCTTGCGTTTATTTCTTCTGTCTTCTTGGTCTCCTTCAATCTGGAACAGTTTTTCAGGCCGCCTTTGACGTTCATGACTTTGACAACTACCAGCAGTTGTTTTGTATAAAGTCCTCGGTTTGGAACTGTTTAATGGTTCTTCATGTTTAATCTAGGTTGTACATCTTCAACAGGAATATCACAGGAATGATGCTGTGCTCTTCATTGCATAATTTTCAGAAATGCAGAGTTTTTATTTGTCTCATTACTGAGAATGTTTGATCACTTGATTAAGCTGGTTCCTTATAGGCATTTCCAGTGTAAAGTTACTCTTCCCTCTGTAATTAATATTTTGGGAGGAGACAGTTCAAAACTGTGCAAACATTTTCTTTTAAGCCTTTCAGTTTACTAGTTTATTTACATTAGTATGGGCTCATGATTTCCTATTTTAGTCAACTTACCATAGCTCAGTTGCTAAAGAATCCGCCTGCAATGCAGGAGACCCCGGTTCGATTCCTAGGTTGGGAAGATCCGCTGGAGAAGGGATAGGCTTCCCTCTCCAGTATTCTTGGGTTTCCCTTGTGGCTCAGCTGGTAAAGAATTCTCCTGCAATGCAGGAGACCTGGGTTCGATCCCTGGGTTGGGAAAATCCCCTGGAGAAGGAACAGCTACCTACTCCAGTATTCTGGCCTGGAGAATTCCATGGACTGTATAGTCCATGGGGTCACAAAGAGCTGGACACGACTGAGCGACTTTCACTTTGACTACATTTTATTAAATTCAGTCTATCTTTATTTGTTTTGATATTCAGATTATCTCAGATTTTGCCAGTAAATCAAGAAAAAATATTTAACTATATGTTTAACCTGAAAGGTGCCTAAGTGATTTACTGTCTTTTTATTGCAAGGGGTTGGTTGGCACTAACCCAGACTAACATCCTATGAATAGTGGTAGAAAACAAGTCTCTAATTACTCTATTCCTAGTGTATGCCTCCTTCACTCAGTGTATCCGCTCTGTGTTCCCTCTGATTTCTGCTGTGTAAACTTCTCTTTCTGGAGCTTCCCTCACCAGTTGAGCATCCTGTCACTTCTGTCTTCTTTGACATGTCACTGTTACTCTTTGAGCACTTCCTTTCCTGCGCTGTAATATGTACCAGCCTCATCTAGTACTTTCTCTGCCTCAGCCATTTCTCCAAAGGCCTTTGTTTCTGTTAGTGGAGAATTTAGTAATTAGAAGCCGAGATCTGAGCAGACGCTGTTGGGGCTCATTGCTGTTGAATGAGAAGTAGTCACCGCGTCTGCCCCTGCTGGGGTGCTCTCACACCACTTGGGTTCTGGCTCCCCACGTCAGGGCTCACCACTTGCAACTTTGTGGGCACTCTCCTCACTCTGCACTCTGGGCACCTTCTGTTTCTTATCCAATTGAAACGACCTGACAGAGGGAACTGGGTGAAATTTGGTTAGGACACTTAGTTGGTGAGGGAGACCTCAGAGCGAGAATTTGATAGAGTAGAAATTAGGACCTTGAATGGGTGTGCCGAGTGAAGGAGGCATGTACCAGGAATAGAAGAGAACTTGTTTTCTGCCCCTGTCGATAAGATGTTCAGTTGGTAGTGTTAGCCATTTCTTGAAGGTATCTCTGAGAAAAAGGAAGGCAGATCGTTTGGATATCTGTAAGATAAACCATATATTTATATAATTTTTTCTGATTCACTCAATGCTAAAGTAATCTTGAGTTCAATTGTTCTGTTTGGGTGGGACTTAATATTTGGTATAAGACTTATTTGACCAGTTAGAACCAGTCACCCACGGACAAATAACAGTGCTGAATGATTATGGAATTTCTCAGGGCCAGTCTGCTAATGGGTTGATCTGTGAATGAGTTATGGTACCTTGTGTCCTTGAAAAATTTAAAGAACTATATTGTGAGTTTTTGTTTTGTTTCCCAGGCAGTTCCTGAAATGAGGAAGCCTCCTAAAGCTAAGTTCAGAATCTTATTTTTGTGGGTGTTTAGCTATTAATGGAGAAGGCACTGGCGTCCCACTCCAGTACTCTTGCTTGGAAAATCCCATGGACGGAGGAGCCTGGTAGGCTGCAGTCCATGGGGTCGTGAAGAGTCGGACATGACTGAGCAACTTCACTTTCACTTTTCACTTCCATGCATTGGAGAAGGCGATGGCAACCCACTCCAGTACTCTTGCCTGGAAAATCCCATGGGCTGCCATTTATGGGGTCGCACAGAGTTGGACACGACTGAAGCAACTTAGCAGCAACTATTAAAGTATTCTTCTAGCACAGATAGGGACTGTCTCTCTCTCCTTCCTTCTTCCTATGGCTGTAGCCAGTATTCTGAGTTTTATTAGCTAGCTGTGGGAGTTCACAGGGCATGGGAGGAGGGTTGTTCTTCTTCCTCAGTAAGCTGTCAGTTCCTAGGTCCTTTGGAGGTTTAACAGCCTCTCCTGCTTTCAGAGACACCTTGAGATTCAGAAGCTTGGTAATTCCTTGGGTATGTGGAATAAAGCTTCAGGTGATAGTGCTGCTGCTGCTGCTGCTAAGTCGCTTCAGTCGTGTCCGACTCTGTGCGACCCCAGAGACGGCAGCCCACCAGGCTCCCCTGTCCCTGGGATTCTCCAGGCAAGAACACTGGAGTGGGTTGCCATTTCCTTCTCCAGTGCATGAAAGTGAAAAGTGAAAGTGAAGTCTCTCAGTTGTGTCCCAACTCTTCGAGACCCCATGGAGCCTCAGTGAAATGGCAAGGTAAGATCTTTTGATTTTCACTAAGGCTGTAGAAACCCTCCCCCAAAGTTGTTATACATTAGAATTCCTCAAACTCCTCTACTCAGGCTGGGGCAGAAGTGTAAGTCGCTCAGTCGTGTCTGGCTCTTTGGGACCCCATGGACTACACAGTGTATGGAATTCTCCAGGCCAGAATATGGGAGTGGGGGCAGAAGGAAGGACCTAAATGAACAGAACGTATTAGTGTGTCAGTCATGCCTTGTTCTGTTACCTTAATATCTGCCTGTTGCCACACTAACCCTGGATGGCAGCAGACTAGAGATACAGTGAAGGGCAGTATGTTTACTGTAGCATTAACATTCCCTGCCTGCCCTGAGTTTATACTGAAACTACACTAGAAACCTAAGGCACATAAGCTCGAGGCACTGTGCACAGAGAGCTGGTTCTAAGAAAGTAACAGGCCCAATAAATACACAGTAGATAGAGTAGATGCATGGCCGTGAAAAAGCGTGAGCTCCTTTTCAGCCTTGAACTCGGAACACCTTAAAAAGCAGAGAGATGCTTCCTGTCAGAGGTCTTGGTCGGCTCTGTGATGCCCAGATTCCATCATCGTGTGAGTGTCAAAGTGGAAACCAACTTAGAAAAGGTATGAGTTGAGAGTGTGTTCAGAGTTAGTCAGGGTTGACTTCTCCCATTCAGGAAAGAGCCTGAGAACAGGAGGGGAAGAGTTTCCTGAACAAGGGTAGCTTGAGAACGAGAGGTAACTGTTGGTCATTACTTGTAGTATTCTCTGGTACACTTTTCCTCAGTGTGAATGATAAAGCTTTCTCCTGGGAAAAAGTCTGACCACTCAAACCTAAAGCTTTCCTTTGCCTTTATGCAGTCTTACTCTGGTTATAGTTGTTCCCCCGGTCCTTTTTTTTGAAAGGAATTTTCACTGAAAGCCATTTCCGAAGTGTCAGACTAGCAAAGGTCTAATAGAGTTGCAGAGTGAAGAGCTGATCTGTAGCAGGTAGTTCCCCAAATCCATAGGAGAGTCAATAATTACATTTACACTTAAAAGACAAAGCCATGGCCTAGAGTTGTATGTTTTTGTTGTATATAATAGTGTAGGAAGAGGGCTATGGTAGGTGCTCAATAAATATTGGCTTGAGCGGCAGCTGTGGTATGGTGCAGCATTTTCTGAACGTCCTTGTGCCCACAATAAAGACTGCATCCCAATAAATACGCTCATAATTTCAATAGCTGGGACAGAGTCATGAAACAATAAGCATTCTTAACTGTTACCTTGTGGGTTTTTTTTTTTAAGCTTGTGGATTAGAAAATATTTGTCTGATGGAATGAGCTACAGGTGTGGGAGTTAAGACAGAGACTGTCGTGTGAGGTTCACCGTCCCAGCTGTGTGTCACTGGACAAGTTACCTCACCTTTCTGAACCTAGGTTTCCTAATCTGTGGAAAGGGGATGATACTTATTCCATCTGGATTAAAAACTTGCTTTCAGTTTCAAGTGAAATAATGTACGCAAACATGTTTCAAAGTGTAAAGAACTATAGAGTCTAAGAGGGTGGTTTAGTTCTGGTGGCAAAATAAAAAGTGGCCTGGATTTTGATTGTACGATAGATCAGCCAACATTTGAACAGTGTTCACACTGGTGTCCTAAACACTTGAGTATATTAAACTAATTTAGTCCTTAAAATGATCCCATGAAGTAGGAAACATTTTACAGATGAGGTTTCCCCCCCCAGGGTCACACAACTGGTAGGGAGCAGAGAGCTCAGTCTTGTCTAGTTCTGATTCAAACCCAGTCTTGTCTCGTAGCCACTTTGACATTGTGCCTCTTGTTAATCCAGGTTTCTTCAGGTAATTCGAGCTGCACTGGACGCTTTTTTGTATGTGAATTTTCTGCTGTTGAAACCTTACCAGAAAATGACTGCCCTTGCCACCCAGTTTTTTCCTAAATTCTGTTGACTTCCTTGGCTCTCTTGGTTTTATAATCCAAGAAATGAAAGCTGAGTAGAATGATATCCTAAACTAGATAGTCCAGGAGTGAGAATTCATCCCCACAGACTGCTGTAATGCATTTAGTGGTCAAATACAAATGACTTCATAATTTTCATGTCTATATAATAAATTTTACAAAATTATTATTATACCATATTTATGTATTATATGTACTCTTTAAACCCAGCACTTATAAGCATTTTTTGTCTTTAGATAGTCTTTAATGATATATATTTAATTTGGGAGGCTTATACTAATTTCATTAGATGAATATCCCATAATTTATATAATGATTTCCTTGCCTTTGGACATTTAGATTGTTGGAGATTTCACACAATTATGAACCATACTGTAGTGAAGAGAGTTGTGTGTAAATCTTTGTTTACATTTCTGATTATTTCCTTAAGTTAGGCTTTTTAGAAGTATAATTATTATATCAAAGAGTATGAGTATTTAAAAAACTTATTTTTAGAAAGTGTGTCAATTTAGCATCTCACTTTAGTGACTTTTCACTGAATCCATGACTTGGTGTGATTTAGACTTTTTTTCAAACATGTTTGTCAATTTTTAAGCAAAAAATGTCATCTGTTTAATTTACACTTCTTTAATTATTAGATAGTTGTACCATTTCCTTGTGTGTTTGGAGTTGCTTACATTTCTCCAACAATTGCGATGGAATTCGTGTCTTCACTCCACTAACACACACTCATTCACATGTTGTTGCTGTCTCCTTCCCTGCTTCCATTCATAACTCTTCAACACCTGTTCAAAATTGCATTAAAACGTTCTCTGCAGTTTTGACAAACTACCCTCTTAGTATAAATCAATGTTACTCAGTACATAGCAAAAATACGGGTTTATAAATTTCTCTCAAATTTTCTAAACACAGCAGTGAGCTTTGGGTAATGCAGTTTAGACCCAGAAAAGGGAGACACCTGGGCACCAGGGTGAAGAAACACACACAGACCCAAACACTCTCATTTAGACTTGTTTTAGAATAATACCTTGTAGTTCTGTGCTCGAAATGGAGCAGCTTATAAAAAAGAATGAAATAATGGCATTTGTAGCAGCAGAGTTGGACCTAGAGATTATCTTACAAAGTGAAATAAGTCAGAAAGGGAAAGAGCAGGGGAGTTCCCTGGTGACCTGGTGGTTAGGATTCTGGACTTTCACTGCCACGGCCTGGGTTTGATCCCTGACCATGGAACTGAGGGTCCCACAAGCTGTGTGGCACAGCCAAAAAAGAAACGAAAGACAAATACCATACGCTGTCACTTATATGCGGATCTGAAATATGACACAAATGAACTTATTTCTGAAACAGAATCAGACACAGAGAACAGACTTACAGTTGCCAAGGCAGGGGTGGGGGGCCGGCGAGATGCATTGGGAGCTTGGGATTAGCAGATGCTAACTATTATTATATATAGAATGGATACACAGCAGGGTCCTAATGAAAAGAGTATGAAAAAGAATGTATATATATGTAGAACTGAATCACTTTGGTGTACAGCAGAAATTAACACAACGTTTAAATCAACTATATTTCAGTAAAATAAATTTTTTTTTTTAATGTGGCAGGCTTTCTAAATGCCCTTAAGTCTCTTAAATCTCCGTCACCCTTCAAACTTGAAAGCCAGACTCTAGATTGACGTAGAGGCCTCCTCTGGGCCAGCGAGTCCCTGGAGAACGTGGCCTGCGTGCAGAGGGAGGAGGAAGGGCCTGCATAAGCCGCGTGTTTAGCTGCTCTTTGAACACATGCTTGCCAAGGTTTTTAAACAGCCTGCTACATTCTTAAAATTCTTTTTCCATGTTGTGGCTTTGATCTGTAAGATTACAGAAGCTATACTGAGGACCTGCCTTTTTTCATTTTATCGGAATAAATGCCTGTCTATGGTGTGACTTGTTTTAAGCTCAGTCAGTGCCTATTAAAGGACTTTTTAGACACTCTGAGCCTTAAAATCGCACCCAACTTTGATATCTTTCCTACAGATTTCCTTTTTTAACTCAGTTGCCTCAGTTTCCCCGCCTGAGTGTGAGAGCTGTGCTTCTCTAGCAGCTTTTCGTGAACTCATGGGGGATGCAGGGCTTTGAAGATTAAAAATTGCCACATAATTATAGGTTATTTGTTGAATTATATTTCATCTGAGTAATAATCAAAAGCTTTCTGATTTGGCACAGGTTTCTACAGGAAATTGTAAAAGGAAAAAATCCATTATTTGTGTATTATTGCAAGGAAGCGGTTTCTTCTGATTTCTTATTATCTCTTTGTTTTGCTGTGCACAGTCCCAGGTACTTATGAGTAGAATCCTACCAACCTGACAGCTCTGCTTGTGATTATGAATGTGGTTAAGTACAAAGGTTGTCAGTCTTTCTAAAATGGTTCAGCTTAAGTTACAGTGATACAGCCGTTAGGAAACTGAAGGCTATTACATGCAGTGACTAGAAACTGCAAATTCTGATTTAGCAGCTTGTAACCTTCATTTCACATTTTTAGGAGCACTGATTTCTACCTAATGGTAATTAATGTACAGAAGCCAGCGGATACTTTTCAATACAATGCAGTAGTAGTACCTGGGCCTTTTTTTTTAAGCACCTAGGTAGTTTTTGTCTCTTCTGCTCTCTCATTCCCAGAGTAAAGGCACCTGTGTACACACCGGCCCAGACACTTTTTGGCACTTCGGTTATTCATGTGTTTCAAGGACCTAAATTCAGATTAATTCCAGACCCTGGGATTAAAGTATATGCTATTCTTTTGGAATGTGAGCCAGCAGTATTTATTAAACATCTGTTACCTGAATAATCTTGGTCCTGACCCTGTAACTGGGAAGGATAAATAAAAGATAGTCTTCAGAAGCTCAAGTTGAAAGGTTAGAATGTCCAGGGCAAATACTTTCTTGGGACCTGAATAACAAATTCAGGAGAAAGCAAGCACTTGGGTCCTTAGATGAAATAATGAGAGGCTCCAGGAAAGAAAGCTCATGCTAAAGAAAGCACTGGCAGAGAAAGCACCTTTAGTGACACGGTGGTGGGATGGGGTGGATAGGAAAGGAACAGGACCTTTTGTGATGGGTCTTAAAGGGTAGTTAGAAATAATGTTTCCAAACCCCTTGAGCCTCATGTGTTCAGCTTTGTGGAGGTGGTTTGCAGCAGGGGTAGTTCTGGGCTTGCAACAAAGTTAGTCCAGAGGGAACGTCCATCTTTCTCGCCTGCTCCTTCTCCCAGCTTAGAGCTGTGAGGTCTCAGTTGCTAGTGATAAGTCCCCTATTGTGTTAAAGATAGAGAAGAAAGATGCCTTTGAGCAATGACTGAATGTTATTGAGATTGGGTTAGTAGTGAAAAGTACAAGAGAGTTGGAAGTTGCCAGTTACCTGGACTGACAGAATTATTTGTTTGAATAGATGGTTTTAGTGACACAGACCTTAAATATGACTGGTTCTGCAGAGTCTGGTTTGATGAACATGTAATATTTTACCATCTTTGTCCCTGTTTATTTTCCCCAGAGCAGTATTCCCTTCGGTTTTTAACCTAATTTCTTGGACCCCAGGAGTAAAGGAATGGGGAGTAGGATGAGAATTCTACCCCCATTATTGAAAGGCAGTCTTTTTAGATAAGCCTTTACCTCATGGATGAGAAAACTTAGTAGTCAAAGATAGTGATGACTCTTAATGAATGCAGTTTCTCAGGGTTAATCATACTCTTTTAAGATGCATGGACTGAGGATTTTCACTGTTGGGTATATTTTATAAAGTGGAATCTGATAACAAGGGGGCATAACATTTTCTTTTTTTACTTGGGATTTCAGAGATGGCACTGCTCTCAATTTCATTTTTTTAATTAAAATCCATAAATGGCAGATTTAAAATTTTGAACCAGAGCATGAATCAGAAATTGGGTTTGTCAACCTTTACTTTTGGGGAGGTGGTAATTCTTTTTGAAATTGGGGTTGAAGGCAGAGAAAGAGAAGGAAAGCAGGAGAGAGTCTTGGAAATAAGGGTACTGGAAGGCACGAGGCTGTGGGTGGGAGACTCTGCTGGGAGGTCACGACTCTCCATCACTTCACCCCCGACTCCCAAGTAAAAAAACCTTTGCTAGTATTTTCTCTCCCCTCCTTTTCCCACTTGGAAAAAAAAAAAAATGAAGAGGAGTCTTTCTTTTCCTCATTTTCTACCCTCCAGTGGTCGTTAAGCATGAACAGGGACAAACAGTACAGGCAGCTGCGGTGCTCCTACCGGCACACACCTGTCCTAAGGCAGAGATGGCCCTTTATCAGATGCTACCCAGGAAAGCAGAGTGTGACCTCACAACTCTGATAGAGCCTCTGTTAACCTCGGTGAGGCGGGGGAGGTGTGGGGGGCACGGATGAAAGTCCGTTTGAATTTTCCCAGTGGGGTCAGAGTTTTGTTCCTTAATTAGAGGTCGTCTGGGAAAAGCCAGCACTTGTGCAAATGCCCCAGGAGGGTCTGAACACCTTAGTTCTGTGCTCACTGTGATACTGTCGTCCCCCTGCTGAGGGAGCAGACCAGCTGGTGGTAGGAAAGCTGGCTGAGAGCGCACAGAGAGGCTCTGCAAGGAGATCTTTTTTCTTTCCCTGTGATGTCTGCAGCTCATTTGGCCTGAGCACCAGGTTGCTACTTGATGCTGTTCAGAAGTCAGGATTTGAATTTTGAGGCCCTTTCAGAGAAGGTAGAGGTAATGTTGATTTCTGGGTCTAATTGTGCATGTGGAAGTTATCAGCTATAACTTATATTGGAATATACATTTAAGAAAAAAGCCAGATGGTAATCAAAATGTGTGGGTGGCTTGAAGTTTTTAAATAAAAGGCTTGTACTCAGCTGCCAAGCTTCCAGAGAAGTGCTTTGTACAATGCATTCCTGCTTTCGAATGGCTTGTGGAAGCAAGTTGCTTCCTTCCTATTTCCTCACAACCCTCGTGAACCTTGCCACGTTCTCTGTTTTCCCTGCCCTGGCAGAAATTGATTCCTGACTTCAGTAAAACTCCTCAGGGGGCTTGAAGATTTCCTTAGTTCAAGAGGCAGTCTTTTGGAAAAGATGACAGGTCCCTGAACTTGCAAAGGAAGTGTGCACAGACAAAGGGCTGTGCTCTTGGCAGCCCAGATAATGCCAGTAAGGGCTCAGGAGTTAGACTTGCTGGGGGTTCTGGCTTCCCTGGTGGCTCAGAGGTTAAAGCCTCTGCCTGGAATGTGGGAGACCCGGGTTTGATCCCTGGGTCGGGAAGATCCCCTGGAGAAGGAAATGGCAACCCACTCCAGTACTCTTGCCTGGAGAATCCCATGGAGGGAGGAGCCTGGTAGGCTACAGTCCATGGGGTCGCAAAGAGTCGGACACGACTGAGCGACTTCACTTTTCTGGTTGGGAACATGATCATCGAAGGTCCCAAACTCTGGGACTGCTTCCTGCTCAGACTAAAAACTGACTTTCTGGAGTCTTTACAGAACTCACCTCTTAGTTTTGTTCCTTTGTTTGCTGTCAGTAAATCACTAATGCCTTTTGCCACAGTTCAGCTGGCTTAATTCTCTCCTGTTCTTCCTGTTGAAATCCAGAGTTGTGGCTTGAAGGGCAGTATGTTATGGTCAGCTCTTTAGGATCCACAACCCCCACTTGTCTCGTGGTTGCAGGCATCAGGATTTACTAGGTCTATCAGAGATTACAGTGATCATTCGTAGATTAGTTCCTTCTAAAAAGTACAGGGAGAGAGTGTATCTGCAAAACACCTGAATGAATGTGTTTTTTGTACCTCTGTCATCACAGTCTCTTGGCTTTCCAGGTGAAGTACAAGGCCTGGAAGTGGGAGTGTGCTTGGCTCCAAGGAGACCACTGTGACTGGAATTAGAGTCAGCAAAAGTGTCAGAGGAGGTTAGAAGATAAGGTCAGATACGTGATAGTAACAGATCATTGAAGGCCTTGTGGGCCATGTTAGGATTTTGTATTTTATTCTAAGCGAGAGTGGAAGTCGTTGGAGATTTTTGAGCTGATATGGTTTCCAATTAAAAAAATAAATTACTCTGGCTGCGATGTGGAGAATAGATTGGGTGATAGGAGCAGGGGTAAAACAGAGAGAGAGGTCATTTGGAAGGCTGTTGTCGTAATCCAGGCTAGAGATGATGAGACAAGTGAAAGTATTGCCTACCTCCAAGAAAGGTTGGGAGACCTCAGAAAGAAAACGTCACTAAAGCCCCTCATACAGCCCTTTGCACGAAACTAGGCTCCAGGATTTGTTAATTCTCTTCCTTTCCTTGGAGTTTGCCCTCAGCTGTATTAGGACCATAGGGGAGAGGTTATTAAACAGAGATCAGCGTTCACCAGGGAGGGTTGTAAGCAGTGCCTCAGTCGTTTGACCCTAACAGAAGACTTTTTATTTCTCAAGGCACTGCAGTTGGCACACTGTTCATTCTGTCATCCCACCCACCAGAGACCTGAAAAGACCGAATCTGTGCCAGAACTCCGGGGCAGCTCTGTTCTCATTGAGGCTTTCACGCTTCAGTTCTTTCTACAGTTGCTATCTTAGACACAGTCTGAGCAGCCTCTTTCACAAAGTATCTTTTCAGCTACCTGGCCTTGCAAGCTGGAGCTCTCTGATGCTCATTGTGACAAGGTAGTTTTCACATACCTGAGAGGACCCTTTAAGGGAAAGAAAGAGGTTTTGTGGTCTTTGTTTAACATTTGAGCTTCCCCTTCACCTCTCCCAACCCCCCAGCCCACACCGTTCCTTTTTTGTTGTGATCTGAAAGCTTTAATACCAAGCCACCCTCATTTCTGGGGTTTGCAGTGTGGGAAAGGAATTCAGTATGATTTAGTACATTACAGTTGTTTGGGAAACGCGTGTTCCCAAACAGGTGGTTCCTATACCACCCTGAACGCGCCTGATCTTGAAGTTAAGCAGGATCAGGCCTGGTTAGTACTTGGATGGGAGAGAAGCGTGGTCCTTGGTACATGGGGAGCTTGAATTGTTGACAAAGCTTCCTTCCCTCCAGAAGGCTAGTCAGTGTTTGTTTGCTTGGGCTGTGTGTGTGTTGTTGGAAGACTTCACTGATGAAACCATGCCATCTTGTTACAACATCAGAATCACCTGCCCAAAGAGGGCTGCTGGCAGCCTACCACTTTCTTGATTTACCCTGGGAGCAAAGCAGTTTCTTTTTCCTTTTTTTTTTTTGGCGGGGGAGTGGGTAGGTCTGGAGGTCTAATTGTGTGAAAGGCCATAGGAAGGTGAATCCCCAGAAACTTGCAGACAGAATTTGCTTTAATAGTAGTTAGTCTTGTCTCCTAGGATGCTCTTATTCCTCCTTCTTTTTAAAAATAAGTTCAGGTGAATTCCCTGGTGGTCCAATGGTCAGGACTCTGCCCTTTCACTGTCGAGGGCCCAAATTCAGTCTCTGGTTGGCAAACTTAAGATCCTGCAAGCTGAGTGGTACGGCCAAAAAAAAAAAAAAGTCAGCTCAGATTACCGGGGTCACAAGTTGGACTTTGAGTGTCTTTGTATCTCATATACTGTACTGTCTCTGGAAGTGTCTGGCTGCCCCGGCCCCCAGCCAGGTCTCTGAATAGATTGAGCTGGGCCCCATGAGGATGAGCTGTCTTCAGGAATGCTGTTCTGTTTTTAGGGAGAAATCGTCTTTTCCTTCACCTCAGTTGGACTGTGCCCTAGCCTTTCTGTGTCTGCCTTAGCTGGGGCATGGAGGAGAGCCAGCATACCATTTATGTGGCTGCCACGTGGGCTTACCCAAAAGCCGTAAGGAGAGGCAGCCCATGGGAAATACAAGCGTCAAGAGAGTGCGTCTGTAGCTTGTGAACATAAAGACCTTCAGTTGTTTGTGTAGATCAGTATTTTCTAGTTTTTATTTTCCCCATCCAGGCACCTGTGCTGACTGAAATATTTGAGCCATAGCAATCGTAGAGAGCAAATTGTTTCTACAGATAAAGACATAGATATATTTTCGTCCTACATGCTGCTAATTAAATTGCTTATCTGTCTAAACTTGGGCCTCTGCTGCTGCTATCCGATGTCCCTGGTATCTTCTGGAGTGAGTTGCTCTGTGTTCCGTGACCTTGTTTTCTCTGTTGTTGCAGTGTGAGTGGCTGCCTCACGTTGTGTTGATGCCGGTCTGCCATGCTAGCCTGTCTACCAGGGCCAGGTGACCTGTCCTTTCAGCTTCTCTCTCACACGCAGATGAACACTGGACTTCAGAAATGTAAGTGATCTGGATCCCAGGGGAGCATGCGGTCCTTTATTTTCCACTCCATTCGGGTTCTCCCAGAGACGACTTTGGGGTACCCTGGCTTTGGTACCTCCAAGGTGTTCTTCAGCACAGACAGCAGGAAAGCAGCTGCGGCACTTGTCGGCAGTGCGAGGCGCTTCTCTACTCAGAGAGAGCCTCGTAATACCAGGTTCCCCAGTGTATGTCATCTTAATTTTAATTGTTGCTGATAGATGTCTGTTGAGCAGTAGGACTATATGGAGTTTTACAGCCCAGTGTTACATATATCTTATATGTATACATCACCCTTCAAGGAAGTGTTTCAGTTTGAACCCTGGGAGGAATGGAATGAAAACACACAGTCCAGATGACTTACTGTATCCCTGAAACAAACCGTGTGCACTGTTGTGTTGTTTGGAGCTCTCTGAGTGCCCTCTGCCACGGAGACAGGCCGTTCCCCCTTGGCCTTGCTGTCTGCCTTCTGAGCCAATGCCCGCAGCTCACAGCAAACAAACTCTTGCCTCCAGAAGGGACATGGAACTGTCTAGCTTTCTCAGCCTCTCTGGGCGTGTTCCTGTTAATATTCTTCCCCCAAGACGGGATTTTGGAGAACTGCTAGCTTCCTGTATTGGATTGGCTGGCGCTGGGGCTTCAGACTTTGTATTTTCCCAGACCCCTGCCCTCTGTCCCTGTGCTGTGTGAATGTGCAAGGGAGATTCTGTTCCTGGCTTATCGCCATGCATGGCGTCTTCGAGTGTAAAGATGGCCCTAAATTTGGAATGGAGTTTCCTTTCAGAGCAAAAAGGGAAAATCAGCGAGACATCTCAGCTTACCCTTTAACAGAAAAAGAGCCTCAGCAGGTTACCTGACTCCTTTATGACAGAGGTTGGCAAGCTTTTTCTGTCAAGGGTCAAATGGATCATACCACGTGGTCTCTTGCGTGTTCTCACCCTGCTCTCACGGGGCACAGGCAGCCGTAGGCAGTATGTAAACAAATGAGTGCGGCTGTGCTCCAGCACCACCCGCTACAGGAGCACAGCAGCCCAGTGCTGGCTTTCAGGCTGTAGTTTGCCGCTCTCTGCTCCATGAGATTATCTGCAGAAGTTAAAAACGGTCTGGCCTCTTGATTTCCTTTCTTTGAGAGAGAGTAAGACTCAGAGCGTGGCCAGATCTAGAATTTGGCCACTGAATGCAGCTCCCGTAACAACAGAGCTGAGGGTGTCAGTCTTGCTTCTGTGGCTGCCTGACGCAGTAGGCAAGCTCGCTGTCCCAGCTCTGCCCCAGCCTTTCTTTCTCCCGCTGAGTGCCGATCGGGTGAGGGCGTTGTCTAGGCTCTCTGGCCACCCACAGCCGCATGCTCACGCGCTGTGACTGGGCGCAGGCCTCCAGGCACACAGCTGGGGAGGGAGCGCACGCAGAAGCATGTGGTAAGATAACAGAATGCAGCTCGCTGTCTGTCTTCTAGGTCCTTAACACACGCTGACAGCTTCACCCAGAGAGGTACCATCAAGGGCTGAACCATCTAGGAGGAAAGGCAAATTGGCAGCTTTATCTTAGCTGCTGATGTTGGATCTTCACTCCCTTCTCCCCAAAGCAGCCTCCAAGTCACCTCTGCAAAAACCTCTATCCCAAATCTGTATTCAAGAATTGAGGTGTCCTTTTTCTCTGGTTTCAGGCATACCTGTCCATTTGGGGGACAGTATATTTCAATCCCTTCAACTCTCTTGTAACTCTCCTTAACTACACCTAAACTTTTGCAGAGAAGAAAACCCAGTGGTGTTTGTAAGCTCACTTGCTTGCTTCTTTGCTCTCCCAAAATGTATTAGAGGAAAAAAAAAAAATCCTGTTCTGTGATGTACAGCTCTTAGCATTAAGCATTCACCATTAAGGTGGGACAGAGTATAAACTGTCTGCTTCAGAAACCAGAAGCTAAGATGCTGCTCAGAGCCCAGGTCTACCAGCTGTCAAAACCTGTGACTGCTGTTCAGCTTTTCCCTGCTCCCATCCTAAGGAGGGTCTTAAAAGTTGCTCAAAACACGGAACTCGGTATCTAGTGAGGTGGGCATGGAGTGTGTGCATGCTAAGTTGCTTCAGTCATGTCTGACTTCTTGTGACCCATGGACTGTAGCCCTCCAGATTCCTCTGTCCATGGCAATTCTCCAGGCAAGAATACTGGAGTGGGTTGCCATGCCCTTCTCCAGGGGATCTTCCAACCCAGAGATTAAATTCATGTCTCTTATGTGTCCTGCATTGGCAGGCAGGTTCTTTACCACTAGTGCTACCTAGGAAACTCCGTGGGGTACAGATATTTATAGCTTTGTTGTTGTTCAGTCGCTCAGTTGTGTCCGACTCTTTCCAACCCTATGAACTGCAGCACACCAGGCCTACCTGTCCCTCACCATCTCGTGGAGTTTGCCCAAGTTCATGTTCTTTTTATTGGTGATGCTATCCAGCCTTCTCATCCTCTGACGCCCTCTTCTTCTTCTGCCCTCAGTCTTTCCCAGCATCAGCCTTAACAGCTCAGTATATTTTATGTTGGAATAGTCAGCTTAAGGCAGGGGAGATAGGTTAGGGCTCAGGAGAGGGGATATGTGGCTTTTTGGCCCAGCACTGTCAGTCACCTGGCTGGTCAGTCTGCCCCCGGCTTGAGCTGCCGTATGTACAGAATCATAATACCAGTCCCTTCAGACACCAGTGTTTTCTCTTCTCCCCATCCTCTTCTACATGTATAGGAGGGTGTGATGTATTTTCCCACCAAAAGTATGACTTACCTTAGTGCAGGCTGGATTAAGGGACATCTTGCCTTTGGGTGGGTCCTGCAGGGGCTAGAAAACCACAATTGTGGTTAGTGGCTGCCCTCCCAGAACTTTCCTGGATTGTTATTCTGTAACATCACATGGTTCAGGAGACCTGAGCCATTTTGGAGCTTTGTACTTGAAAAATTTGTTTTCCTCTAAGCCATCTTCTCCCAATTCCCCAGAAACTGTTGCTTTTGAACATTTGTTTCCTTCATTAAACCCCACGCCTCTGCTCCTGTTTCTCCAGCTCACAGTCAGGTGTACAGATAGGGTGGCTTGATGAAGATTTCTGGGTAGAGTGGTTGAAATGACCAAAGGTCCCTGGTCCTCAGATTGTCTTTCAGACAGCGACTGTGAATTCTTTCACTGTAGAGTCTTGGGACCTAGAACAAATAATTAAAATTAATCTTTTACTATACTCCCATATGCTTATCTGCCCCCTAGTGGAAAGATCTGGAAATGGCAAATTGGCCCAGTGACTGGATAAACTCAGAGAAACATCAGAAATATTAGCTAACATTTGTTGAGTGCTTACCATATGCCAGGCATTATCTTGCGTATTTTTATGTACGTTCCCATTCACTCTTCAATAATTCCATATGGGAGACTCATTTATCTTTCTTTTAAGCATGAGAGTGTCACTTGTCAGTGTCACATTACTAATCAGTGACTAGGCTAGAATTCACTCTTGGGTCAGACTCCAAAGCCTGTGTTTGATGCACGGCCTGTGTCTCCCCACAGGCTAGAGGCTCCTGCTGCGTAAGCCACTAGTGTCTTCTGATCTTCAAAACAGAAAGATAAACGGGGAGGTCTCCCCCATCCCCCAGTCCCTAGTCCATGGAACTTTCTCTGCTACATTTAATGCTCAGGCTCAAGTCTGGGAGGTCCTGCATTTAGGGCTTCCATGGTAAGGTTACTTTGTCTCATCTCTGGGCAGACTCAGCGAAACCTGCTGTCTTTGAATAATTACCATTGACAGTTACAGGTCCTGTTCACAGAACATTTCCTGTTCATCAGATTTTTTGATCTTACTAATTCTGTGAGGTAGGACAGCAGGTATCATTGCTGTTTATAAATGAGGAATGACTGAGCAACACTCTGAGTAATCAGATAATCAAGCCAGTGCTTGAATCCAGTCTCTTTTTTTCTAACCAGAGTCTCTGTTCTCCACTGCTTTATGCCTCGATTAATGACACTGTTGGTACCAGATAGTTAAATAAGTTGCTGGCAAAGCTGTAGTGTCTGTGTCAGCTGTGCACTTAGAGGAAGATGGTGCAGAAGAAAGAAAGGCTGCAGGGTGCCTGTGTGGAGACTGAGATGAAGTACTGAGAAAGACTCGGAAGGGTTGGGCTGAAGTCTGGTGTGTGAAGTGGGTGGTGTCAGAGCCCAGAATGTGACCTCTTTCTTGTCCAGTATGCTCATCTGTCATTCCTGAGAGTCTTCCTTAATGGGCTATAGCCCGTGTCCAGCCTCCCCGCCCCTCACCTCATCACCATTGTCAGCATCAGCGGAGCCAGGACAGAGGGAACTGGTCAGTGTAGTGTCCTGTCCCACACTCCTGATGGAGGCCAGCATACCTGTGCCTCTACTAGAAAAAACTAGCTTGAGAGTTGGTACTGACTTGGAGCAAAGGAGCTGTTGTTCAGCAAGCCACTGTACCAGCCTCTCTCAGTTGGCCTTCAAGGAGAGAAGCTTGTTAACATGGAGCAAGACTCTTCCTACATGGACGGGCAGACCTTCGTTTCCTGTCTGAATGGAAACGCAGCAGCTTCAGACTCCTCCTGTTCAGCTGAATCCCAGCTGTTCAGCCAGACAGTGTGCTTATAGGTATTTACTGTGGGTCTGCTCTGGGTAAGGAAGGCGCCACGCCAGGAGTGTCACACACTTCTCATCAGTCACATGAAAGCGCAGTGGCTGACCAGGGCAGCTTCTCATGGAGTGCTGGTGCCCTGGATTTAGGGAAATTCTTCAGTGATCCCAGACTTTTTTGGTGTCCTCTGTGCAAGAGAATGAATGTAAGATACGTCAGAAAATGGCCCCCACTTTATGAAGCCTGAAGCCCATTAAGGGTCAGAGCCTTACAAGCAGCAGCAGAACTCTGTTCTCCAGGCCTTGACCCTTCTTGCCATCTAGTGCTGCCTAGTGGGTGGGAGACTTCCAGGCCTCTCTGCCTCCTTCTGCTTCCTACCTTCAGTTGTCACTGTCACATTCATCTTTCTGCAGATCAGTCGTCTTACAAACATTGCGATTACGGATGGAGCAGGTATTCAGCACTCAGGAAATAAAGCAGAGCCTTGAATACGTTAGAATGCCTCCCAAGTTCAAGGCATTGTGCCAGCATTTCAAAATACGAACCTTTTCCTTTCTGTACCCTTTTTTGCTGAGTCCTGCCTCTTTGAGTGTGAGTCCGGATCTCTCTGTCCCTCCTGAACTGGAGCTTTCTTTTCTTGCTTCGGAGGAGAGCAGCAGTTTCTAAGCAGTTGCTGCCAGCCAACCAGCAGTGTCACCTAATGCAGGCAGCTGTGCCCTCTCCCTGCTAGCACTCACTAGACGACTTCTGTTCAGTGATGCCCAGCGACATGACTTTGAATGGGGTCTCCTTTGGGCCAAGCCAGCTGAGGCCACAAGCCAGGCATTTGGTCAGCTTAGTCCTTGGTCTGCCCTGGCCACCTCCGGCACAGGGAGGAAGTAGGGAGGGAGTCAGCTAGCTGAACCCAGGCTCCCAGCCAGGCGCACCCCTCCTTTTTTTTTTTTTTCTCCTGCTCGAGGAGTCTGTGCACTTACTCAGCAAGCCTTTATTAAGCACCTTCTGTGTATACTCAGGGGAGACCCTCCCTCGGAGAGAGGGAGAATGGCGCTGAGACCCCTTGCCAGGAGCCTGGCAAGCTTAAAGAGCTCTGGTTCTCAGAACCTTTTCCTTTTTGACTGCAAGCTCGACATCCGCTGGAGCCCCCTGATGGGAAGCGACTGGAGATGGGAACAAAGAGACTGTTAGCATTAATGAGGCCCATTGAGCGGTGTTTCCGCAGTCTCCAAAGGAGGGCAGGTTTTTCCTCTTTCATTTCAGAAAGTGACAGCTGACAGGGGCCGAATACAGACTATTTTTGGCTCTCAGAACTTCAAGATGCTCTGAATCCTTTCTCCTCAGCTCCCTCCCTGCAGTCCTGTCATTATTGTCGCCCCCCACAAGGAAATAAATAAAGCCTTTTGATCTTCACCCAGTCAGGCTGAGAGTAAGCTGTAAACAAAAGTGAACTTGTGACATGGGGGTGGGGGAGGGATGTTGGCAGCTCGCTCCTCTGCCCCTGAAAAAAGAAGCATCCTGCCTCCTGTGGCAGGATGCCCACCCTGTGGGCACAGTGCCCCAGCTGCCACTGCCGAGAGAGCTGACGCCTCACTGGCCATCGCAGACCGGAGAGGAGCCATTTTGGGTGCCCTCTTCCCCAGGCTGTCACCTGGCAGGGACTGAGTGGCCCTGACAAGCAGCCCTGCTTAGAACCTCCAAACCCCAGGCCAGCAGGGACCAGTAGGAACTTGGAGAGACTTCCGCGTGAGAATTGGCCCGGTTCCGGCTGTCTAAGATGTGAGACTTTGGAAAGTTGCTCTGCTCTTCTAATCTTTAGTGACCTCATTTGTGAAGTGGGACCATCGTGATGGTACCTGCCTCCTAACACAGTAGCGGGGATTCATGGGACAGCCTGGCACTCAGCACGAGCCCTGGCCCATGAGACGTGCCCACTGCATGCTAGCCAGGCTTGTTTCTGTTGGGGCTGAGGTTGGCTCCGAGCTGGAGGCTCAGCCTGACGCCCCGTGCACCCTGCCCCGCAGGCCGCAGGCGGGAAGTCTAGGAGGGCAGGTTGGCTTGGCACTGACGAGCTCCCTCTCCTTCTCTGCTCTCCTTCCCCTTCTCTCTCTCTAGGGGACACTACACAGAAAATGAGAACTGCTCACTACCCTACCCCAGCCGAATTGGACGCGTATGCTAAGAAGGTCGCAAACAACCCACTGACTATAAAAATCTTCCCCAACAGTGTGAAGGTTCCCCAGCGGAAACACGTTCGTCGTACTGTGAACGGCCTGGACACATCGGCCCAGCGCTACAGCCCCTACCCGACTCAGGCCGCCACCAGGGCAGGCCTGCTGGCCATTGTCAAAGTGCCAGCCAAAAGCATACTCAAGGACTTTGACGGCACCCGAGCCCGGTTGCTCCCCGAGGCCATCATGAACCCCCCAGTGGCGCCCTATGCTACTGTGGCACCCAGCACTTTAGCCCACCCCCAGGCCCAGGCTCTGGCCCGCCAGCAGGCCCTGCAGCACGCACAGACCCTGGCCCACGCCCCTCCCCAGACGCTGCAGCACCCTCAGGGTATCCCGCCACCCCAGGCGCTGTCCCACCCCCAGAGCCTCCAACAGCCTCAGGGCCTGGGTCACCCTCAGTCCATGGCCCAGACCCAGGGCTTGGTCCACCCTCAGGCCCTGTCTCACCAGGGTCTCCAGCACCCCCCCACTCCCTTGCTGCATGGAGGCCGGAAGATGCCAGACTCAGATGCCCCCCCGAATGTGACCGTGTCTACCTCAACTATCCCCCTTTCAATGGCGGCTACCCTGCAGCACAGCCAGCCCCCGGACCTGAGCAGCATCGTGCACCAGATCAACCAGTTTTGCCAGACGCGGGCGGGCGTCAGCACTACCTCAGTGTGTGAGGGCCAGATCGCCAACCCCAGCCCCATTAGTCGCAGTCTGCTCATCAATGCAAGCACTCGGGTGTCGACCCACAGCGTCCCCACACCAATGCCTTCATGTGTGGTCAATCCCATGGAGCACACCCACGCGGCCAGCGCCGCGCTGCCCCCTGCGGGCCCCGTCAACCTGCCCGCAGGCCTCTCGCGTGCCCCCACTGGCTACCCTAGCGACCTCAAGCCAGTCGCCTGGAACCAGCACCAGCTGGCACACCTGCAGCAGATGTGCGGTGAGGCCGGTGGGACACCGGCCCCTGGCCTGACAGGCAAGCATGCAGCAGGACGCGAGTTGGCAGGGCCTGGCTTGGTGGGCAAGACCCCTGCCTACCCGCAGGAACTCTGCCTGGCACAGTCTTTCCATCTGAAGCCACCCCTGGAGAAGCCAACCCCGTCCCCACCCGTCAACGGCCTGGCCGCCCCACTGGCCTACCCCAATGGTCACTACTTCCAACCCCTGTGGAACAACATTCTGCCCACTCCCAATAGCGACAGCTCGGGGTCTCAGGACCTCGCCGTGCCGTTCCACGGTGGGCAGCCCACGGGCGCACCCCTCGACTGTGCGGCGGTGGCTGCTGGGGCCCACTTCCGGGCAGGGACCGGGGGCGGTCCAGTGGCAAGCCAGAACAGCTTGATACAAACGGTGGATTACCTAAGTGGGGATTTCCAGCAGGCCTGCTTCCGAGAACAGAGCCTGGCCATGCTGAGCAAGGCCCACCGAGCCCCTGGCAACCGAGCCCCTGACCCCACAGATAGTCGAAGTCTTCATGTTCAGCACCCCGGGTATAGATAGGGAGCCCTGGTGCCCTCCAGTTCCACGTCATACGTCACCCTCCTAGGTTTAGTCTTACTTTTGAGTAATTGGATAGTTTCAAAGTTTCACTGCTCCAACGTGATCATTCTTAGATGTCTAAGAAAGGGAATTTAGTGGGATCTAATTGAGGACAGAGGGGGGTCCGTTTCGCCTTTATCTTCACCTGTACCAGCCCCAGCAACTTTTGGGTTTATGTTGGGACCCAATCTCAACTCCCAGCTTGACTCTCCATTGCCTGCCTACAAGTCCAGTTCCTGCCCCGTCTCCCCGCCACCTCCTGCCCACCATTTCCCACCAGCCTCCTTTCATCCTTACCTGCACCTCTCACCGTTGCCCTTAGGACTGAGGTATGGGCTAAGGGAAGGGTCCCCTTAGGCGAGGGAGTAGTCAGCATCCAGCTGCCAAAGCTAGGCCTCTCCCTGTCTCTCTGGGACTAAGAAGCCAGACTTCCCAAGTGTACTGGGAGCCGATTTCTTATTTACCCAAAGACCTCAAATCAAAACTGACCCTGTCTGCATCTCCCAGCCCTTCCTCAAGGCTATTTTTACACCTGCATTGAACCCAGAGCCACTGCACTCATCCTTGCCACTCCTCAAGGGCATCCTGCAGCATGTGGCCATGGCCTTGGGACATTGCAGGGCAGCGGGGGTGGGGAGCCTGTGTTTGTATTGATACCTTGGTTCCTAACTCCCTTTCCATCCCTAGAGCAATGCCAGGACATCTGGCATATCCAAGACCTTCCTGCCTGTTGTCTCCTGAGTCACCTGCTGCCCTCATGCCCCACTCTCCCCTCGCCAACAAAACAAACAAAAAAGCCAGTCTTACTTGAGGAATTAGGTAGTAGGTATGGGATGATCACATTGGAGTTTGGAATTAAAAACACTGAAAAAAAAAAGTTAAACTGCATTTGGTTCTCTACACTGGCTAAGAATATTGCTCTACACTGTAAGTTTTAAGCGTCCTGTTCTGTATGAATGTAGCGTGGGTTTGAATAGCAGTGTGTGTGAGCGGCCCCACAGGTGCATTCACTGTCTAGTCACCTTCCGCAGCCCCTCAGTTTAATGAAGGAAAAAAAACACAAAGCCTTAAGCTCTTTGACTTCTCCTTTACCAAATGAGCATGGTTCCAACAGCTGGAGACGGGCCTCTATTGGAAACAGCCCCTCCTGCCCCTCGCCCTTCCCTCACCCACCCCATGTTCAGTGTCCCATCCCCACGTGACAGTTAGTTGGCTAGAAACTTTAAACTTTTCTGTAACTTAGATTATGTTTTGTTGTAACATTTTGCTTCCTTCTGTTAAAGATACATAGTTGGGCTGTTGTTTTTTTTTCCTTTAAACCAAATAAGCCCTACCCTTTCCTCTCCTCTCTGGGGAATGTGAGCTGATGTTATTTAAGATTCTTGGTTTTGTTTACTATACTATCCACTGTTCTTTAGCCAGAAATTCTCTAGTGATCTGAAGCAATGTGACTGAAGACCAGTTTTTAAATTATGTGTTGGCAAGTTGCCTTATATTTAAAAAGAGAAAAAAAACAAGGAAAAATCATGCCTGATTGTGTTATGCCAAATGATAGCAACATGAAGTCCTAATTTATTGCTCCCCGCTGTCTTGCTGCCGTCTGTAGACACTGGTACCTTCCTGTCCTGAGCCCCCAGGAGCACCAGCAGCTTCTGGTGCGATGCCTTCTCCCAGTGTACTGGCCTCCGTCTCACCCAGGGGCCCCTTCTCTTGAGTTAAATTCTGTGAAAGGACACTGCTGTCTCAGCTTATCCCCTGCTTGATCTCCAAACCAGATACTTTTGCTGTAATTTTCTTCCAATGCCTCTCTCCCCAAAAGGTGAGCTGCCGTTTTAGGAAATTGGACCAGACACCAACTTGGGGGCTTAAAAATCAAACCTCAAACCCATCTCTTCCTGTGTAGGGGTGCATCTGAAGCTCTCACTCCCACCCCTAGTCTGCATGGAAAATGTACTGTGACCCCCTGCCCTCCACTACCTTCCCCTTTGGTGGGAGATGTTTCCTAGATCACCCTGAGCCCCTCTTCCCCTCTGCCAGCCAACCCCCAACCAGCAATAAGGGCCCACGCCAGGGCCTCCTGTCCACACCCCCGCCTCCATTCCACACTGCCCCTAGAGAATAATCTGGGTCTCCTGCCGTCCACATACTGTAGCATTCATTCTCCATCTCCCTCATCCTCTCACCTGTGGTGGTTTATGGGTGTGATGGGGTTTTTAAGATTATTATAAACCAGTAAAAAGAGCAAACTCATCTTTTGATCTTGTCCTATTCGTTAATGCTTGTTTGAGATGATCTTTCTTAACGGTTTTTAATACTTTCTAGAAATAATTTCTCATTTTTAAAGGGCCTTCTAGAGTATTTGTCCCAGTCAGAAGCTCTCCCCACCCATCATCCCAGGGCAGGTGTGCTGAGTCAGCCCCTGCAGGGGGCATCCGCCTGACTGGCCGTCTGCCCTGGGCAGGGCTGCGGGGGGCTTGGTGGGACTTGATGGTTATGTTTGCCACCCTTCAGTGGAGGCCCAGTTTATTGTACTGCCGTGTTCAAGGACAATCAGTCACTGAAAAATGGGGATCTGGTTTGTGAATAAGCTGACTTAAGACTGAATGTCCCTCCCCTCCCCCTTGAAAATCTTGAAATTTCTGAGGACCTCTGACAAGTGATAAGTGTTGTAATAATCTGTAACATGAAAAGTGGCCCTCTTGGCAATTTCAGTCTTAAAAGGTTGAGTACTGATAGATTTTCTTTTTTTTGTCTCCAGGGGGTGGGGGTGGGGGTGGAAGCCCACAACAGCTCTTTAGGTGTCCCCTTTTCTGCTGAGTTTGGGTCTGGACTAAGATGTGATGGAGGGAAGGAAAGATCCCACAGGTTGTAGAACTCAGTGAGTGTGCAATCAGATGGTTAATAGGTGGTTCTCAAAACTGATGGGAGTCGAAAACACCTTGAGCATGCCCTTGTCTGTGGGGTGTTTTTTCATGAAGGTACTTTTTGCCTTTACTCTTCATTCCATCTGTGTGAAAGAAAACCAACAGTCAGCCTAGAGTAACAAGGCTGAACAGAGTAGACAGTTGAGCCCCACTCACACTGTGATGCAAAACCCGCCTTGAGTTCCATAAGCAATTATGACCACCTGCAGAGGCACGGAATCAGCAGTATGGGTTTGGGGTCAACCAAAGGAGGGACCAACCTGTATGACCCTACCGCCTGGAGTGGTGCAGTGGCACAGTGCTGCCAGCAGAGAGGACTTGATCTGGGGAGGTGGGGGTCTGGCTTCTGCGGAAAGGCTAATGCAGAAGAGGTTCCACCTGTTGGTGCTGGAAACCCAGGTCTGTGCTTAAGGCATTTCTTCTGCGAGAACCCACGGTCTTTTACCAGCTTCCAGGCCTCACTATACCAAGATGGTTTAGCTCATGAAAGAGCCATGTTTCTCAGCAAAGCAGCCAGGGCTTCGTCTCTCTCTAGATGAGTGAATTTGACCTTTTGAAGGCTTTGGTTAGTTCCTCAGGCTTGCTGTCTCAGGCATAGGCCTTTCCTGTCACTTCTGATAAGGGCTTTTCCACCTGAGTCTCTGGCTGGCAAAGTAGAGATGGCAAGTTACAGCCTTTGAACCTTCTCCTTCCCATACTGAGCCTGAACAGTATTTTCCATACACAGGCCTCTTAGGGCCAGGCAAGAGTAAGGCACTTTATGCTGATGAGTTAATCTTTACAAATCTAGCAGGATTACTCTCATTTTACCAGCGAGTAAGGATGTCATGTAGCTAAGTAACTTGCCAAAAAGCAAACATAGCAAAGATCTAAAACCAAATCTATTGCCAAAAGTAAAGGAAGCTATTCTAGGGATTGCTGGAGCTTAAAACAGAATCCAGTGATAAGGGGAAGAAAAATCCAGGCCCTGCCCCAAAATAGCTGGAAGATAACTGAAGTCAGTTCAAATATGGATAATCACAGGCACCTCCTTTGAGACCTGTATGAAAAGCAAGTATGGATGGGGAAATCCAAGTGCTTTGAATACCTTGAAGGCTTTGGAGTTAGGCTAACATTCACCAAGTGCTCACAGTCATCCCTCATTATCCACAGGGAATTGGTTTAAAGAATTCCCCGAGTCCACAGATGAACAAGTCCTTGATAGAAAATAGCATAATATTTGCATATAACCTGCACACATTTTACCACATGCTTTAAGTAATCTATAGATTATAATATGTAATACAATGTAACACCATGTAAATTTACCCATGAGTAGCCAGTAAGTTTTGCTCTTTGTAGCTTTTCCCAAGTGTTTCCAGTTTACTCTTTCTTGATTGAATTCAAGGATGTGGAACCCACAAAGGACCAACTGTATCTTGTGCTAGGTGGGAACTTGGACTGTCTTCATCACAGCTCACTAAGGTCCTTTTATTAACTATTGCACTTAAGTGAAATAATGCATATAAAATGCTTAGCAGTGTCTGCCATATCAAAAGTACTCAATGAATGGTAGCTACTATCATTAGACCAAGAAACACCTGCCAAAGGACAGGCACTAGTCTTTGGTGGGGTATGAATCAGGGACTATAGCCCTTATTGTGTTGAGCCTGCAGCTCCCTCATAGAATCACCAGAGGGCAGCAGCAGGCAACTCTTCCACACAAAGCCCCTTGCAGTCCCTCTGTCTTCCACCAGAGGGCGATCCGTGAGCGCCATTGGATTCGGGCCAGAACGGTTGCAGGCCCCCCCCACCCCCACCCCCGTCCCTTGACTTCACCCTAGGGCCTAGCCTTCCAGGACCCTAAGCAACCCGGAAGAGTCAGGCTGGAACCAAGTTAATAAATACAATTCAGGATTTATTAAAAATCAGGGCTCCCCGCTGTGCCCTCCTGGCACTAAGTAAATAAATAACCAGAGGGGACACAGCTGGGGAAAGGATAAGAGAAATCTGATCTCAAGATTATTTTAACTACCCCCTCAGTTTCCCAACTCCCCCTCCCCCCTATGGCTCTTGGGACATAGCACCAGCAGGCACCTCGGTCCCGGGAAGAGTGTAGCCGGCACCAAGGCGTGTCTGCCCTGTCCAGGAGACAGGTCCGGGGGCTCGCTGGTTTCCAAGCCCTTGATGACCCTAAGACCTGCTCTTCCCCGAGGTCAGAGCTGAAGCACCAATAGGAGGCACCTGAGGGTGGTGGGGAAGGAGGGAGGGGGAACGGGGTACCAGAGCCTCGGCAGCAGCAGCAGCTGTAAGGGGGTCCGGCCCCCTCTCCAGGCTCAGCCATGCCCGATGGAGGTCACTGCCCTCCCCCCTTCTCCTGCTGCTTGGTCTGCTCTCAGCTGAGGATCTTTCGGGGCAATTCAACAGAGGCACGGATGAAGACCGCATCATCCCGCACATAGTTTCGCTTGCGGATATCCTGGTGGGAGATGAACTTGGGGTAACCAAAGCCCAGAGAACTCTCATCCAGGGAGCCCCGCCAAGTGCCTGGTTTTTGGAAATTCTTCCAGTTTGGGTCAGGGTGAAAGGTCTCAGTGACATGCTGTGGCTTCGCCAGCCCAGGGTCACTCTGATCCAGTAGGGAGAAGGTCACACGGCGGGCGAAGGGCCACTCGAGGAGATTGTCAAAGGCACCTGGCAGCACGCGAATGTAGAGTGAGAGGTGGGTGCCCTCGCCACTGCCATTGCCGTTGAGGAACGCAGACACCTGCAACTTGTAGCCGTACTTGTGCGTGTAGAAGGCAGGGCTGAAGCACTCGAGGTTGGGCTTGGCTTTGGCCTCCTGGAGCCGGCGCCCGTAACTGCCAATCTTCCAGATGAGCACGCCATCACTGCCCACCGACAGCTCCTCCAGCTCTCTTCGTAGCTCCTGCAGCTCCTGCCGCTGCCGGCTCACCAGGGCACACATCATGGCCAGATGCGGCTTCACGCTCTCCTCCACGTGCCGTGCCATCGCCAGCTTAGGGCACTGTCGGCAAAGCCCCAGGCCATGGGGGAAAGAGAGGAGAGTGAGTAGGGGCGAGTTCAGGCGAGAGGGGAGGAGTGGATACAGGGTAGTGGGCACTGAGCCCTGAATGGGGAAAACAAGGCACTAATAAGGCTGGAGCCGGCCAGCAGAGGAAGGACTGGGCCTTCCGGGCAGCACGGCAGGGACCACTCAGGGCCTACGTCTGAGGTCTCAAGCACCAAGAAGGGAGCTGAGGGGAAGGAAAAAAGGCATCTCACCCTGTGCTTGCAGCCGGAGTCTTTGAACGGGCACAGCACCAGGGCGGTGCTACAGCTGTCCTTCAGGTGGCCTGGCAGGTCCTCCCGAGCCACGGTGCCCACGCCACACTGGTTGGGGCACGGCACAGGCAGCCTTGGGCACTGGTACTGGTGACTCTATGGCCCAGAGGCAGAGCGGAGCAGTCAGCGGCCCAACTCCCTGCTCCTGGTCCCGCGGACTCCGCCCGGACTCAGGAAGGGCCTACCTGGATGGTGTCGAAGACGAACTCCTTGGTGCAGTAGGTGCAAGGCTGGGTGCGCTTGGGGCACTCGGAGGTGGCATGCTGGGCCAGCAGCCGCCGCATCATGCGGGCACCACACTTGTTCTCACAGTACACGCTCTCTTGCGGGCACACGCCCTCGTGGCTCTGCGGAAGCGCGGGGGCGGGGGCGGCCCGCTGAGTCTTCAGGGCTCCCCGACCCCGGGTGCCCCGCCCCCTCCCCGAGGCCCCACCCACCTCGAAGGCCTCCCCGCTGAAGTCGCAGCCGCAGAACTCGCACTTGAGCCGCCGCTTGGGGCAGTCGTGCTGCAGGTGCGCAGGCAGGTCTCGGCGGCTCAGCTTGGCGGGGCAGCGGTTGGGGCAGGGCACCACGTTGAAGCTGCAGGTATTCAGGTGGCCCTGGTGGGAGGGGCTGAGTTAGTGCCTGCCGGGGTCGGGGTGTGTCCTGCCACCCGGGGCAGAGGCTCACCTGTAGGTGCCGAAGGGGGCCATTCCAGCGGCAGCCCTCCTCGCTATGGATGCAGCGGATAGACAGGCCCAATACCTGCACCTCCAGTTCTGGGTCCGGGTAGATCTGGGGTCACGAGGAGCAGTGATCAGGGACAGCGCCTGCGACAGTCCCCAGTTCCCGCCCACTCCAGCCCGCCCCATAGGCTCCCTCAGAGCCAGGAATAACCTCCCTCCCGCTAAACTCCCCTCAAGCCCAGGCATACAGAGCGCAGCAGGTGGAATCTGCTCCAGCCTCAGATTCTGGGTTCCCCAATTCCCTGACGCAGGGCGCTCCCTCTGGGGTTGACAGCCAGTCAGCCTGCCCAGCCCCTGGCGGCCCCCACACCATCTGCTTCCTTCTCCCTCGTAGAGGGGTCCTGGCCCTCAGCCACAGGTCTGGCCAGCCACCCAAAGAGGAGGGGAACACTTCTGGTGGGCACAGAGAAGCTCTGTGCACCCCCACAAGCTGGGCATTATGCCCGCCCTCCAGGGCAAACACGGGCCTCATTTGCAAACTGGCCTGGTAGGAGGGAACAGGCCACCTTTGTCGGGGCGCACAGCACTGGGTTGACATTGGCCCTGAGCCCACTGGCTGCAGCGGCAGCTCCAGCCTCCACCAAGGGCGGCAAGAGCCTGTACCTGGCACGGTGGACTCACCTTGGCATAGTCCAGAGGAAGCTGGTCCTCCGGGCACTTGAAGACTCCTTCACTGTGAAAGGGGAGGGGACAGGGTCACAGAGCTGGAGGGGAGACCCGGGGCCACCCTCCCCACTCCGAGCCAGAACAGCCTCTCTGTCACCAGATGGTTCCCAGGCAGCCTCACCTGAGAGGGCAAGTAGAGGCCTGAGGCTACCCACTTCTCCAGGACCCCCAGAAGAGCACGGCTCCTGTCCTGGGGAGGGGGGATCTGGGCCCAGCGGAGGCAGAGGCAGCTGCCTCAGGCAGCATTTGGCCAACAGGTGGCAGCTGGCACCCCTCCCCCCAGGACGGCAGCTGGACTGGGAAAGGAACAGGCTGCCCAGCCACCCAGTCCCCCAGGTTGATGTTCACTGGCTGGGCTGGAAGCTCACAGGGGAGGGTGAGATGGGCTGAGATTAAGTGCCAGGGCTGTCCAGTCCCCATGAGGGTGCCCAGCCAACATCCCAGGGCAAAGGTCAGCTTGGGACCACCTTACTCCACCTCCCCCTCCTCTAGGTGGGTGTGTCTTCTAAAGCAAAGAGGAGGAGGATGCCCCAAGGTCCTGTGTTTACACTCCCACCCCATTCTCACCACCTGCCTCAGAAGGGCTCAGTGTTCCCATTTGGCAGATGAAAGAACTGGGGCTCCCAGGTGAACTGGATACACCTGCCTGATTCCACAGCTCAGTTTCTACTACCTTGCACACAGAAGAGAGGCTAGTCCCAGAAAAACTGGCCAGACAAGCACAGCCAAGACTCTGTTCACTGCACAGTGGGCATCCGAAGCCTGCTGACCCAGTCCGCTGCCCTCGGGTCCTTCACCAACCCCACACCAGGTTGTCAGTACTCCAGGAACCTGTGGCATGCCTTCTCCTGCCAGCATGGCCTTGCTGACCCCAGCCAGGACCAGTCACTGCTGCCTGGCACAGCCTAGGCAGGGCAAAGGCGCACCCAGCAGGACTGAAGGCCCTCAGGCCTGGCATTTCTGGCAAGTCTGAGTCAGGTATGTAGGTAGGTGGGAGGGCAGGCCAGGACGAAAGGTGGAAGCAGAGGCCACACGGCGCCCCTGTCCAGGATGGCACTTTGCAGGCCGAAGGCAGTCCCCTGCTCCCTGTGTGTGGTCAAGGGATTTCTAGCACCCATCTCCTCCCCTGATCCCACGACTACTACTGGCCATGCTGCCAATGCCCAGACGAATACATGCCCAGGCACTGAGGAGGTGTGCCCATGCCCACGGGGCAACCAGCCTTCCTGGACCAACCTGAGTAATAGCCCTGGCAAGAGCAGGGGACAAGGGGTGGGCCTGGGGGAGGGGGGGGGGTCTGCTTGACTGCTTCTGGAATGTGCTGACTTCGTGGTTCTGGAGTCAGGGAGGGGGGCTGAGGCAAGTCCCCAGGCTTTAGGCATAAGATTAGCCTGGGCAGCTTGGGGCCCAGCCAGAACAAAGGTTCCCCCAGGACGGCGGACACCCTAGCTGTTAGGGTGGGCGGGGCAGCGCCCGTCCCACCATCCCTTCCCTTCCCGGGCTTCGGAGTGAGCCGCGGGGTGGGGGGAGGCTGGGGCCGAGCGCTCTAGGCTATGCAGTGGAGGCCCAAGCCCAGGGGAGAAGACAGGATGGGGGGAGGGGGCTGGGGGAGAGGAAGAGGGGATTTCCGGGAGGGGGAGGGGCAGAAGCCGCCGAGAGGGGCAGAAGGGAGGGAAACCAGCCTGACAGCCCCCTCCCGCGATCCTCCCCCGAGGCAGGCAGGGTGGGTCAGCTGAGGATGGGGGGAGGCTCAGCTGGCCCCATCTGGAAACCAGAGGGCCGGGGAAGGGCACGGGAGAAGACAATGGGGCTGTGTGTCGGTAGGGAGCGTGTGTACACGGACGGGAGGAGGGAGGAGGGGAGGGAAAGGGAGGAGGGGAGGGAAAAGGAGGAGGGGGCCCGCACCGCGGCTCGAGCAGGAGCATATGTGAGGGCAGGACCGGTCCAGGCAGCCGGGAACACAACAAAACAAAGGGGCCTGCGGAGATCGCAGGGCTAGGGGCCGCGGAGGACGGAGGCAGGGAGCCTTTCAGGCACGAGCCCCAGAGGTGCTCTCGCAGCCTGGGCCCCGCGAACCCTCAGTATACAGCCTCCTGACACAAGGCAGCGGCTGGCCCACCTTCCCCGGGGCCCTCGACGGACGACCCCAAGACCCGGGCTCCCTCTTCCGGCCTCCCCACGTCCCGGACGGTGCAGTTCCCAGCGCGGGCTGGAGACTCAGGACAGCTCAGGGCGCCCAGAACTCGATGAGGGCCCAAGAGCCGAGGGACTGATGAGCAGGGGCGGGAGACGGCGGGGTGCGGGGCCCTCCCTAACGATCCAGACTACCCGCCGTACCCAAGACCCCCAGGGGCGGGGAGGGGCACCCAACAACGGGCTCCTGCTTCACTGAAGATCGGGGCGTCACAGTCCTTCCCCTATCGTTCGAGCACAAACGGCCCGCGCTGACACCCCCCTCCCAGTTAGGTACTTGTGCGCCTGTAGGTTGTTGCGCGACCCGTGGGCAAGTCGCATTTTTTCTTTGAATCTGTGAAATGGGAGAACAATAGCTGCCGTTCTGGGAACATCGAAAGATGAGAAGGGCTTAGATGGGTGAAAACTCCGGAGGCTTAAGGCTCCGCGAGGAACGGAGGGTTTAGTCTTCCTCTTCCCAGAAGGATTCAAAGTTCAAGGCTGAGGCCGCTCTAGCTCTCAGGTGAGGGGGAAGGGCCGGCCGCAGGTCAGGAAGGGCGTCCTTTCCCACCTCCACCCCACGGGAAGGCACGGGATTCGTCCCACCCGGCGCGTAGCACGCGGGACCCGACGGATTCATGCGTGGGGGGGTGGCCCTCCCTCGGGGCGTGACGTCACCGCAGCCCCGTGACGTCACGGTGGGCACCCCTGAGGTCACCGAGCCGCGGCACAGACAAAGAGCCGGCATGCTCCCGGCCCCGGCCCTCCCGGGGCAGCGTCTCCCGTCCCCGCCGGCCGGCCGTCCCCGCTCCCCCCGCCCCCGGCCGCACCTGAGGAACTCCTGCAGGCAGGTGTCGCAGAAGCGGTGGCCGCAGGTAGAAACCTGCACGGGCTCACGCATGGGCTTCCCGCACAGCGGGCAAAGCAGCCGCCGCTTGGGCTTTTCCAGGAACTTGTAGTCGAAGCCGGGCATGGCGGGCGGGCACGGGCGAGCGGGGCCGGGTGCGCGGAGGCCCCACAGCCCGTGCCTCGCTCCGGCCGCGCTCCCGGCTCCGGGCGGCGCCGACTGGCGACCGGGGCCCGCTCGCGGCCCCTGAGCCCGCCCGCCGGAAGAGGGGGCGGGGCTGCGCCCGCGCGGTCCTAGCGCCCTCTCCGCCGCGCTCCCCACCCACCCGGCCGGCCGGCGGCTTCGGGGTCGGCGCTCTGCCAGACTCGCCACCGCCGAGGAGCAGGGGTTCCCCCTTCCCCTGGGGAAGAAAAACCGAGGCCCCGCTTCTCTCCAGGGCTGGGGAGGTCGGAAGGAGCTCGGACGCTGGATGGGACGGAGGGCCTCGGGGGACAGGCCGGGCCACGCCACAAAGATTCGCTTCTCCGGAGTCAACAGCTCGGTCTCGGGGGCCACGTGTCGCCCAGGGGCCCGGGGCTGCAGCCTCCAGGTGCTAGGCAGCTGAAGCATAGCAACCAGATCCGGGGAGTCCAGCTGGGCAGGGAGGCCGGGCTGGGCCCCGCGCCAGAGGAACCTCGGCCCCAGCCTCAGGCTGCGCCCACATTCCTCCCTTGACCGCGGCTCTGCTGCCCAGATCAAGCCCAGCCCAGCCCTGGGGTGGCCGCCCCCACCCCTGAAGAGACCACACTCTAGGCAGGCAGCTGTTTTTTTGTTTTTTTTTTTTTATTGGCGCTACCTCCCAGTCATCTGGGAAACTAGTCTGGTCCAGCCAGCTACCCCTTCTCCCAACCTGCTTTGGGGGACTGGCATGGAGTGTACTGCAGCCCATGCACTCCCGCAGGGGAAGGGAGGCACTCAAAAATTATGTAACCCCCTGCCTCTGGATATAGGAGTGGGGGCGGGAGGCAGCGCTCCTGGGACCTCCCTGCCCCGGGCGATGCAGGGGCTAGGTCGCTGGAATGGCCAGTCCAGGCAGGCCCCAGCTTGCGCTAGTCCAAAGCACGGCGCTGCTCTCCCAGTAGACACCAGGGACTTACTTTCTAACTGGGGGAAGGGGCAGGGTCTGGGTGGCGCCACACAGCCACCTCCAGCCTTTTTCTGCAGAGGCTCCGGAGACCACCCGGCTTCCTAAAGTCACTCTGGCCTCCAGCTCTAGCCAGACTGAACCCTGGGGACATTAACTAAAGATAAGAAGGGGTGGGGAGGGGAAACTAGGATGCTGGGGGAGTTGGGTGGGTTGAGTTTTACATTTGTTGTTGTCTAGTCGCTAAGTCGTGTCCCAATTCTTTGTGACCCCATGGACTGTAGCCCTGTAGGAGCTCGCTAAGCTCCTCTGTCCAGGGGATTTTCCTGGCAAGAATACTGGAGTGGGTTGCCAGTTCCTACTCCAGGAGACCTCCCCGACCCAGGGATCGAACCGAGCCACCAGGGAAGCCCATATCCAGAGCCAAAAGCAGAGCAGGGGTTTTACTGGTCCTTATACCCCACTGATGATAAAATCCAGTGTGGCGCCTGCACTTTTCAAGACCATTCACAGGAGAAGCAATATCAGGGTAGCCCAGCAGTGTATCCAGGTGTGTCAAGGGGGGACTGGCTCATCCGTGACAGCTGGGGAATACAAAAGAGAAATCCCTGCAGCCTCCCAGAGAGCAGTGCCTCCAGCAAGCCTTAGCTCCCTCCATTCTCCCACACAGGGCCCTGGACTCTGGACCCTGCCAGGCCCAGAAACAGAGGTTCAAATGGAAACTGGACTTGAGGGCTGGAGGAGAAAGAATGCGTTTGATCCCCAGGGAGCAGAGGGGGCAGCCCTTCAGTGAGGCCCAAGAAGTGCCTACCCTTGCCCACCCTGGGAGCTCACTTTGGCCCTGCAGCTTCTGCTTTCATTTATCTGGGAGCTGAAGATGCTTTTAGCAATTTGGGGTGTGACCACTGGGGATGTGAGTATGGGCAGGAGCCAGCTGGGTTAACCCTTGTGTGGGTGAGGGTGAAGTTATAACTCACGGCGGATAGCCAGGAGAGTGTTGCCATGGCAACAGGACACAGAGGTCACTGTGTAGGGCTGGGTCTCATCCAGCTGCACTGGCCTAGGGAGTGCGGCGTCCTCATCTCTCCTTCCCAGGCGACCTCGGGCCCCTTTGCCCCAGGAGTACACTTCACCTTCTGCCAAAGAGAATCCCAAGGAAAGCAATGGGACAAGGACAGAGTTTAGCAAGCAGCTAGCCTCCTAGATTGCCCTACCAGCCCCCACATGGGGTTGCTGAGTTCAGCAGCCCTGAGCATAACCCCCCACTGCCCAAGGGTCTGCCCACACTCTCATCTGTCCCCATAATGTCCATTGATCACCTGCCCCAATGGCAACAGTGAAGGCATCCCCACAGGCCACCATCGCTATCTTGATGCCCTGGAGGCCCTGGACTTGACAGGGTGCCCGGCTGACCCGGCGAGCATTGGTACCCAACTGCCCATGCTGATTGCTGCCGAAAGTGTAGCAGTCACCAGAGGCTGTAGGGGAAGAGAGGGGTAAGGAAGAAAAGGGCCCAAGGAAGCCAAGATAGCCTGCCTTTGGCCTCCTGTGTCCAGGTCCCGCTTACCAGTTACAGCAGCTGAATGAGCAGTGCCCAAATCCACACTCAGCAGGGGCTCCTGGTCCAGGGGTGCAGAACCTAATGGAGTGAAGTTCAGGGCCTCCTCCACTTGCTGGTGTAGGGCAGGCTCCTCCCCTAGGGAGAGGTGGTCCAGGCCCAGCTTGTTGAACCTGAGGACAGAGGCAGGAGCCAGTTCAACTGACATACTTAATATAGACTGTCCTCCCCCTCACCTATCTGGGCAGGAGCTGGTGCACCAGGGGACAGGCCCCCTCTCTGGGCTGAACTCATAGCAGGTTGGGTTGATCAGGTCCCACCCTGGATTGAACTCAAGCCCTCCTCACTTCTAATCCTTGGTGGGAGGTAGGCAGTGACAGATGGAACCCTGGCAGCTAAGCGGGAGTGGGGGTGGGGTGGGGGGGTGGGGAGGTTAGCCATCTTAATGCACCTAATTACCTGCTGCTCCCACTTACCTGTTGCTCCCACAGGCCAGGGCTTGGCCAGGCACTGTGAGGATCACAGAGGAGTCAATGCCACATATAACCCTCTGGGCTTCCTGTCCTGGGGGCATGGGTACCTGCTGGGGGCAGCTGTGGGACTCCCCTCGTGCCTAGTCCCAGCCGACCTATAAGGAGAAACCAGGACTGGGCTTGTCTGAGCTTTAGGACTGATGATACTAGGATAAAGAGGACACATGGAGAGGAGGTGACAGCATGAATGAAGGCTGTTTCCCAGGCTGAAATGCCCATCCTTGGCCCCTCTGTGGGTCAAAATCCTATTCCTCCTTTAAGGCCCTGTTCAGATACCAAATCTGTCTTCTCCAAGTGGAGCCTCTTGCCATTCCTTGGGTTCCCACACCTCTGGACCTTCGGGGGAGCCCTGCAGCTGTCTATCCTCTATCATGCTGGAGATATATCCTCTATGATCCCTCCTCCACTTAGACTGAGTCCCCTAGGAGGACAGGGACCCCATCTGTCTCTAGTTTCAATGCCCAGTCTGATGCCTGACCCAGAGAGGATCACAACAAATATGGGTGGAGAAATGAACTCTCTCTCGTGACATCATGAGCGCCCGAAGGAATCGACATCGTATTCGTCTTGTCCAGCACTCTGGACAAGGTGGGCGCATAGTGGGTGCACAACGAAGGTTTGTGGAGTGAACAAATGAATCGGAGAGAAAAGAAGGGCAAGGGAACAGGCCATGGGGTAGAAGATGGCTATGAAGGGGGTTCATGGCTATGAAACCACGGCTGGGGGTTCCAAAGGCTGGAACATAGTGAAAGCTTACCACCATCTCCGCGGCCCCAAGCAAATAGTTCTCGCTCAGTGGACAAGGCCAGCACATGAGAGGCCCCACAAGCCACCTGCACCATCTCATAGCCCAGCAGGGCCTCCACAATGGTGGGCTAGAGAGAAAGAGAGAGAGAGGAAGCGAGGGCAGACTGGGCAAGGGGCCTGGTTAGCCACCAGGCTTCGACATTTCCCGTAAGGATGAAGTTGGAAGTTGCAGATTCTCGTGAGGTGGCTGTCTCTTTAACTACCCCCCACATGTACCACACCCACTGGGGAAGCCTGGTCTTTCTGTACTTCCCCAGACGTTGCCCAGAACAGGTGCAGCCTGGAAGCTACTGGGACTGTGGTTGCTGGGGATTCCCCTGCCCCCAACCTGGGCGTCAGCTCTCAGATGTGGGCTCCTTGCCATCTCCCCACTTCCTCCTCCCCAGGGTGCAGGCAGAACCCACCTGGCTAATGTCATTGAGGCCGCCATGGCCTAGGCACCCGTTGCTACCACTGCCAAAGGTCATGATGATGCCTCGGTCTGGGGAAGGGGGCAGTGAGGAAAGGGAAAAGGAGACAGTTTAAGCTGTTCTTCCAGACAGACCAATGCAACCTTGGATTAGAGGAACGAGAAAAAGTTAGTTGGCAGCTAGGGCTGGAAGAACTGGGTGAGGGGAATCAAGGACAGGGTTCTTTCTTCCCCAAGTGTGTGACTCTGAACAAGTGACAGCTTCTGAGCCTTAGTTTCCAGATCTGTCAAATGGGAATCTAACTGCCTTGCCAGGTCAGCTAGGAAGGTTAAGGGAGATCTGTAAGTAAAGCACCTCCTGAAAGATAAAAGCGTGATTAGCAAATGACAGGCAATTGATGGAAATTGCTCTGGGGGCCTTCTTAAAGCCGAGTCCCCACAGGGGAGGGCTCTGACCCGCTCACCAGTCAGGCAGGCGGTGAAGAGGTCCCCGCAGGCCACGTGCTTGATAGTCACACCCGACTGACCCTCCAGGAAACGGGAGACGAACTGGGGCTGCTGCTGCTCCACCGCCCCCGGCAGGAGGGCGCCACCTCCCGCGCCAAGGGGCGGGGCCTGCGAGGGGACCGGGGAGGGCGTGGGCGGAGCCTGAGCGCTCAGCTCCGCACTCCGCGTCCCCTCGGTTCTGACCTACCCCTGCCGGCTGCTCACCTCCCAAAGGATGAGGCGCCCGGAGCGAGTGACGCCGGCCTTCTGCGTGCGCCCGGCTGCCACCTGGACCACCTCCGTGTTGAGCATGGGCAGCCGGAGTGGCGCGCTGAGCCCGCCGCCCCATGTGTACACCGACGACAGAGGTGGCGGGATGGCCGGCCGTGCAGGTCCCCGGGGGACGCCTGCGGGGACAGCTCATCAGGCCCGTTACATAGGTGCGAACGCCGCAGGGACCCCAGTGGTCGCCCCGCTCGCCCGACTTACCTCTGCACCGGGCGCTGGTGGTCCTGCTTCCTGTACTGCCCGGGGTCATGGGTGGCCCAGTGGCCAAGGGCTTCTCTGCCCTGTGGGACAGATGCGGTGGGCATCAGGACAAGGACCCTCCCTGACGATCCCAGACTAAGGCAGAGAGGACTGGCCCAGAGCACCCCTCTGCCCCAGACCTCCCCTGGGTGCCCCCCAACCCCTGCTTCCCAGGGCCCCCTCCCGCCCCCCTCGCTGCACCGGCCTCCGCATGCGGACACTGCCCAGGTCCGTGTGCAGGTTGAGGAGCGCCCGGATGCAGAGGGGCTGCGCCATGATGTGGCTGAGCGGCGGCCGCTGGGCGGGTTCCAGGCTGAGCAGACTCAGAACCAGCTGGCGCAGCTCCGGGCTGTATCGGTCAGAGATGGGCGCGAAGGTACCGCTCATGATCTTTAGTACCAGCGCTGGCAGGTTCTGTGAAGGCAGGGGAGCCTCAGCCAGGCTCTTAAATCAGTAGCACCCCAGCTCTAGCCCCTAGCCTGGTGGGGTGCTCGCAGCCCTGCACTCACTTGGAAGCCTTGGGTGTGGTAAGGGGACTCCTAGGAGGATAGGGGAACCAAACCCGGCTTTCAAGAACCTCTGACGGGGAGCTGCAGCCCTGTCCACTGGCTGCCTGTTGGGGAAAACTCAAGTCCTGCCCTTAGGAAAGTCCCTTATCTGATGGGAGAGTCCTACCCTCAGGAGTCTTCAGTTTAAGGGAGGACACACACCCTACCCTTAGGAACCCACAGTGTGAGAGGAGGTGCAGCCCAGGCTTGGAGTAACCCACCAACCAACTTGAAGAGAGAGACATAATGGTGCTTGTGGCCACGGACTTCAGAAGACAGAGGGAGGGATTTCCCAGCTGTTCCCCTTCAGGGGACTTACTCACCGCAGCCTCGAAGGCCCTCTTGAGGCTGGCCAACTCATAGAGGACACAGCCCAGGGCCCAGATGTCACTCTTCTGGTTGTAGGGCTTGCCCTCACACAGTTCTGGGGAAATGTAGCAGGGAGTACCCACCACCTGCAGGAGGGTAGCTGCTGTTAGAGCCGGAGTGGGAGGACCAAGGCTACAGCCCCAAAGCCCACTTAGAGACAGCATCCCTCCAAAGCAGGCCAAAGTGTTTACTCCTGCGGGACCACAGAGCCAGGGACCCAGGGGCCAAGATCTTGGGGGTGCAGGGGTGGAGACAGAGATGCCAAGTAGATCTGGCCCCCCAAAACCTCCAGCACCCTTGAGGGCCCCTCCACGCCAGGCACCGTGTAGGCCTTGCTCTTGCTGCTAAGGATCTTGGAGATGCCAAAGTCGCCGATCTTGACGACCATGCGGTGTTTATCGAGAAGGATGTTTTGGGTTTTGAGATCCCGGTGCAGGATGAGGTGGCTGTGGACGTGATGCAGCGCCAGCAGGATCTGCACGAAGAAGTGCAGGATGGTCTCCTCCTCCAGCAGGGAGTTACAGCGTTTCTGGATGAACTCGGCCAGGGTGCCGCCTGCAGCCACAGGGAACTCGTCAAGACCCAGGCTTCTCTGTGCTTAAGTCTTTCCTTTTATGAAACTAAAGGCCCAGACAGGGCAAGGAAGGTCTGCCGGTGTCACACGCCTGGGGTCAGAACTCTATATACCTCAGACCCTCAGCCAAGCCCACTCCAAAGAGGGAATCGGGGTTGTCCCAGTGGCGAGAGGCCCTCAGGCCAATGCAAGAAGGCTGTCCCACCTGGTGCGTACTCCATGGCGATCATGAGAGCCTTGTCCTCCAGGAAGTTCTCGTAGTACTCAATGACGTTGGGATGGTTGAGCAGCTTGAGCACCTGGCACTCGTTCTGGGCTGCCTGCCGCTCTTCCTTAGTCATCTGCTCTACAGGGATCTGCTTGATGATCACCAGCTTCTGATCAGCTTTGCGCAAGCACAGATGAACAATCCTGAGGACATGGAGTACAGGAGTAGGGACTGAGCCTCCAGCCACATATCAAGCAGGTCAGACTGGTGACTGGATGTTTCTTAGGATGGGGGAATAAGTGCCTACACTAAGAAGTCATCTAAGTAAGTGCACAGAACACGAATGAGGAGTAGGGAGAACAGACCACAAACTGTGCGAGACCTTTGGCAAGTCTTTTAACTTATCTGGGACTCAGTTTCACCATAGGCTCAATGAGGTAAAGTTAGTCTTGGTCTCAGTAAGTCCCCACAGACTCTGGAGTTAACTGCCTGGGTTCAAATCTTGGCTCCTCCTCTTACAAGTTATCTGGTCTTAAATTATGTGACATCAGGTTCTGAGAAAAAAAGGGTCATCTCACAAGGTAGTTGAGAGGATCAAATAAGAAAATGAAAGTTCTGCACTCAGCACACCGCCTGGCACATCAAAAATACTCAGTGAGCAGGAGCCATTCATTATATTATTTTCTTCCAACTCTGTCGTCAGTGTTCATAAAAGCAGGGTTTTGTTCTTTCTCCTTCACCACTATAGCCCCACTGCATAGCCTAGTGCATACCCCAGCACTTAGTAAGAGCTCTACAAGTATCTGCTGAATGAAGGATTGTCTAAGTATCAAATGTCTATCTCCAGCTCACACATCTCCTCTGAGCCTCAGACTTACATATTCAACTATCTGTTTTGTATCTCTACCTGAATGGCCCACAAGCATTCTAAAATGTAACAAATACAAAACTCTTGATCCCTGACCTCAAAACTTTTCCTTCCTCAGTTTCTCCCGTCTCAGTAAATGATAACACCATCCACTAGTTATTAAAATCAGACACCCGAAAATCATGCCAGAATTTTTCTTCCATTTCACACTAACATATCTGTAAACGCTGTTTCTACTACCTCCAAAATATTGTGAACCCATCCATTTTTCTGTGTCTTCTGCTATAATCCTTGACCAAATCATCATTTCTTGCCTAAAATACTACACTAGACTTCAAATGGTCCTTTTCACTGTTGTCACCTCAAATCTAAATTCCACTGGCAGAATCAGTGACATTGTAAAAATGCAAATCAAATCAAGACCATTCCTTTGCTTAAATCTCTTTTCCTTGACACCCTAAGTAAATAAATTCAACTTCTTTACCTCTGCCTACAAGGCCATAGGGGCTTCCCAGGTGGCTCAGCAGTAAAGAATCTGCCTGCAACTCAGGAGATGCAGGAGTTAGCTGTGGGTTGGATCCCTGAGTCTGGAAGATCCCCTGAAGGAGGACATGGCAACCCACTCCAGTATTCTTGCCTGGAGAATCCATGAACAGAGGAGCCTGGCGGGCCACAGTCCATGGGGTCGCACAGGGTGGAACTAAAGTCACTAAAGTGACTTAGCACGCACACACACACACAAGGCCACAATCTGGTTCCCGCCCTCTGTGACAATCACATTTTATTCCATTATTTACCTTGCCCATTACATTCCAATGACATTAGTCTTCTTCTCAGTTCCTTGAATATTCTGAATTCTTTCCCACGTGAGGACGTTAGCAAAAGCTGTTTCCTTAGCCTGAGAAGTTTTGCTTTTTTCACTACGTATCAATCCTCATTCCTCAAGTTTTGATTTTAAATTTCACCTCTCAGAGAACTTTTCCTTAACCATCCCAAATGAACACTCCCTCGTGTTGTACTCTGTTCTCACAGTTTGTTAATCACTGCTTTAACAATGGCCTGTTTATAGTATAATTTTCCGGTAGTGTGTAAGCTCCAAGAAGGAGAAGACCACGCCTGTTTTGGTCTTAACTGTATCAGATCAGATCAGTCGCTCAGTCCTGTCCGACTCTTTGCGATCCCATGAATTGCAGCACGCCAGGCTTCCCTGTCCATCACCAATTCCTGGAGTTCACTCAGACTCATGTCCATCAAGTCAGTGATGCCATCCAGCCATCTCATCCTCTGTCGTCCCCTTCTCCTCCTGCCCCCAATCCCTCCCAGCATCAGAGTCTTTTCCAATGAGTCAACTCTTCGCATGAGGTGGCCAAAGTACTGGAGTTTCAGCTTTAGCATCATTCCTTCCAAAGAAATCCCAGGGCTGATCTCCTTCAGAATGGACTGGTTGGATTTCCTTGCAGTCCAAGGGACTCTCAAGAGTCTTCTCCAACACCACAGTTCAAAAGCATCAATTCTTCAGCGCTCAGCCTTCTTCACAGTCCAACTCTCACATCCATACATGACCACAGGAAAAACCATAGCCTTGACTAGACGAACCTTTGTTGGCAAAGTAATGTCTCTGCTTTTGAATATGCTATCTAGGTTGGTCATAACTTTCCTTCCAAGGAGGAAACGTCTTTTAATTTCATGGCTGCAGTCACCATCTGCAGTGATTTTGGAGCCCAGAAAAATAAAGTCTGACACTGTTTCCACTGTTTCCCCATCTATTTCCCATAAAGTGATGGGACCGGATGCCATGATCTTAGTTTTCTGAATGTTGAGCTTTAAGCCAACTTTTTCACTCTCCACTTTCACTTTCATCAAGAGGCTTTTGAGTTCCTCTTCACTTTCTGCCATAAGGGTGGTGTCATCTGCATATCTGAGGTTATTGATATTTCTCCCGCAATCTTGATTCCAGCTTGTGTTTCTTCCAGTCCAGTGTTTCTCATGATGTACTCTGCATATAAGTTAAATAAACAGGGTGACAATATACAGCTTGACGTACTCCTTTTCCTATTTGGAACCAGTCTGTTGTTCCATGTCCAGTTCTAACTGTTGCTTCCTGACCTGCATACAAATTTCTCAAGAGGCAGGTCAGGTGGTCTGGTATGCCCATCTCTTTCAGAATTTTCCACAGTCTATTGTGATCCACACAGTCAAAGGCTTTGGCATAGTCAATAAAGCAGAAATAGATGTTTTTCTGGAACTCTCTTGCTTTTTCCATGATCCAGCGGATGTTGGCAATTTGATCTCTGGTTCCTCTGCCTTTTCTAAAACCAGCTTGAACATCAGGAAGTTCATGGTTCACATATTGCTGAAGCCTAGCTTGGAGAATTTTAAGCATTACTTTACTAGCATGTGAGATGAGTGCAATTGTGCGGTAGTTTGAGCATTCTTTGGCATTGCCTTTCTTTGGGATTGGAATGAAAACTGACCTTTTCCAGTCCTGTGACCACTGCTGAGTTTTCCAAATGTGCTGGCATATTGAGTGCAGCACTTTCACAGCATCATCTTTCAGGATTTGGAATAGCTCAACTGGAATTCCATCACCTCCACTAGCTTTGTTGGTAGTGATGCTTTCTAAGGCCCACTTGACTTCACATTCCAGGATGTCTGGCTCTAGGTCAGCTACCCCACATCCGAGGTCAGGGGAGGAGTGGCGGCCAAGAGGAGATACCCAGCGTCCGAGGTCAGGGGCAGCGGCCAGGAGGAGATACCTCACGCCCCCACGCCCCCACGCCCCCACGCCCAAGGCCAGGGGCGGTGGCCGGGAGGACCAACCCCACGCTGTGGCTGCACGGGCACAGGAGGGCCTAGAGGAGCTATTCCACGTTGAAGGTCAGGGAGGGCGGCGGTGAGGAGATACCCCTCGTCCAAGGTAAGGAGCATTGGCTGCGCTTTGCTGGAGCAGCCGTGAAGAGATACCCCATGCCCAAGGTAAGAGAAACCCAAGTAAGACAGTAGGTGTTGCAAGAGGGCATCAGAGGGCAGACACACTGAAACCATACTCACAGAAAACTAGTCAATCTAATCACACTAGGACCACAGCCTTGTCTAACTCAATGAAACTAAGCCATGCCCGTGAGGCAACCCAAGATGGGTGGGTCATGGTGGAGAGATCTGACAGAATGTGGTCCACTGGAGAAGCGAATGGCAAACCACTTCAGTATTCTTGCCTTGAGAACCCCATGAACAGTATGAAAAGGCAAAATGATAGGATACTGAAAGAGAAACTCCTCAGGTCAGTAGGTGCCCAATATGCTACTGGAGATCAGTGGAGAAGTAACTCCAGAAAGAATGAAGGGATGGAGCCAAAGCAAAAAGAATACCCAGCTGTGGATGTGACTGGTGATAGAAGCAAGGTCCGATGCTGTAAAGAGCAATACTGCATAGGAACCTGGAATGTCAGGTCCATGAATCAAGGCAAATTGGAAGTGGTCAAACGAGATGGCAAGAGTGAATGTCGACATTCTAGGAATCAGCGAACTGAAATGGACTGGAATGGGTGAATTTAACTCAGATGACCATTATATCTACTACTGCGGGCAGGAATCCCTCAGAAGAAATGGAGTAGCCATCATGGTCAACAAAAGAGTCCGAAATGCAGTACTTGGATGCAATTTCAAAAATGACAGAATGATCTCTGTTCGTCTCCAAGGCAAACATTCAATATCACAGTAATCCAAGTCTTAACTGTATACCCAGCACTGAAAACCTGACAAGTATAGCAGACGCTCAGCATTTGTTGAATGAATGAGTCAGGATTAAAGAACAAACTCTGCGGGGGCCCAGAAGGCCAGCCGGGGGCGTGACCTCCTTGGAGGCGGAGTTTCCCAACCAGGACTAGAACCGGAAGCCTGGGAGGGGCTTCCCGGAGTGGGCACTCACGCCTCGGGGCGGGGCTACACGGGCGGCGATTTTGAGGTCAGAATTGGGGGGCTGATTTTCCCTCTCCCCAAGCGCTTTCCTCCCCCAGAGCCCTGGCTCACCCGAAGGCACCTCTGCCCACCACTCGGATCCGCTCGTACTTCTCCATCTCATTTCTCAGAGTCACAATTCCGGAACCCCCAAACCCAAAGGCAGCGCGTGCGCGGACCCGCCCTCTCTAGAACCACGCCCACTGCCATTCAAGATAATTACGGGGCGGAGCTAGTGGAGCTAGGTGTTGGTTCGGCCTCTTATTTGTCTCTGCTCATTTGCACACTTCCTGCGGTCCGGATCCGCAGTCGGCCTTCTAGGGTCCAAGGAATAGGGCGATATGCCATTTCTTGGCACGCCCCGCAAAGGTCAGCACTGTGCCAGCCACTGCCTACACACGTGGCCGCATCCGGCCCTTGCAGTTCTTCCTTAGACCGGAGGGGTTCCCCGCGCAGGCCAAGAGAGGGTGGGAAGAAAGGACGGATCTCTCTCTGCCCCACTCTGCCCACTCATCACGCTGTTTTCGAAGTACAAGGCAGATTCTCATTAGCACGCAAACGATCAACTACCAAAACTGAACCGAGTCAGCACTCTCGGTCTGTGGGCAGGGTGCAAGGCTAGTTTCGTGTTTGCCTAGGGAGGAACCGGGGAAACCCTGAGCTGTGTAAGTTGATTCACCTAGGGAGGATGCAACACGGTTTCCGGGCTGTCCCGACTGGTGAGCTCTGCGCTCGTCAACACTCTCAATTCCCCAGAGCACACATACAACGCTTGCCGCTGCAGCAGAGTAATCTGACTTAAACACTTAACTAGAGAGGCCCTCCTTGGGAGAAGATGGGAGGGAAGTGGACTGCTACCTGAAAGAATCGGGGAGAGGGAGAAAGATGGTCGTTCGGCTGATAAGAGTTAAAGGGTTCTGCCCAGAGGTAGGGGGCTGGTTAGTACAATTAAGGTCTTGATCAGAAGTGTGTTTAATTTCAGGTCTCTCCATGGCGCCTCCTGCTCATCACGAGCTCCATAGCTCCATAAAAGCTCAGTTAAGGAAGCAGGAAGGATGGTGATGAGCTAAGGGACAGCGTCCCTATTTCTGAGTGGGCGAGGAATGTGAGAAAAGGAGTGTTTATCTTCAGCTCCTTGAAAGGGTGCCCAAACTTATCCACGCGGGATGACCACTAGAAGGGCCCCTCATGACGCACCACCCGCCTCAATCCCCGTCTGGCTCAGGCCGGTGTGGCTGGCGGACAAAGCTGCCCTGAGAGCAAAGGGGAGCGCAAGGGGGAAAACCGCTCAGCCGGGACACTCCGTGCTCTCACCTAGAAACCGATCAGGCCTGGGTTGACCAAGGAGCCCCAGAGGGGTTAATGTGTAACCTTGGAGTCAGCAGGGGAAACAGAGCAAACACCCAAACCTCTTGGCGCCTCAAGGCTTCTGATACTTCTTCCCAGTCACAGCACCTCCGCCCCCTCCGCCCCACCCCCAGCTCTCCACCGCCCTTCTGTTTGCTGAGTCTGGCTAACTCTCCACCCAAAACAATCACCTCTTTTCTTTGGCTGTGGGAGGGGATCCCGCGCCATGGTGAGGATAGGCTGACACCTTGTGGTCGAGAGCTGCCTCTGCGCCAGTCCACTGGGCTGCAGAGTCACTCTAGCGGCCTGGGCAAATCGGCCGTCTTCCCCGCCCCAGCCTCTAGGGAGCGGGGAGAAGCGAGCTGGACTGTCAGGGAGGACTGTGAGTGCCGCGCGGCCCCAGGAGCCCAAGAGCCGGCTGGGAGGAGGGGTGCTGACGGGTTAGTCGACAGTTTCTAGGCACCGACTCGGTGCGGGACGAGGTAGAGGCAGGTAAACGTGTACGTTTTGGGCCCCAAGAAACTAGTGATCCAGTGGAACAAGGTCTGGGCGGAGAGCACCGTCCGAAGCTGGGTACCGGCTGGTCCCTGGGACCAGGGATTAGGAACGTGGATTGTGACGGGTCTGCTCAGCTCCGCTCTGCCCACCAAACAGTTGAAGGCGGAGAGAAAGTTCTCTCAGGAAGCGCCCAGGCTGGAGAGCCGGAACGCCTGGGGAAAGTGTGGCTGCGGGTTAACGAGGCCAAGCGAGCGAAGTGGGACTCCGTCGGCCGTCGGGAGGCGCCAGTGAGGGGTGGCTCGGCGGCGGCGCCCCCAGGACAGCTCCTTTTGACTGAAGTCCGCGGAAGCCTGGCGGGCCCGGGGGGCCGGGGGGAAATGGGGCTATTGCTCTCTGCGCTGCAGAGGCGCCGGAGGGGCGGGGACAGGCGGGTAGGGCGGGGCGGAGCGGGGGCGCGGGCGGCTGGGGGCGGGGGCAGAGGCCGGCGGGGGACGGGAGGAGCGAAGGGGCCTACAAGGCTCTGCCGAAACCGTGTGTGTGAAGTCGGCGGCTGGCAGGACAGGGATCCAGGGTGGACTGGTCCGCGAGGGAGCCCCGTCCCCAAACAGCCGGAGGAGGCCCCCTAGAGGGCGGACAGAGGCAGGGAGGGCCAGCATGCCCCCAGTGCTGGTCCCCGCCCTGCCGCTTCTCCTGGGCGCCACGCTGACCTTCCGGGCAGTCCGGCACGCGCTCTGTCGCCTGCCCCTGCCTGCGCACGTGCGGGCCGACCCCCTGCGGACCTGGCGCTGGCATAACCTGCTCGTCTCCTTCGCGCATTCCATTGTGTCGGGGATCTGGGCGCTGCTGTGGTGAGTGGAGGGCTGGGGGAGTGAAGGTGGCTGGGGATTCCGCTTTCCATCACTCACCGGCGGGCTATGGCCCAGGCAGTCTCACCTGATTCTCGGCTTGGAATGCTGTCCAACCAGGAGCGGCGGCAGCCCCAGGCGGCGCGGGGTGAGGGGTGGGGGCGGGGGAGGGTGTTGTCACCTGGGAAACGGGACACACCTGGGTTTCAGCCAAGCCCCTTCTCGCTCGTCAGCCAATAGTGGACTGGCTACCGTAATAGGATTTGTGGGACCTTTGGGATACTGAAATGATGAGAGCTTGCCTTCTTCACTCTCTTTCAGTATATGGCAGACCCCTGAGATGCTGGTGGAGATTGAGAAAGCATGGTCGCTTTCTGGCTACCTGCTTGTTTGCTTCTCCGCAGGTAGATCTTGCCGGGAGGCATTAAATGGGTGGGGAGACAGGGATAAACTTCTAATTCGGTACCCTTTACAACCTCTCCCCCATCCCTCGGCTAGGGTATTTCATCCACGACACGGTGGATATCGTGATTAGCCATCAGTCAAGAGCTTCTTGGGAATACCTCGTCCACCACGTCATGGTAAGTGAGAAGCTGGGGATGTGGTATAGGCCTGGTGCCTATACCTGAAAGTACCTAACCTGGAAAGTAAAGACCATCTTTTCTAAACCCCATCCCCACCGTGTCCCACATGCTACAGTGCTGAGGGCTTGCAGAATGAGCCCTTGGTTCACTACTTAAAGCCAACAATCATGGCCTTCCAGCCAGAGATCAAGATTTACTACTGTTGAATCCACTGTAAACTTTGTTTCAGAGTGAAGCTATTAAAGGATTTCTTATCCCTCCTTCTGATACCCTGGATATTACCCCTAACTTCCAAGAAAACCGTAGTATCTGGGCCCTAACCCATTCTCTCCCTTGCCTTGTAGGCTATGGGTGCCTTCTTTTCAGGCATCTTTTGGAGCAGATTTGTTGGTGGGGGTGTCCTAACACTGCTGGTGGAGGTCAGCAACATCTTCCTCACGATACGCATGATGATGAAGATCAATAATGCCCAGCATCTCCTCCTCTATCGGGTCAACAAATACATCAACTTGGTCATGTACTTCCTCTTCCGCCTGGCCCCTCAGGCCTACCTCACCCATCTCTTCCTGGGTTATGCTGGCCAGAGGACCCTGGGAACCTTCCTGCTGGCCATCCTGCTCATGCTAGATGTCATGATCCTTGTCTACTTTTCCCGCCTCCTCCGCTCTGACTTCTGCCCCCAGCGCGTCCCCAGCCACCAACACAAAGACAAGTTCTTGACTGAGTGAAAAAGCAGTTAGGGATTTGTGGCAAGGACAGCAACACCACCAAGAACAGCCTCACAGGAATGGAGAAGAGGCTTAGCCCCTCGCCCGAGGTGTTCTGTTGGGGCCAGCCTCCACCAAGCCTGCTCCTACTATTTAAAACACCAATGAAAGAAGGCCTCTGAAGTCCTTGTCCTTTCTTGGGCAAGGGGTGAGGGAAGCGGGCAGACCGGTTGGACGCAGTAGGTGGGTGTGGGGTAAGGTGCTACTGCAAAGCCAGCCAAGCCACACAGCCCTGACATGGATGCTAATGGAACCTCTGGATATTGGTCTCATACCGAGCCTCTTCCAGATAAAGGAAGGCATTCTTGTAAAGCTTCTTGCTTGGCCTCTTACCTCCAGGATGGAGGTCAAGTTGTAGTTGTCCTAGGACAACCAACTGTAATCTGGGTCATAAATCTCTGCTGCAAGTATAGTGAAGTGATATGGCTGAGTGTTCCAACAGGGTAAGTAGACCAAAAGTCTTACCCAACCAAGCCTGGTTACTTAAGTGTGCATGTACCACAGTATGGCCCCTCACCCAAAAATCAACATAAAGACAAGAAGCATATATATAGTGAAAACTTTTATATTTGGAATTAGCCAGCTGGACTCAGTTTAGATGATGCCAATCTGAAAAACAAAAGGGAACTTTGTTACTGGAAGTTGAAATGTGAAGATTAAGAGGGAATGTCACAGTATTTTTAAAAGACAGAGGTGCCGTCAGTCAGTAAAGACTAATCACCGAAGTCAGGCTTTGGTCACTAACAGACACATCATTTGCACCCAGGGAGTGTGTTAAGGAGTTTGTAGCAAAGGAAACTTACTTTGTTGGCAACATCCAAAGCATCATAGTCAGGAGCCAGTCGAACATATGCCTTCTTCTCTCCATCAGGCCTAGGGTGGTGAAGGAAGCCTTAATCCTTGCTGCCCCTCACTGCCCCCATACCCTCTTCCACCCAGACTTCTGATGCATCAGTGGTTCCTTTGTTCATGTCATTTTTTTTTCCCTCACAAATAGTGATTTTTCTCCATCATTTGCACAGAGGGAGTCAGGGAAGCCACTAAACCACAAACCACAGGTATTCTGACATTAACGGTACCTTACTCTAGGGCCTGCTTTTGCCTAGAGGTAGGGGATCAGGAAAATGAGCAACTAACCCCTAAGTCCTAGAGACAGGACAGCTGACGTTCTGGGAAGCCTACTTTGGACCCCAAAAGCAGCATCAAGGAATTTCTTGCCATTTAGGTGACAGAGGCCCTGGCCTCCTCCCATCCCACAGGGCCCCACTCACCTACCTGATCAGAGTATTGACCTTAGCCACGTCAATGTCATAGAGCTTCTTCACAGCCTGTTTAATTTGGTGCTTGTTGGCCTTGACGTCCACAATGAATACCAGTGTGTTGTTGTCTTCTATTTTCTTCATGGCTGACTCGGTGGTGAGGGGGAATTTGATGATGGCATAGTGGTCAAGTCTGGGAGAAAGGTAAAACGGGGTCACCTGGCGTGGGCCCAGTAAAAGGATGGGCCCTTTTTTGGAGCCCAAGGCTCAAAGGGCCCAGGTGTATCAGACAATGACAGCAATCATTTCTGTCAGACTTTGGTCGCTGAACAGTGTCATCACATGCACCCTGAAACTTGGGGACCTGGAGCCTTGGCTTAGTGACATTTCAAGAGCTTTCATCCTTTTAAGAGATTAAACAATCATCTTTGAGTTCCAACCCTCTTCATTCTTTACCTGACCTCAACATTCCTGAGGAGCAAATTTCTAAAAGAAAGGTGAGACTTAAGAAGTTAGAAAACCAAACCCAAGAGCAAAGTTAAGACTATGGAATCTTGAAATCCAGGCTAGGGTGCCTAAGAATGTTGGTGCTTCACTATGAGGCTGAATTGACTGTTTTTCCCTGTTTTGGTTACTGAAAACTGGCTGGTAAGCCATCAATTCTTGAGAGCAACTTTTTATTTATGGCTTAAAGTTACAATAGCCCCTCAGGACATAGCTTTCCCTCTGAAATTTAGAGAAGCAAAGCTCTGTTTGCCTGGGTATACTGTCCTCTTTTGAAGATAGAGATCAGGTCTCAACCTCTCATCACACTAAATTCTAGGTGCAAATGGGGGTAAAAGTCCTTTTCTCTGTGGACACAATCTACTCTCCTGCCTTTTTCGTAGGAAGCAATGGTTAAATTACCTTTGGTGGTAACCACTACCATGGCTCTACTCTCAACTGTGCTCCTTAAGGTCAGTTATCACCAACAGTGTGACACCAAAACACTCATGTACCCTATCCTTTTGCCCACCCCCCCTCCCCGACCATTCCTTCAGTGTAAACATTTGGGAAAGTAAATGAAAAGAAGCTGCTATATACTGCTGCAGGCCTTCACTGTCCAATACAGGTCCCTAACCTGGAACTCTTAAAGATTTCAGTCCCACTTTATACTCCCCAGAAAGTAAACCACATATGAAACAATCTAACAATTGACTAACTTTGACAATGACTCTGGGTTGTTTTAAATATGGCATTAATCTCATACTCCCGTTAGACAAGCACTCTAGGTACCAACATGATTTTGAGAAGCCATACTCTATGTTTGGTAAATTTCCCAATTACCAATGGAAGATACCCAAACATCTTTTCATAAACAAGGGGCAGTACTGACTTGTTTCTCCTAGGGGCGCTCTTCCGAGGGTATTTGGGCTGCCTCCTGAGCCGCAGTGTTTTGGGCCGCCGGAAGGTGGGCGACGTCCGGATCTTCTTTTTTTTGTGGCTGTGGACACCTTTCAACACTGCTTTCTTGGCCTTCAAAGCCTTTGCTTTGGCTTCAGCTTTAGGAGGAGCAGGGGCTGAGAAAAGCAAAGAAAACGAGGGTGAAGGATTTAGAAATCACTTCTGGCCTCAAGACCGGTAGTGGGCGTCCCAGGCCACACGTGCATCAGTGGTTCCTTTGAAGACATCACAAGTCTCAGGAGATTAAAATTTTTCCATCATGTGCACGATTCTAGGACGAACTTGGGATGAGAAAGAAACTAGCAATGAACGAACGCTTGGCACTTACTAGAATGTGAACTAGTAGTTTTGTATATACCATTGCACAGCCACCCATTTAACGTGGGGTCAAACAGTTGAGAGTATTGATTCCGTACAGGTCTAGGAAACATGGAGCTTCCCAGAGCCGACGACCCGGCTGTCCCTGGCAGGCGGTACAGGCCAGGATTGCCTCCCCAACCCCCTTCACTAGAGCCCCAACCATGCGGCTAGGCGTACGCGCTCCTTAGCGTTGCCGAAACGCGGGAAGCTGCTCCGGAGCAGACACCGCAAGGGTTAGCCCAGCCGTCGTCCTCCCAGTTCATTCACTCTGCGGGGACCCTGGGCCAGTCAGCTGTTGATCCCCAGCCCCAGCACACACCTTCCTTCTTCGCCTTCGGCGCCATCTTCATGAAAAGGGTTTCCGAGACTTGGTACCACGGGCTTATAGCGCCAACTCTCACCGAAGACTCGCGATACTTTTTACTTAAAGCTGATTGGACAATCTGCAGCGCTGCGCCCGCCGGGAATGGTAGTTAGATTTTTATTTCCTCGCGAGAGAGACTAAGCTAGCGCCACCCCGCCGCTTGTCAGACCCTAAATCTTCTTGGGGGTTGTAGTTTTTTGGAGACACGCGTTTATTTTCAGTGGTATAACCTGCGGCTGCGCGGATCTGAGCGCTTCGCATCTTGAGCAACTTTAGGGAGGAGGATTGTGTGCTTGTGTGCCTGAAGCGATTAAGTCGCTTCAGTCGTGTCCGACTCTTGGCGACCCCATGGACTGTAGCCCGTCAGGCTCCTCTGTTCACGGGATTCTCCAAGCAAGAATACTGGAGTGGATTGCCATGCCCTGCTCCAGGAGATCTTCCCGACCCAAGGATCGAACCTGAGTCTCTTACGTTTGCCTGCACTGGCGGGCGGGTTCTTTACCACTAGCGCCACCGAGGATGAAGGATTGCAGTTCCACTGCAAACTGGAATTAATACTGTAGTTAGATTGACTCAGTAGAGTGAAGCAAAATTCTAGAATGTTAGAGCAGGATTTGTCCAGTCCAACTTTGTCAGACAACATCTGTGGAAATTGAGGTCGAGAGAGGGGAGAGGACTTATTTATAACAGGGTGATTAGTTGGTCGAGTCAGGCAGAAGGGAGGAGCAAAGTGTCAGAGGAGGTGGTCACATTTCCCCTCTTTACCTGTGACAGCATTCATGCGTCTTCCCGGGAATCTTTTCGAAGAGACTACCAATATTCCAAACACTCAGCGCTCAGATTTCTCCAGAATATGCTCGTTCTTCTTGGGAATGATTTCATTCACAGTCCCCTCCCCTTAAATAGTTTTCCTTTCCTTGCTTATCTTTGCATCCCCAAATTCAGTTCCATGACACACGTAAAGCTTTAGTAAACGCTCAGGTTTTAGCTTCTTTGAGGGACTGCTTACCCGCCCCATCACAATACCTTTATGCCCTCCCCCACCTCTCTCGGAATCAGAGATTCCCTTTGAAGGTGAGATTTACCGTGTGCTACCCCCTCTTCTAGCCTGCAGACTGCAAAAAGGAAAAGTCCTGGGGGAGCGGGGGTAGATTCCATTGGGATCGGAGCGAAGAAGGCCCGTGCCAAAGTAGAGTCCCCAGGTCCCAGAACGGTGACCCCCCCCCCAAAGGAGGAAATTCTCGGTCCCTTAGACCTCCTTTATCCTCCATCAAGGAAGGCAGCTTGATCTTCGGCCCCCCAAGGCCTCCAATCTACACGGCAGCCTTGGAGGAAAAGGCACCAGATTCGGACACCTCTCTCCTCGGTGGGTACCTCGTTCCTACCCTGGCATCGCCACCTCCCAGGGCAGAAGGGCGAGCGGGAGCAGACCCTATGAGTCATGTCCTAGGCCTGCAGTTGACGAGGGAAGCGCCGCCTCTCCTAGGGCCCCTTCTCTCCCCCTTTCCCCTCCTGCTGCCAGATGCTGCGCAGCGATCGCCGATTCCCCTTCACCAGTTCGGCGGGGTAAGGGTCCCCTTGGAGGCTCCTCCCAGCACAGGAGATGCTGGGGAGAGACTTGGGGGATCCTGCTCTCGGCAGGTTGCAACCTGGGTGAGGGCGGACCCGGAGCCCTGGCGAGTCAGTCTGGCAGGGGAGCCTGACCTGGGGCAGCACTCGGGGAAGAGAAGAGGGGGAGGTAGGGGCGGGCAGCGAGGCCGGGAGTTGCCGGGAGAGGGGCAGGGGGCGGCCCTTTTCCAGGAATTTCCGGGGATCAAGTTACAGCGTTGGCGGAGGGAGAGCGGAGTGGGACGCGAGGCCCTGCGGCGGACTGGGCCCCTCGCCCCCTCCTGCAGCAGTTCCTCGGCCGCACGGTGGGGTCCGTGCACACACTGACCCCGTGTGGCGGGGCCGCTCAGCGCCCCCCGGCTGCTCTGTTATGGTAGGGCCGCCTCAACCCCGAGTTGTCGTCGGGTCTCCACGGCCTCGAGTTATCGTAGGAACTATCCGACCCCGAGTTATTGTAGGGTCTGCGCGGACTCGGGTCCCCCCGGACGGGACTCCCCGCCCTCACTTGGAGGCCGAGGGGTCTCCCAGGCCTCGAGTCGTCCTAGGGACGCCCCGGGCCCGGGTGATTGTGGGTTCGCCCCGGCCCCCGGTGATTGTCTCATCCCCGTGGCCCGCGGTGGTCGTAGGTTCCCGGAGGCCACGGGCTCCCGTAGGCTCCCCGTGGCCCCGAGTTATAGTCGGGACCCCTCGGTCGCGGGTGATTGTCGGGTCTCCACGGGCCCGGGTCGCCGGGGCGCATCAGGCCTCCGCGCCTTCTCAGGGCGCCCCGCAAGGACGCAGGCAAGATGAACATTCTGGCGCCGGTGCGGAGGGACCGCGTCCTGACGAAGCTGCCCCAGGTAGGCGCCAGGGCCACGTCGGGCTTCGGGCGGCGGTGGGGGTGGGCCGGGAGGCGGCGGCACCGGACCGGGCTTGGGCCCAACCCTGCCGCCCTGCTAGGCCAGCTGCTTCTGGGTGGTCCGTTCCCCACCCCCACCCTCCCGCCCCGCCCGGGGCCGCTCGGTGGCGGGCTGAGGGCCAGGAAATGGGTGAGTTCCATTCTCTTCCACTCCACCCAGTGCCTGAGGAAGGAGGCCGCTTTGCACGTGCACAAAGACTTCCAGCCCCGCGTCACCTGCGCCTGCCAGGAGCACAGGACAGGCACCGTGGGGTGAGTTAGAGACACCCGGAAGGAAGAAATGGAGTCCCAGGAAACCTGCAGTCAAAGCAAGGGTGCAAAGCCAAGAGCTGCAGGCTCCATTTCGGTCCCTGCCAGCCACACTGTTCCCCCTTAGCGTGCCCCTGTGCTCCTCTTTCTTCCAGCTGGCTCGTGGCAAGTCCTAAGAGATGGGGTTGGGTAGGAAGGTGGCAGTTGAATTCCTGACACAGGGAGGGGGTCCAACTTAAGGCTGTGGTCACCAGCTTAGCTTCCCACACTCCATCTATTTGGCCTCCAGGACAGTGAGCTGTCCTAGAGGGATAAGTCCCATTGTGGGTTTAAAAAAAAAGAGAGATAATACTATTAACAGTTGCCACCGTTAATTGAGCATGTACTGTGTGCCAGGCAGTGTGTTGCGTATAATTATTGTCTTTTATTAAATGGAAAATACCACTTTTAAGTTGTATCCTGGGGAGGGAGGGAGAGATGTTGGAATGTATGTGTGTGTGTGTTGAGGGGGAGGGGGTTGTTGGGTTGTTGTTTGGTCACTTGGTGGTGTCCAACTCTTTGTGACCCCATGGTTCCTCTGTCCCTGGAATTTCCCAGGCAAGAATACTGGAGTGGGCTGCCATGTCCTTCTCCAGAGGATCTTCTCGACCAGGGATCGAACCTGGGTCTCCTGCTTGGCAGGCAGATTCTTTGCTGCTGAGCCACTTGACCAGTCCAGAATATAGGACATTTATTTCATTTTAACCTTCACAACAACCCAATAAAATGTGTGTTAAATCCCCACTTAACAGATGTTGAAACTGAGGCTCAGAGAAGCTAAGAAACTTGTCCTGAGTCACACAGCTAGTAAGTGAGAGCTGGGATGCAAAATCAGTCTCTCTGATACTGAGGCAGAACCACTCCTCCCTAGCACATCTGTTGAGGCCTGGTGTTTATGGTAATCTCAGCCCAGGAGCAGCTCCCTTTGTGGACCTGCCTGGGAGCACTGGGGCTCCTCTGAGTGAAGGAGCTAGAGCTCACTCTTCCCGCCCACTCTTGTGTCCAGCAGATTTAAGATCTCCAAGGTCATTGTGGTGGGCGACCTGTCGGTGGGGAAGACTTGTCTCATTAATAGGTAAGAGGGTGCTGAAGCTGAGGGGGGTGAGCCCAAGCCTAGCCAGGCAGACTGGGCTCAAGACCAGAGCATCTGGTGCCCGCTCAGGTTCTGCAAAGACACCTTTGATAAGAACTACAAGGCCACCATCGGAGTGGACTTTGAGATGGAACGATTTGAGGTGTTGGGTGTCCCATTCAGTCTGCAGCTGTGAGTTCTTTCCCCACTCCTTCCCGCCCTTGGTTCTCCCAGCACCTGTTCCCCACCTCAGCCCCCAGCACCACCCTACCCCACACATACCTGTGTTCTCCCCACCTTCCTCCCAGCTGGGACACCGCTGGACAGGAGCGGTTCAAGTGCATCGCATCAACCTACTACCGAGGAGCTCAAGGTAAGTACCAGGGTGAAGTGAGGTAGGTGGGTACACCTGGCCTCTAGCCTAGGGCTGGAGGGATTGTGGAAATGAGCCAGTAGCATCTTCCCCAACAATCTGCACCCGTTTTCTGCCACTCTTCCAGCCATCATCATTGTCTTCAACCTTAATGATGTGGCCTCCTTGGAGCATACCAAGTAAGTAAGCATGCTGAACTATAATGGGGGCTCTGAGAAGAGAATGTTCAAAAAGAGGCAGGTCAGGAGTATGGAAGGGAAGGAGAAGAGTGCATTCAGGACCAGAGGGAGCGTCATTGGGCATAGAAGTGGGGGGAGCCTATCTGGCTCCCTCATCCCTTGCTGTCCACTGTCTATGGCAGGCAGTGGCTAGCTGATGCGCTCAAGGAGAACGACCCTTCCAGCGTGCTTCTCTTCCTCGTGGGTTCCAAGAAGGACCTGAGTGTGAGTGTGCCAGTGGTGGGGGAGGACTTCACATCTCGACAAGGGAAACCCCATGCCCAGCATCTGACTCTGACTTTCCTTCAGACTCCTGCTCAGTATATACTGATGGAGAAAGATGCACTCAAGGTGGCCCAAGAGATGAAGGCTGAGTATTGGGCAGTCTCATCTCTCACTGGTGAGTCAGAGGCACCTGGCCTTCCTGCCTGCCTTGCCTCTCACTCCTACACCTCCAGCTATGCCCCTCGGCCTGGAACCACCCCTGAGCTCCTATCTGCTCCCTGTGTCAGGTGAAAATGTCCGGGAGTTCTTCTTTCGTGTGGCGGCGCTGACCTTTGAGGTCAACGTGCTGGCTGAGCTGGAGAAATCGGGATCCCGGCGCATAGGGGATGTTGTCCGTGAGTGCCCACCTGGACAAGGGTGGCAGAGAGCTCAGGGACCCTCCATCCTTGCCTCACTTATTTCTCACCCTTCTTCAGGCATCAACAGTGATGACAGCAACCTCTACCTAACTGCCAGCAAGAAGAAGCCCACGTGTTGCCCATGATGGGTAGAGGACTGTCCAGAGACTGCCCGCCCTGGGGCACTGTGCCACCTTGACTCCCCCAGAACTCAACCCCTGGACATTTGCACTGACTGTTTTTCCAGACCAAAGAGCTGCCTCTCGGTGGCAGTATCCCTGGAGAGGTACTTGGGACCATGCTAGTCACTTCCTGCCCCCAGGCACCGTGTCAAAACCTGGATGCCCCTCTCTCTCCAAGGTGCCCAGTGCGGGGAGGTAAGAGGGCCCTGCTGCTCTTACTCAGCTGCTGGGCCCTCTAGGTTTCAGGATGCTTAATGGTCCTAGTCTCACACTATGCCTTATGCATTAAAATTTCTGTTATTAGCAGGTTAGGGTCTGGAGTCCTTTGTGGGGGATCAGGGATGTGGAATGGGCAGGGCTATATGGTCATCTTAGGACTGGAGCCTTCTGCTGCGATTCTGGCCATCTTGGCCTCTGGGCAGGACTCAGGCAGGCTGGGAACTCAGGGACCATGTGTAGAGGGATGCACTTGGCCCTCACTGGATAACGTCTGAGTGACCTTTGAGATCTTTAAGAGCCCTTTTCCTTTGGTCCCTTCCCGGAAAATGTCTCCTGCTACTTGGTGCTTATACGTAAGTCTACCATTGGATACTTTTTTTCACCTTCTTCCTGCCTTTTAAAAAATACTTCTCTAAGAAGTATTTTTTTAGAGTATGGAACACAGTGAAAAGTGAGTTTTGGGTGCTTTGTTGGGTTGAACAGAAGGCCCCGGAAGGTAGAGGGAGGGCTCTTACTTAGATGTGCTGATAACATCTAACTATATTAGTGATATAAATAAAATTATGAGTAGCACATTTTTATATTTTAAAACAGTTAAAAACTAAATTGGATTAAAAATAAGACATTTTTCCCACTTCAAAAAAAAGATATGCTCTAAGCAGGAGGATCTGCATTTGAAACCTTGCTGTACATGTTGGACATTCAGACAAGTCACTTCTGCTCTGTGCCTTAGTTTCACCTCTATTGTTATTATTTTCTTTTGTGGGGAATGTGTGCTGAGCGGTTTATGGGATCTGAGTTCCCTGACCAGAGACTGAACCCAGGCCACGGCAGTGAAAGACTGGAATCCTAACTAGGACTGGGGAACTCCCAGTTGCCTCCTCTGTAAAGGAGGAGCACGTTCATCATTCATTTCACGGATGAAATAAGATAAAGCACTAATACATACATGCATGCTGCTGCTGCTGCTAAGGCGCTTCAGTCGTGTCCGACTCTGTGCAACCCCAGAGACGGCGGCCCACCAGGTTCCCCCGTCCCTGGGATTCTCCAGGCAAGAACACTGGAGTGGGGTGCCATTGGGCGCATGCTAAGTCGCTTCAGTCGTGTCTGAGGCTTAGCCACCCCATGGACTGTAGCCTGCCAGCTTCCTCTGTCCATAGGATTCTCCAAGCAAGAAGACTGGAGTGGATTGTCATGCTCTCCTCCAGGGGATCTTCCCAACCCAGGGACGGGTTCTTTACCACTTGCGCCACCTGGGACAGCTTAAAAACCTTAACTATTATAATAACAGTTTGGGTGAAGAGTGACCAAGAACCTGGCTCCCCATTGATATCTGACCCAGAGCCAGAGATTGGCTGGAACTGTCTCAGATATTTGGGCCGCGAAAGGAAGGACACCTGTGGCCTGGTGTCATCATCCTAAGAGGCCAAGACAGGAACATCAATTCTAGTTCCCAGTAAGCAACCCCTCTGTCCTTTGCTACCGTTCTTACCTGCTACGCTATTCTGGAAGTTGGCTTTTCTGCACACTCGCCCTTCCCCTTCCTCGCTCCTCCGACTCCATGTTGACATCTATATTGGGCAGTATTTGCCACTGGAACAGGGAGCCCCATAGAAGTAGGAGGGGGTGCTTGGGGTGGGGGCCGTCGCGGGGCTTGGGATCCGGTATCACGTCTTCTTTCGCTGGGCTCCCGTGGAGGGGCCTGCTGGGGGAGAGAAAGAGCGAGCCCGGCCTCCCGCCAGGGAAGGAGAAACCCTGAAATCCTGGATGGAGGACTGGAGACTGATGGGAGTAGCTCCCCAGGCGGACACGCACGGACCCGAGTGCAGATTGGGGGCGGGGCTAAGGGCTGCGGCTGGGTTCGGAAGGATTGGGAGGGGCCGGGAGGTTGAGAGAATGGCTGGGGCGGGGCTAAGAACGGGGTTGGGGCGGGGCTAGGTTCTGGGGGTAGGACTAAGCCGGGAGCAGATCTGGAGAGGAACTAGGGATGGGACTGAGGGCAGGGCCTGAGCGGCCGAGCTAAAGTTTAGGCCTGAGATACGGGGGAGGTGCTAAGATTAAAGTGGAACAAAGAGAGAGGGGCCCGGAAGGAGCTAGGAGGCCCCGGATGAAGAGCGCCGCTGAAGCTCAGACTTGGGCTAAGACAACGCAGCCTAGAGCAGAGGGAGAGGGGAGACTGGGCAAGCATGAGGCGGAGTTAAGGACCGGACTGGGGCGAAGCTGAGATTGGGGTTTACAGTGGGCTCGGCCAAGCTGAGGTTCAGGGTTGGACTTATGCGTGGAAGAGTCTTGTAGAGACGAAGAACTAGACCGAGAGATATGTGGGTCAGGACGACACTGAGGATTGAAAGGTGGACTAAGGAAAAAACTGAGGACGATACCAGCTCGTGGGATGAGAGCAGCACGGGTAAACAGGGGGCGTGGCAGATTAGGGGAGGGCTTTCAGCTGGGGGGCGTGGCACGGGGGACTGGCCTGAGAACCCAAGGAGGGGGTGGAACCTGAGAGCCCGACGAAGGAGGCGGGGCCAAAGGCTGACTGGGGCGGAGTTAGGGCCTGGGGGCGGGCTCACTCGAGACTTGGACCAATGATTGAGCAATAGGGACAGGAGAGCTGGAGAACCGCTTGCGGGTTGGACTGGGGTCGTCTGGTTTGAGCCAGAACTACGACCTCTAGTTGTAGGGGTGGAAGGCATTGCTGTGCCTCAGCCGCTAAGCAGGAAGTGGAGGGTTTGGCTGGAACCCTTGGTCCAGTCGCTGGGGTTGGGGCCGGCGGTTCCATTGACTTTAGGGCAGGAAAAAATCTGGAAGTTCCACTAGTGACGTCACAATCGCCTCCAGAGGTGGGCGGGGCCAGGGCGGCATTTCCAAGGAAACCGGAGCTGCCCTGCCTAGCTCCCTCTTCCCTCCTTCCCTTCCTTGATTTTTCCCTCCCTTCCTTCCTCCTTCCCCCCTCCCTACCTCCCTCCCCCGTTCAGCTGCTCGGGCGCCCGACCTGGAACCCTAACCCCTGTGCCGCAAGGGCAGGGGGAGCTCCTCAGCTCGCAGGACTGGGAGGACTGTACAAATGAGCATCACCTGTGAGTTTTGAGTTAGGTCCCTGTACCTCGATTAATGTCCTGCTGAGAGACCTGAAGTTTCCCTCTTCCTTTTAAGCTCTCTCTCATTCAATGTCACTCATTCATTATGGGGTCTCCCCTATGGCCATCTTCAATCACTTCTGCTGCAGGAGCTCCAGATTGCTGCTTCAGCTGGAAACTAGAGCAGATTGTCTTCCTCAGATCTGAGGCGGGTTATTAAATCCTTCCCCTTGGCGTTAGAGTTATGACCGTCAAGGCTTCTTGGGGATACGGGGGAAGGGGCGGTTAGTCAGTGGACCCTGCATATAAGCCTCTTCCATAGTGACTCTGTTGAGAGCAAGCAGAGTTTGAATCCTGATCCTGGCTCAGGTCACTCTGGCCTGACCTTTAGGGTCCAGGCTGGATAAAAGAGGCTGTGGAGTCAGGATTGAGTAAAACCAGAGGGTGAGGAATTGGCTGTGTTAGAGGTGAAAAGCAGTTGTAGTGGGAAGTGATAGCTGGCAGGACAGGTTTTGGATAGGAACCACAAGTAGAGAGGCTGAAAGAGCATAGACTATGGAGCCAAGAAAATTGGATTTGAATCCTACCTCTGTCATCTATTAACTTATTTTTTTGGATAAGTTACTTATTGTAAGTCTCTGTGTCCCCATCCATAAAATGTGCTTTGGTGAGGATTTAGAATCAATGGCATATTTTAAAAGCCCAGCACAGTGCCTGACCCTGGAAAAATGCTCATCCAAGGTCAATTTTCTTTCCCCAGAAAAGTCCCCAGATTTGAACCCTGGACAGAATCTCCAATGCCACAGCTTCTTGTGGCACCAGTAGGCCTTTATTTTCTTCTACTCATGTGTTCATTCAGTCAACCAACTGGGGGACCAGTTATGTCATGATGGAGAGTTTGCACCTCATCCTGAAGGTAGTGGAATGCTATTAAAGAGGAGGAACGTGGTGAACCAGTTTGGCTGCATCGTGAGGAGTGGATGTAGGGAGTGAGACAGAAGTTAGGGAGGCCAGGTGGGAGGCTACTCCAGCTGTCTGTGTCAGAGATAACTGATAGGTCTGAATCAGTCAGACGTGGGGACAAGCAAGCATGGCAAGACTTGGTCATTGAGTTGGTGAGAAGTGAGGCAAAGGATGATCCCTAGATTTCTAGCTGAGGTGTCCGTTGCTCTCTGAAATGGAAGTTACAAGAGACAGTGTTTCATGAAGGGTAGGGAGAAGATGGTGGGTTCATATGACATGTGCTGGTCTGATGTTTTGAGAATATCGGAGAGGACATAGGCTATGTGCTCAGGAAAGCAGTATGCATTGGAGATCGAGATTTATGTCATTTTATTAGTGGATGTTGAAACCATGGAAATGGATAACATTATCCAAGACAAGCCTGTAGAGTCTTCTGAGAAGGAGGCCAGCAAAAGAACCCTGGTCATCACCAATTTAAGGAGTACAGGCCAGCAAAGAAGTTAGGAAAGAATTAAAAGCTAGGAAGGAAGAAAGAGATGAGAGGTGTGTCATGAGAGCCAAAAGAAGAGTCTGCAGAAGAAAGAGGTTGATTAATCAACAGCGTCAGTGAGATGAGACAAAAAGAAGGTCACTGGGTTTAGCTATTAGATCACTGGTGGCCTTTGCCTGGGCTATTCTGATAGAAGGGCAGGGATGGCTGCCATGCTGTAGTGGCTGGAGAAGACAAAGGTCAAGACACTGAAGGTAGGGACTGGGCCTTCTTTGCTGGTAGGCCGCCTAGTGAAGCTGTCCAATACATCTGTTAAATGAGGAAGTGAAAAGGAAGAAGGGTGGCTATGCAGTTACATAAGGAGAAATAGGGTTCACAGAATGTTTTGTTTGAAAATGTTCATAGCCTGTAAGAAGAAAAACAAACATGAAAGAGGCAGAAGTGAGCATTCTGTCCAGGACCTGGAGTTCAGACGCTTGGGCAAGGAGGAAGGAGGGACACTTCCCCAGGCTAGAAGTCGATGGGGGTGGGAGCAGCCAGGGATGAAGCCCACGCAATGATGTGTTGAGAGCAGCAGTCGCGGGGTACAAATTTCCGGGGAAGCATTCATAGTTTCATTCATTTGAGCATTTCCTGTGCCGTGGAAAACAGATAGAGCTGACCAGAGACCTGTAGAAGGATGACCAAGTACCACTGAAGGCCCAGCAGAAGTCCCAAAGCAATCATCTCCTTTCCTTAAGCAGGACTCAGTCCGGTACCCTCAAAGGACAAAGCTAATTGTAGGAAGGAAAAGGAAGTGCAGACTTTACTCTGTGGTTGCTGATGGAGCTGCTGTCGTGTTGGAGTTTCGTTTGGGGACACCCTGGGACAATCCCTTCCCTGAAACTGTCCCTTCTTACCTAGACTCTGGCTCACTCCTCTTCTTCCCTCCAGATCCTACTCCTATTATGCTTCTTCCAAGAAGCCCCGTGCCCCCAATTTCAGTGAGTGTCCTTGCTCCCACAGGCTTTCCTCCCCACCCTGTCCCTCCCTATCAGGGTCTGCCTCACACCATCCTGAACTGTTACAGACTGTGTCTCCTCTCCTCATCCCCTCCCCCAGCCCCTGTGGAGAGCAGGGACTATTGTCTTTTAAAGGCTGCATCTCCTGGGGGCTGTCCCTGGAGCTTCTCCGGAGCCGTTTTCTGAGTGAATGGAGTGGGGAGGGGCTGCTGCTACCTCTGTGTACTCTCTCAGATATAAACAGGTTGCCCAGCTGGGGGAGAGGACACCTGCTGGCTAGTGTGGAGTCCAGCACAGATGCTTCTACTTTATCCTCTGAAGGTGGGTCCTCCTTCAAGTGGGGGCGGGGTGTGTGGAAATCTCTGGCCCCAGGGGTTAGGCAGGAGGGAGGGAGGTGTTTGGTCCTGAAAGGGTCACCTAGCTGCCCTACCCCAGCCCCTTCTCGTGCCCCGCAGAGAGTGCCACCCCTTTCCTTTGTACAGCCCTTTATGGTGCACAAATATCTTTGACACATGTGAACTGAGTCCTCTCAACAACCCTGCAAAAGGGGCATTACCATCATTCCATTTTTGTGAGTAAGGAAATGAAGGCTCAGAGAAGTAAAGTAACTTGCCCCTAGGTCACCCAACTCAACTTGGACTCAGGCCTGACTACAAATTCAGGGCAGTTGCCACTCTGCTGCCCTTTGCTGCAGTTCAGCAGTGCTGGAGAAACCCTAAGGCAGTGGTGATGGTGTTCCAAGGTCCTGCCTCCCAGGCAGGACTCTTATTCCCTCGCCTTGGCGCGTGGGAGGAAAGGAAGCACAAAGGGAGGCCAGGAAGTGGATCCGGGCGGTGTGTGGGGGGGGTGGGGTATGGGGGACCCAGGCCCCAACAGCCTGGTGGGGGGAAGGGAAGGGACAAGGAAGGTGGGGGAAGGCTCAGACCAAGCTTCTGTCTCACCTCTCAAGTCCTTTAAGGTCACCTGGAGTAACTTTAAGGCCAGCCTGAGTTAACTGCTGGCTGGAGGCCAGTATGAAGTCTTGCTCCAGTTCTACCCCGTGTCAGGGCTGGATAAAGGCACAGTCCTCCTGGCCTGTTCTGAGGGAGTCAGCCAGCCACAGCACCCCAAGCCAGGCAGCCCTGGATCTCACGAGTACCTGGAGCCGAGGTTCAGGGGGAACCTGCAGGAAGGTGCCCTGTCCCTTTGTGGGCTTATGTTATAGATGGTGGCCCAAGGATTACGCCACTGGGGCCTTAGGCAGGGTCAGAGGTGAGGCAGTGCGAGCGAAGGCTGGGCGAGACCAGTGTGCCTACAGGCTTGATGCATCCTAGCAAAAGAGGTAGGCATCTTTCCTCGGGGGCCTCCCCTAATTCCAGTCATCTCTTGGCAGCTTCTCCCCTGTGCCCCCTACAAGGTTGTTCAAGTTTGTGGCTCTAAGGACTGGGGAGAGAATGGATGGGGAATGGGAACTTGATAAGGAGGGAACAGGGAGTCTGAGAAAGGGGAAACAAGTGAGGGTGAGACAGGCATTGCAGGGAGAAGAGGCTTAGAGAAGAGAGGAAGAAGAGACAGAAGCCCAGGGGCATGACACGGCAGGGGTGGTGGGGGGTGGCGCTCAGTCAGGCTCCTCCCTGGCTCAAGCCGGCCTGCTCTAGCAGGGCCCTGGGGCTGAAGCGGCTTCAAAGGCTGGGAGGGGCGGGACATCGGTCTCCCCTCTGGGCCTGTGCTGAGTGGAACCAAAGATGCCACTGGCTCCCCTCGGCCCTCCACTCCCCGAGTTACTCTGCGCACACAGGGTCAGCTGACAACTCTGAGCACTGGGTGAGGGGCAGGTGGGAGTCAGTGGAGGGTCCTGGGAAGGTGGGGGTCCCATAGAAGGCAGGGGAGGGGAAGAGGCAGGTGTTACCAGATAGCATGGGGCTGGTGGGGACCTTGGTGAGACACTGTCCTGGAAGTCTGCAAGGGGCAGGCAGATTCACATGCAATGGGCTGGGGAGAGGAGAGGCTGAGACCTAGGTGCTGTTGGGCTGAGTTACTGCTACCAAGCAGTAACCAAGTTACTGTCCAAGTAACAAGGACAGTTGTGTATGCGTGTGTGGGTGGATGGCCCTGGCAGTCCAGTAGGGTTAGGACTCAGTGCTTTCAGTGCTGGAGCCCTTGGGTTCAATCCCTCGTCGGGGGAACTAAGATCCCACAAGCTGCACAGTGAGGCCAAAAACAAAACAACTGTGGGGGAGGGAGGGTGGTAGCAGCAGGGGAACCCGATGAAACCTTTAGATTGAGCTGTGAGAGGGGAGATCCAGGTGTGCTGCCGTGGACGCCTTGTGACCCAGGCCCTTCCCGCCTCAGGTGAATTCAAGAACACCGACAGGTGCTGCTGGAAACACAAGTGTGCTGGGCACATCGTCCGCCCCTTCTCCCCTGACTGTGTCCACCACGACGTGCACCTGCACTCTCTCAGCCACTGTGACTGTGACTCGAGGTAAGGCCCCCTCCTCGGGAGACCAACAGCCCAGGAGTCTCTCCTGGGCAGACCCAGGCCCAAAATGTCCACTGTGGTTCCCCGTGTCAGCTCTGCCCTCCCGGCCCCAGCTTTGTAAGCCCGGCTCTGCTCCAGGGGCCGTGGGGAGGTCTTCCCGCAGCCTGGGCTGGGCACAGTGGAAGCCTGCTGTCCCTTAGGCTTCTCGCTCTGGGCCCCTGGGGAGTCATGGAGGCATGGGAGCCAGGCTGAGCCCCCTGTATGGCAGGCTGAAGGACTGCTCAGAGAAGACGAATAGCAGCTCTGGAGATGTGGGCCCAACCTGCTCCCGAGATGTGGACTCAACCTGTTTCGACATCATCCGGTCCCCATGCTTTGAACTCATCCCAGAGGAAGAGTGTGTGGAGCGGTTCTGGTACGGCTGGTGAGTTCTGGCAGGTGGAAAGGGGGCACTGGCCCCCACATTCTGTCAATCACCTTGCTCTGCTCTCCTCAATCATCTTTCCCTGCCCCCCTTCCTCAAAGGTGCAAGAGCTACAGGCCTGTCTCCGTGGCAGTGATCCACCACCCCATCCACCATGAGTGTGGGGCAGATGACCTAAACCAAGAGGAGGAGGAGGAGGAGGAAGAGGAAAGCAAGCCTCCCATCCCGACCCAGGTGGGACCCACCCCCACTGACTCCCCCACCGACACAGGCATGAGCATGATCACGGGTGCCCCTGACTCAGCAGCTCCCATCACCATCTGGCGTTCTGAAAGCCCCACTGGGAAGTCCCAGGGCAACAGGGTGATCAAGAAGATAAAGAAAAAAAAAGAGAAAGACAAGGAGGAGGAGACGGACGAAAAGGAAAAAGCAAAGGTGAAGAAAAAAGTCAAGAAGGGCAAGTTGATGAAGAAGAAAAGCCCAGTTAAATCGGAATCACCTCCGGACTTAAGCCGATCGTTAAGCCCAAGAGAGCTGGCCAGGATGTCAGAGTCCAGCCCAGACAGCCGGCAGGATCTGGAGAGTGAGGACAGTTACAATGACCCTGGGCGGGAGGAACCCTCCAGCGAGGATATTGTGGAGTCTTCATCACCCAGGAAGAGAGAGAAGAACGGGGTCCAGGTCAAGAAGCCCGGCTTGAAGACCTCGCCAGTCAAGAAGATCAACAAGAGGAGATCTCCCCCAGCATCAAACCCCAATCTCAGTTGAGGCGACCAGGGTGAAGAATAAATGCGATCAAGCCTGTAGCTGACCCCCTGCTTCTCTCTCCCTCCAACCTGGCTACTTGTGGGGGCAGGGGGCGGGCTCTGGGCATGGCTGGAGCCAAAGGGCTAAGGGGCTGCGGGGGTTTCTGAAGGGCGGTCCATCTTTCAAGAGAAGTCCAGAGAAGGTAGGTGGGTGGGCAGGGAAGGGGCAGAGCCCGTTTCTCTGTAATATCCTAGGTCCAGGCACAACTGGGTGGGAAGGAGACAGGTCTGTGTGAAATCGACCTGGTGAAGGGCAGTACTGTGTGCAGTGATACCCCTAATAAATTGAACCTTTTAACCCACTCTGTACCACCGTGCCTGGCCTTTCCCTGCTCTTAAGTGGCCCTGGGGAAGGTGCTGGTGGCATTGAAGGGAACACAATCTTCCCAGCTGGTTGGCTCTGCTCCCGCTCAGCCCTTCTTAACTGTCCCCACCCTCCCTTTAAAAGATTTAAATTTATTTTTTTTGGCTGCACTGGCTCTTTGGTGCTGTGCTCAGGCTTCTCATTGTGGTAACTTCTCTGGTTGCGGAGCATGGGCTCAGTGGGATCTTCCCAGGCCAGAGATAGAACACATGTCCCGCACATCGGCAGGCATCAGGCAAGTCCCCCTTCTAGAAACCTTTTATACTTAAGGGAAAGGAACTGAATTCCTGTCAGAAGGCAAGCCCCTCCCCCCAACTCCTGCCAAGAAACAGCCAAAGGGATCTTGAATGAAGACGTCAGGTGGGAAGCCCACCAAGTATGGGCAGCAGTCCTCAGAGAAAAGGGAGGGGAAAGCCTTGCTTTCCCAGGGCCGTGAGACAAGACGTGAAGGAACACAGGAAGATCAATTCAGAACTAAAGAGGAAGCGGGCTAGACGAAGGGGCCCTCACCAGGACTGTGTGGGCAGGATCAGGTGAGTGTAGGGCCTGTCCTGGGGCGACTCACATAGAGGTCAGATCCCAAGGCCCAGTCAGCTAAAAGTGGGGAGAGGCGTAGGGCTCAAGTGGAGAAACCCAGATTGACTTCTGGCCTCTCCCCGGCATGGCAGAGAAGACCAGAAGGTGGTGGATGGGGTGGCCGTGTGAGAAGCAACAGCTGTGCAAACATTTACTGAGGTGTGATGAGGTCCCAGCCCCCGGACTGACCGTCACACCTTTTATCTCAGTCCTCACAGCTGCCCTGCTGAGGCAGGTATCCTTGTCTCTGTGTTACAGACAAGAAAGCTTGCTCAAGGACACAGTGCTGTGATCCTAGGCGGTCTGATGCAGAAGCCACCTGCTCCTCTGTGAGTCACCACCTCTCTGAAGGCCTGGGGTCAGGGGGGCCTGCAGAGCTCCCAACACAGCTTTGAAAGCTCCCCCTCAAGAGCCGGAGACTTGGGAGAGAGAGGCTTTGTCAGGTGCTCTGTAGAAACACTGTTTATTCAAATGACAGGCAGGAAGCGGCGGCAGCAAGGGGTGAGGGCAGCCAGGTGGGGGCTGGGCAGGTCAGCACTGCTCCCCTACATCCCTCGTCATCCTGCTTTGACGGCCACCCTGCTGTTGGCACCAGGGTGGAAGTACTCGTCCTCCTGTCCCAAACTGAATAAATAGCATCCCTCTCCCCACGAGCGCGGGGGAGACTCGCGTGCTGAACTTGGCCCCGCCGCAGCCCAGAGTCAGGGGAGGGCAGAAGCCCAAAATGGCTTGTAGGGAGCAGAGCACAAAACTCCACTCTCACCTTCTTCTTCCTCTTCTTCCTCCCTGCCACACGCCGCTCCCAGCCTGGTCCCAGGACAGGCAGTCAGTGACGGCCTGGAGGAGAGGATTGTTGCCTAGCGCACACTGAGCTCAAGTTCGCAAGGCCATCTAGCCTGTCGCCCATCCAGGCTGACCACCAAAGAGAACGTCAATTCACGCCACTTTATGGACAGAAAAGGAGGGGCAGGGAGTGAGGCAGTGGGCAGCCAGGTCTCTCCCAGCCTCAGAGGTAACCAGAGTCCTAGGAGCAGGCGCCCTACCGATCCATCTCGTCCAGGAGTGGGGTGGCATCGCCAGCAATAGACATGGGGGTGCTTTCGATCATAGGGCTGGGGGAGGGCCGAGGGGTCAGCCGCTGCTTCTGTTTCCGCCGCTCCGCCTCCTTCTCTTGCAGCCACTGTTCTGCCATCTTGCCCCAGTCGATGGCTGCATGGCTGTTGGACCTGGAGGGAGAACCAGGGTGTGTGATAAAGGACTTGACTCGGCCTGCGGCTCGCCAGAAGAAAGCCCACCCCGCAGTCCCCGGGAGCCTCCATTCCCGCAGAGATGGATCTCACATCTATGGACAGCAGTATTCTTCTGGCTCCTCCCAGAGCCTAGTCCTCCGGGGGACACCACCTGGCTTACGGTTGTCAGGAGACCCAGAGCGCCCACCTCGACTAACGACCTGTCTACTGTTGGTGTACTCACTTTGGCTGCTGCTGCCGTTGCCGGGAGCTGGAGGAGGGCTGGGGCTGGGCCTGGGCAGACTGTGGGGTGGTGCTGGCCTGCAGCTGGTGGTACTGTGGCGTGGTGATGGGTTGGCTGGGCGTTGTGTAGGAGTAGCTGGGGGTCATTAGTGGTGTGGCCACTGGCTGCTGGGCTGGTGTTGGGAATACCTGGAGAAGGGTGACAGTTGAGTTTAGGTTGGGTTTTGTGTTTATTTGCTCTTCTGGTAAATTTCTGACAAGCTGAAAATCTGGGCTCTGCACAAAGCCTTCCAGCTGACACTCTCCTGAGCAGGGTGTGATTCTGAGCAGCTGAGGCAGGCCAACAGCAGGGCCCACCACTTGACCACTGGAGTCTAGAGGCTTGAGGGCTCGGGTTCCAAGATCCCAAAAGACTCCGTGGAATGGTCATGGCTTCTCTTACTCCCCTTCCCCTCAGTTGGCCCGAGAACAAGGAACACCTACTAGAGACAGCTCCTGATGCTGTGGCAGTCCCACCTGCTGTGGAGGCCCTTGTGGTGGGCCCTGCAGAGCCCAGTCTACGGACACAGGCTAGTGAAGGATGACCTTTCACCCTTCCCCACCCTCTGCAGGGCTTTTCTTCCCCAGGCCACGTACGTGGTAAGCGCTGCTGCCCCCTCCACTGCCACCGTAGCCATACTGGCTGGAGGCCCACTGCGCTGGGGTGGCATTAGGGTTCTGGCCCTGGCCCGTCACAGCAGCAATGGCATTGAACATCTGCGAGGTCATGTTCTGGGGCAGGGCGTTCACAGCCCGTGTCAGATCTGTAAGCACAAGAGGTGGAGATGGGCACGTTAGGGCACAGCCCTTCCAGCTCCATCCCTCTCACCCCCAGGCCTGGCATGAGCTCCTTACCTGCAAGGTTGATGTTGGCTGGGGTAGCATTGATAGAAGCAGGTGTTCGGGTCCTGCTGCTGCTACTGGGGGTGATACCTACAAGAAATGGCCCGAGTGAGAAGTCTCTCCAGAAACCTATTTCCAGTTTTACGTTACAACTTAGGGAGCTGGGAGAGGTACCGAGGTGGGTGCAAAGAAGGGCAGCTGGGGGAATTCCCTGGCAGTCCAGTGGTTGGAACTCTTGCCTTTTCACTGCTGAGAGCCTGGGTTCAATCTCTGATCAGGGAACTAAGATCCCACAGCTGCACAGTGTAGCCAAATAAATACATAAGTTTTAAAAAAAAAAGGGAAGCTGTATAGGCAAAGAGAATGGAGGGCCTTCCTGATGTGAGGAGGAGGGAGTTGGAGTTGAGCTACAGCGGCAGCCTAGGCCTCCCCTTCTGCCAGAGTTAGGGTCTGTCTCCACTCAGTGCTCAGCTGTCCCTCAACTACACTCTGGGAGTCACAGAGAGCAGAGCTCACCTGGCACAGGATCCTGATAGTGGTCCTTAAACCATCTGAAAAGGCCGTTCACAGTGGGGAAGACTTGGCCCCGGTACCGGAATCCTTCTGGAGTCACAGTTACGTATTCTATCCTGGGATTTTGGAAGGAAACATGCATCAGATCCCACTTGTGGCCAGCTGCGAGCGAGTGGCCAGAGCAGATCTCCACCACGTGAAGCAGCCGCACTGGGTGCGAGGCGGAGGAGAGATAGAAGAGCCAGTCCCTGGCCCTGGAAAAGGAGGCTGCACTCTGGCGAGGCGAGGAGGCACAGAGAAGCCCAGACAAGGCCTGGAGTCAGCAGCCCCAGGTGTGCTCTCTACAGGCTGCCACAAGGCTCGCTGGGGGCCGGTCACCACCCTGGGCTGCTGTGTGACGGCACCACACAGCCGGCGAGGGGGATACAGACATCAGTGTTGGGGTGGGGGGGGCTTCCCGGGCAGCCAAGCACAGTGGTCCATGAGCCGAATGAGGTCCAAGTGCCTCTTGAGGGTGGCTGGTCGGTCCTCATTTAACACTTTGCAGAGCAGAGAGTAGATAAGAGGTTCTGGGTTCAGATCCAGTTCCAATATTGGCTCTGCCAACTCACCACCTATATGATTTTGTACCAAGTTACTGAAGTGAATCTCAGCCTCATTTGTGAAAAGAGGATGATAACACTTAAATCTATAGCGGTTAACCTACGAGCAATAAACAAGACAGAGTGTGTAAGGCACTCATCGCAATACTGAGAACGGATTGTGATCAATAAAGCACAGCTGTCAACAGCCAGTGCTAAGTATGTCAATGTTCTCACTCAGATGAAGATGAAACCTGCTTCTTGCACCATAAGGAGTCTGTGACCCTTTCCATGGGAAGCTATCACGTGGCCTCTGTCCCTGGTTAAAGTCCTCTGTTCAACTGCTCCTCATGGAACAGTTTCCAACCCCCACGTGGATGGCAGCCCTGGCTGCCATCTTCTGGAAGCACGCTGGCGAATCAGAAACAAGCACGATATTCCAGAAGTGCTCAGGACGGTGCAGGGTTCAGAGCTGCTTGTCCTCTGAGCACCTCCTAACGGAGCCCACTCTGGGCATCATGTGTGCGTGCGTGGTCCAGGACTGAGAGCAGAGAAGCACAGACTGAGGCCAAGATGGCAGCGGGATGTGGGAGTGCAGAAGGCAAGTCTGGCCATCAGTCTGGGTAACAGACACAACAAAGGAGGTTGAGGGAGAAGGACTTGGTCTGGTGCAGTGTGAGTGCTGGAGGGACGCGGATATTGGAATACCGAGGGAGGCCAGCCTGGCTGTCACACACAGAAGGGAGCAGAGCAGGCCGGCGACTGGAAAAAGAGATGCCCTCCAAGCCTACCCCACCTTCAGCACACGCTCACCACAGCAGCAGGGAGCCACTGCTGAGGGTAAAGGCCCTGGTGAGGGTGAAGCGGAGGACAGAGCAGCGTGTTGGCCCCCATCTCTGCCCGTCGGGTGGAGAGAGGGTCCAGTGGTTTCCATCACTCCCTGGCAGGGAGAAGAGGTGAAGGGACCTCCTCTTTCACTCGGTTGATTAAAGCACCTTTCTCATTCAGTCTTTGCCTTTTGCCTCTAAAGCATCACCCTCTGTCCCCACCTCCAACCTCCAGCTCCACTCGAAACAGGAAGAGGGGAAAGGCAGTCAAGCAGAACCAGAGAGAGTACTGTTCGGGGCCTGCAAACCTATCTGTGGACCCCAGCGGCAGCACCTTCTCAGCACCAGTGCTCACCTGGGTTTACCCCGGGGCTGGTATCCCAGTAGGAACTTGCCGGGCAGTTCCTTGCAGGCACAGATGAAATAGGGAATGAAGGTGGGCTTCTCCTTCTTAGTTTTGATGAGCAGCTCCTCTAATTTCTGGGGGTAGAATGAGGGGGAGAGGTTGGGATAGCAGCATGCTTGGTACACAATGTCTGGCCTCACACACCATGTACACCTCCTTCACCAGCGCAGCATCCCCTACACTGAAGGGAAACCAGACATCCTTAAGTGACTGGGAGGGGTCATCCCTCGCAGGGCCCTGGGCTCACCTTACGGTCCCCACCGCTGCAGTCCTGATAATACTTGTGGTTTAGAAGGTCCCGGGCAAAAGATGCCATAGGCTGAACATAGCGGGCAACAATCTCATCCAAGTCTTCAAACTCCTGTGGGAAGAAGGTGAAGGCCCCAAGTCTCACATTCTGAACTGAGATCCAGCCTTTCAAGTCCACTTGGAAGATAACCTATGGAGGGGAGGAATTCCCCCAGCCCTCCTGCTGTAGCCTCATTCTGCTGCAAAGTCCCTTCAATGTACCCATCTGTGTGAGTTGGGTCTAAGTTTATTAGCTTACAAGACACAAAATCCCTTACATTTTTAAAATTTATTTGGCTACATTGGGTCTTTGTTATTGAGGCACGAGTGCACCTGCTCAGTAGCTACTGCAGGGAGGTTTAGTTGCTCTGAGGCATGTAGGATCTTAATTCTTCAACCAGAGATCAAAATCACACCCCTGCATTGTAAGGCAGATTCTTAACTCCTGGACCACCAGTGAAGTGAAGTGAAAGTCTCTCAGTCGTGTTCGACTCTCTGTGACCACGTGGACTACACAGTCCTTGGAGTTCTCCAGGCAGAATACTGGAGTGGGTAGTTATTCCCTTTTCCAGGGTATCTTCCCAACCCAGGTCTCCAGCATTGCAGGCAGATTCTTTACCTGCTGAGCCACCAGGGAAGTCCATAAAACCCTTTAGATCATAACTTTAGTTCTCCCTTAGCGCTTGGGAACAGTAAGGGCCTTCATAAAATTTCTCTCCACTGAACAGAGAAATTTGGCCTGTGTCTGCCTGAGGACAGAGCACTTGCATGTGTATTTTCTCCTCTTCCTCTAGTGGTTCTCTAGATAGTCTATTCTAGAACTTGGAGGACAGAAAAAGAAACACGATATATACAAAATTGCTGTCAAATTACTCATTTCGTAAGGGCCCTGAGTTTTGCTGTCCTGAGTAGCTAGAATACATACAATGCACACAAGTGACTACCATGGAAGGGGCTTCTGGAAGCAGGAGTGGGGATGCTAGAGTGTGCAGGGGCTGCCTCTTACCTCACTGTTGATCCACAGGGTGGCTCCCAGGCTGAAGGCATTTTCCTTGCCTTCTTCCCGCACATCCACGTGCTGGTAGATGCCGTCACTGACCTTCCAGGTCACTGTCAGGTGATTCTCACCCTTGCTGCTTGGTCGGATGATCACATCACCCTGGTCCATGGTTTCCATCATTTTTTCTGCTTGCTTAAAATTTATATTATGGAAGGATGGGTGTGCAATCACTCGCTTGATATACGCTAAAGAGGGCAGGAAAGAAGCATAGGTCAGCTGATGGGATGGGGAGCCAGCCCAATAAGACAAGCCATGGCTAAATTTCTGATCCACTACTAAATTCTGAGACTTTCACCCCCTCTGGGTGTGAAGGATGTGTTAACTTGGGCTCCTAGGGTGCTGGGAGAATGAAATTTTAGGAGTCCCAGTGCATGAGCAAAGAAAATGTGACCCAAGAAGACCCTAGCACCCAGCCCGGCCTATGACTCCCTTTCCTGCTGCCTCTGGTCCTCAGCCCCTCAGAGCTGAGCACTCACTCCCACTGGGAAGCCAAGTAGTCAGCACGCGCATCCTGGGGAGGGAGGGCTGCCAGGACTCGGGGTGCACAGCATGGCTGGGAGCACTCACTGGTCCGCTGCTGCTTCCGCTTCATGTCCTCCTCCTGCTTGTGGTCTGCTGCTTCGGCATCGAAGTCATAGTAGGTGTCCTTGGGCAGTTTCCACTCATTGTTCCTGTCCATGAGGTCTGAGGTGCGGCAGGTCAGGTCTGCACTAAACTTCTCAATGTCAATCTTCATGATGCGGCAGTGAACAGTCATTCCCACCTAGATCCACAGAACATTTGAGCTGCAAGGGACAGAGACGGTCTAGCCCGATGCCCTGTTTTACACGTGAGGACAGCAAAGTCCAGGCAGAAAGGTGGACAGACTGTCCAGAGCCAGCCGGCTACTGAGTGTCAGGATAGCAGGAGTTCCGGGCTGAGTTTGGTCCACAGACTAGTTTGTGCCAAGTACTGATGCCTCCTGCTCTAGGCAGAAACACCAACTGGAGTCCCTTGGGATCTGTCACTGGCACTATTCTCTTTCCCCATAAAGTTGCCCAATTACTGTTCCTAGGGTGTGAGCCAAGTCTGGCTGCCCTTTTTGGAGGAAAAGCAAAGTAACAGTTTTTCTATACTCTCCCCCTGATTTGAGCCCTTCTGTTTTAAGAGTGACAAAACCCAGTCAATTTGCACAGCTCTCCTGGAAACTGCCTTAGCTCCATTTACAGGTATACCTCGGAGACATTCCAAGTTCAGTTCCAGACCACCACAATAAAGCAAACATCATAATGCAGTGAGTCACTAGAATTTTTTAGTTTCATAGAACATATAAAAGTTATGGTCATAATATAGTCTATTAAGTGTGCAACACTTTTTTTTTTTAACACTGTTATATTTTTTAAAAATTAAAAATTTTAATTAAAATTTCTTTTATTGATAAAAAAAGGCAAACCATCACCTGAGCCTTTAGCGAGTCCAAATCTTTTTGCAACACTAACATCAAAGATTACCGATCACAGATCACTCTGACAAATATAATTAAAAAGTGTGAAATATTGTGAGAATTGGCACAAATAAATGTAGCACAGAGACATGAAGTGATCAAATGTTGTTGGAAAAAATGGTACTAATAGATTTGCTCAATGCAGGGTTACTACCAACTTTAAATTTGTTTAAAAAACAAAAAAAAAACAATGGTATCTGTGAAGGGCAATAAAACGAGGGATGTCTGTGTTAAGAATGTCTTTCCCCAGCCTTCCTAAGTCCATGGTTCTCAGGGGTTCACGACACTTAGAACCAGAGATTTGGCAGATCTGGTACCACTAGCAGATGTCACTAACAGGATGATCCTGGAAAAGGCACTCAAACTTCTCTGAAACCAGAAGATAAATATTCCCTTTTCCATTGGACTAGCAGATTTGAGACAACATATATAAATATCAAGGGCTGGAATCCAGTGTGTGCATAATAAATGGCAGCTCTGACAAGAGAAACTAGAACAGAAAGGGAACTCAGCCTTTCTGCTTCACAGCATGGAATGCCAGGCCTTGCTTCCTGCCCGCCAGACTAAACCATGGCTTCCAACACAGGAAGGGCTGGCAACTTGATGAAATTTCACAAAAGCAGTGAACAATAACTGTTCCTCATTTGGGTAGATGCTTCTTACCCTGACTTCACTCAACTGGCTATAAATCCTCCTGAAATGTTCCCCACCAGGAGCCCCTGGAAACAGAGCCTAACTCCTGGTGGGCACAGCCCAAAGCCAGCCTGATTTGGGCTGCTGAAAACTGCGCCAGATGCCTTAGCCCTGTCATTCACCTACCTTCACTCGTTCCTCTGGCCGCTTTACCACTTTGTCACTGAGGAATTTGGTGGGGATGAAGCCAGTGACACCATTGTCTAACCGTGTTTTGACACCGATGGCCTGGCCTGGGCATGAACCGCTGTCAAAGTGGTTCCAGACCTAAGGACAGCATCAGGAGAAGAGCTTGATCATTAAGATTCTGGAGACCATACAGTCAGGAAACAGCTGGCAGGAATGCTGTAATTCATCTTACCACTGACACTGGCATCACGATGTGAGAACACGATGACTCAGCCACCCAGCAACACAGAATTTGAATCTCCCCCAGGTTCCCTGATGCAGAACTCATGTTGGCACCACTGGCCAGCAGATCAACCTTTTATGTTAATTTACTGTATACGTCCCTCCAGCTTCAACTGAAACCCCTCCCTCCCATTCTGTCCTGCCCTTCTGAGCTTAAGAAATATCTGTTTGTCACCTCAGTGAACCAGCACATCATGGCTCTTTTACATCCTTGACGAATCTCACCAGTTTCTTTTACTGGGTAAAGTTGAGAAATGGTCTGTTTTACTATCTGCCTAAGCAACATGTGAAGATACAGAAAAAGGTTCAGGATGGCTTTTATGAGTTCTAACCATGAAAAAAGCAGATGTCGTCGAGAAGACTGTGGGAAAAACTAAGATGTGTGTGGAGGATGAAAACACTGAAGGGAGTCTACAGATACCTTCTAACTAACATAGGGACACCATGCCCACCCTGTATGCAAAAAACGCATACATTTCCTCATGTCTCTAACTGGCTGAGCAAGATCCTCAGAGAATGGGAAACAAGGATTAAGGGCTGAGTGAGAACAGAATAAGAGCACATAGACCATTTCTGACCAGCAGCACACGGAGGGACTTTAAGTTAGGCCTGTGTCCGTTCCGGATCTCTTCCCTTTTTGTGCACTGCCACGGTAAAGTGTCACCTAAACTACTCCCATTCTCGACGCCTTTCTAGAGCACTGAGATCACGCAATCACAAACATCCAGGGACCATAACAACACTGTAGCACATACCTCGCTTAGTTCCGGGAAATTGTCTTGCTGACAGAAAGGGCACTGCCACAGCCCCGTCTCATCGTTGCGGATTGCCTGGTCGTAGCTTTCGCCCTGTGGACGCCTATGGGCGATGCCAGTGACGTTGCAGATAATGAGCTTTCCTGCAGGAAGGGGAAAGGAGGAGAAGGAAGGGAAGAGAACGGGGGGCAGGCTGAGAGAACTGGAGAGGTGACTCCTCCCCACCAACTGTTTAGTGACAGAACATCTGTCCTAGAGCATCTCCCCTGATTTCCTTCACATCTTCAAAAAGGGAGATCTTCCCTTCATTTGATGACAGGAAAATGAAGCCACAAGACTGACCCTATGAACACCTCACAAAAGCAGGTTAAAAAGCACGATTCGACCTTGCAACTCGAATTTGACTTCCAGCTTAGGGCTCTACAATCTTTTTAAAAGCTTCCCTGGTCTTTCCCACTCACAGTACAAGCTGGCCTTATTCTGCTGGAATTACAGTCTGACTCGAACATGCACAGTAAACACTATCCCATCACCCCCTCTTCTCCTCCTCCAACTAAAGAAAGCAGACCCAGGATTTACCAATGTAGAAGGTCTCCGGTGTCTCTTTGGTTAACATATTGAAGATTTCCTCTGTGTTGGGGGAGCGGTAGGCTGTCCGGAGGTCCTTATACCGACAGCTCAGCTCCGCTCGGATGTCGTACAGCGTGATGTGTTTGTCACCATAGCCCTGGGGAAGAAGCCCCCATTAAGAGTCTTGCAACTGCTCCCCAACCTGAGCCACCAGGGGTTTCAAAGAAAGGAGCAGCCAGTTGGCTCCTGTCAGGGTTTCTTTTCTTTCCCCACAACATGTACTAAATCAGCTTTTCAAACTATTCCTTAGCCATGGAACACTGTTATACGATAAAAATGCTTCATGGGGACCTCCCTGGTGGTCCAGGGGTTAAGAATCTGCCTGCCGACATGGGGGACACAGGTTCGATTCCTGGTCTGGGAACATTCCACATGTTGCAGGGCAACTAAGCCCTTGCACCACAACTACTGAGCCTGGAGGCCCTAGAGCCTGTACTCCGCAACAAAAGAAGTCACCACAATGAGAAGCCTGTGCACCAGCATTAGAGTTGCGCCCACTCGCCACAAGTCGTCCCAACTCAAGAAAGCCTAAGCATAGCAATGAAGACCCAAAGTGCAGCCAAAAAAAATCCCCCAAAACCCCTCATGGAATCACAATGTGTGAAACAGACGCAAAACCACACAGTTGGAGAGGAGTTAAGAGGTCCCAGAAGGAAACTACTACCCCCCCATCCCAGCTCCCCCAAAACATGCCCCCCACAATGACTACAGCAGTCTCTGAGACGTCCTTTGCTCCTTAATAAGCAGACTGAAAATCTCCTTGAGTAAACCCAGTACTGCATGGGGAGGGAGAGGATCAAGTCTCTCACACTAAAAGTACTGGGGCTTCTCTGAGGATGTGCTGCCTGAGTCTCTTCTCGTCTAGGCCAGGCCTTCCACTCTGTCACCCACCTGCCTCTCTAGTTCTTCTGCAAAGGCATCAAGGTCCAGGTCCTTGAGTCGCTCTGGGTTTTCCAAGATTTCTTCAAGGGCCCCCGCAGGGTTGGCATCCTCAGCTGACTCATCGTATTCCAGAGCATCCACCGCCATTTTCCTGGCCCACTCATAAGTCTCAGGGTGAACTCGGGAACCATCAAGGACTTCAATATATGAGTCAGTGCTGAAGGAGAGGCAGAAGAGGAGCAGGATATATAACAAAAAGCTTCTAGTAACAACCCAGATGTCCACCAATGGGGAACTGGTTAAATAAATTAGGGTACCTCCATACAATGGAATACTATACATCCATTACAAAGAATGAGGTAGGTCTGTGTGTGCTGACATGAAAGATGGCCACGATATATTGATAACGTGAAAAATGCACTGCAAAACACTATGAACCGTATGATCCCATTTTTGTAGTAAATGGGTAGTTAGTAAATGCATAGCAAAAATAAAATTTAGAAAAGTTGTAGTATACATCAACTTGTTATGGCAGTTATCTCTGGGGGGTGGGATTATGGGGGACTTCCACTTTCTGCATAATATTTCTATATGTTATTGAATTTTATATGATGAAATTATATATAAAAGTCTTATAAATAAAACAAGAAGGGGGAAGAAGACCTTTGAGAATTTGCTGACAGCTACTTTCCCCCATAAAGCCTTCCCAGGCTGGTCTTGCCCGTGCACTCACATGGACCTATGTTATTCGTGGAGTGTTACAGCAAAGCTGGGTGGAAAATGAAGTTTTAGAACTTGAAGCCTATTTCCCCACTGATTTCCATTACTGAATGAGGAGCTATGTGCCCGTGGAAAAGATCCTCCAAAGACTGAGTTGATAACTTCTGGAGAGGAAGAGGTCAATAGTGAAGTCCAAAGTCCAAGTGAATAGAGAACTTTCTCTCAATAACATTATCTCAGAACATAGCAAATCTCTCTCCCCCTTTCTTATCTCCTCAGACCCCCACACTCCTCTTCCAATGCCCCAACTATTCCCACCCTTATTGAGCCACAAAAAATCACAACAGCAGAACAAGTTTGTGTTTACTGAACCAAGTCTTATGTTTTCTGTCCTCAATTGATAAACTAAGTTGGTTCTTTTGATGTTTCCCTCACAGAAAAGCTTCACATAATTGAACTGATCTTTTCCATAGGTCAGAGGCTCTTGACTAAATAAAGATTCTTGGCTTTAAAACGTTTCCTAATTTAAATAGTCTGTGGCCCTTTGACAGCCCTAATCCCCGAACCCCCAAAGCAAAGCCCAAGAGAACTCCTCTTGGCCCACCCAGGCAGAGGGCATCACCTGTCCCCCAGGGAGGCAGTGTCAATCTTGAGGAAGCCAGCGCAATTCATGAAGACTTTGGGACCCATGTGGCACATGGTGACCAGCTGAGTCCGGCTCTCGAGCCTGGTGTTGTTCTGTTTCAGAATCTGGAAGAGAAGCCTGGAGTGAGCAGGAGCAGTAGATAGGCCCCACCTCCTGGTCTGTTTCCAGGTCTCTGGGAAACCTTCCACAATGGGAAGCTGCCCCAGCACCCCGACAGCTAACTGAGCACTGAGCAGTTAGCACAACATACTGACTGCTACTAAAAAAATTATCTTAAAGAACTACACTGTGCCGAGCAAAGACAATACACAGCTAATGCACAGCTTCAAAGCTGATGTAAAATATACACTCAAGTACCCATCCCACATCAAGAAAAAAATTACCACAAATACTCTTGAGGGTTGCTACATGCCTCTCTCTGTACTGAAATCCTTTCTTTCCTCCGGGGGAAGAAAAGCCCACTATCCCAAGGTCTGTGTCTAGCATACTCTCACCTTCCTCTAAATCATGGCTTAGGCTCTTTTCTGTGAGCCACCAGAATGCGGTAGCGACGACCAGGACTGCGGCCACCAAGGCTGGAGTCTGGCCCTGACTCTCACTAGCTGGATGACTCCAGGCGAGTGCCTTTACCTCTCTGACCCTGTCCTTTTGGTCAAACCATGCTGGGAAAGTAAAGGGTTAATGAAATAAGAACTTTCCTTTTTTTTTCCTGATTCAACCCAATCCTACCTTCAGGAGATGGGTCCCTTTTCGAGGTCCTAAGCCACAGACATACTGAATCAAGGCCTGGCTGTAGGGGTGGGCAATGGCACGGTTGACATCAACTCCAACCTCATTGACTCGGTTGATGAATTCACAGTACAGGGCGTTGAGCAGCTCTTCTTTCACCACATGCTCCTGTCAACACATAGTAGGCAGGGATAAGGTTACTGTGCCACTCTGTCCACCTGGGCCTACTTGTCAAATCCTACTCACCTGCAATGGGTGAAACTTGAGGCATAGGATGTCTTCATCCGAGCTGCACACCTGGGCAAACTCAATCAGAGGGTCCTGGATGCGCCGGGCCAGGGAGACGGCCTGTCTCAGCACAGGAGGGTAATCCCGGAACTCTGCCTAAGGTCAGATGAGGGTCAGCAGGGCCACAAAGTCCCCTCAGCTCTAACAGTCAGAGGAAATCCAAACTGCCTGGCTTGATGTCATGTTCTCTTCTCTGGGACCATTTTTCCTGGGACCAATTTAATCTCTGGGGCTCCCAACCTGAACTATGACTGGCATGATGGGAGATTTTCTGCAGAGGTTAGAGAACAGGTGCAATCCTGCGGCCCTGACAATCTTTGCTTCCCTATCTCCCTGGGGCTGAGAGTTCTTGCCTGTGTGAAGCCTAAGCGTGGGCTCCCGCCTTACCTCTGATTTCTTACTGTTCATATAGAGGATGGCCAACTCGTTGTCAATCAGCTCCACCCCAATAGAGGACAGCTGCTGACCCTGGTCCAGCTCATGCACGATGCGCTTCACATCCTCAATCAACATCTGGGCATCCCTGGAGGAAGGAGGGGTGCTGCTCAGGGATATTTCTGGATAGTTTCTCAGAGATGAACCATCTCAGGGCTGGGAGCAGGGGAGAGAGCTTTGAAGACAAAGGGGTACAATATTCCAGGGATACCCCCTGGAAGTGGGGGTACCATGTGTTATCAAGGCTCTTCACAGGCACAGAGCAGGTTCAACAATAAAGGATGAGTGGCTTTAGCCAGGCCTGGCCCAATCGCCTGGTGCCCCTCCCTACCTGTTCTCTCCGGCAACTGTCACCACGTGAGGCTTTTTGTTCAGAAGGAATTTCTTCAGAGTTTCAATGTCTTGAGCCTGGAGTGAAACAAAATTGGAGCTAAATGGCTGAGGACAGGGGAGATTTCTAACGCTTTTCTCTCCGTAAGTAGCTTGAGACCTTACAAGACCAGAGAACAATGATGCGTCATGCATTGTCTAACTGGAACACAAAACAAGGTGACTAGGAGCTCTAGTTGAAAATTAAACATGTTAATCTTTCCTATGATTACTGTATATCTGGCTTACACGTGAGCTGTGGTTAACATACTCAGGTCTTTCTTTTAACACGAACCACTGCCTGGCAGTCAAGACTATTCTGATCTCCACTTTAAGGTTTTTTTTTTTTCTTTTTTAAAAGAGTTCTTTGCTGAAAATTATGTTTTAGAATGGAACTCTTGTCAATAAAATGGAAAGATACTGTTATGTTAAAAAAAAAATCAGAAGGATACACATGAGATGAATTTAAATTTCTCCTTCCATGGAAGAAACACAAATGCTGAAGGCAGGGAAAAGGTCGGCTTAATGCCTCAGTGGCTTTCAGCTCCTGGAACAAGCTGACCCAGATGCGGTAAGAACAGAGGCAGTAATGGCAGCTCCCAGAAGCACAAGGCCTAGGAACTGGCTTCAAGTCAAGAAGCCAGTTCTGTTTCAGATCTTGAGTGCCATCTACTGCCTATGAAAGTGAGACTTATCCCAGGACTTAAGAGGATAGTTAACAGGTCAGAGATCTTGCATGAGATATTGCGTAGACCATGAGTGCATATCCCCACTGAATGACAAGACATGTTGAAGATGTACTCTTGATAACCAGTCCCAGACACCTGCCTTCTTCTCCCGCTCTTCCTCTCTCCATGCAGTTCGCCGTTTGGTAAAATGAGGCAGCCGGAGGAAGTCTGTCACTTCCCCTTCACCATTGACCAAGGCGCAGAACACAGGGTGATCTCTGCCAGCCCGAAAGAAAAAGAACCATGTGATAATCAGGTCTATAAGAATGAGTAAGAGAAGAACAAGATTAGGGAGACAGGTAAGGGGTGATGCCAGGCATGCAGAACAGGAAGTTACCTGGCAGAGGAGAAAGCAATGCCTAGGACCCGGATGCCCTTCCCTTGGTTCTCATCCATAAAGTCGTCGTCTTCTTCTACTTGTTGATCTGGCCGGTAGGGCGCCACCCTCAACCAGTTGTAGAGCTTTCGACTACAGGCCTGGGGAGGAGACACACCAGTCACTATGGCTGTCAGGCTCGCCAAGTGTTACAGAAACAGGGGCAGACACATATTTGCAAAGATCATACTTATACTTGCACATGTTTCTAGCCCTTGGCAGGCTTACAACCTGAAGGCACACCTTGTTCTTAACAATAGGAGAGTACAGAGGCCAGTCACATATACGAAGAATGTGTACGGGGTCGGGGAGGGAAGGAAGAGGCTCTTCAAGGGAGGTCTTAAGAGTGACCCATGACCTTGTGTGCACTCCCTCTCAGGTTATGCCCGGGGGGTTTCCGTTAGCTACAGGATAGCTATTAAGGGGTGCCTTCATTTTCAGCTCTAGCCTGGGGAAATTACATGACTGAAGGTTGTGCTGCTCGCCTGGCATGCTGCAGTCCATGGGGTCGCAAAGAGTTGGACACAACTCAGTGACTGAACTGAACTGAAAAGTCGAGTCCCTGTCCTCACCTTTATGACGTATTCTTTGGCTTCGGCCAGCAGCTTGTTCTTGAGCTCTTTGGCCATCTGCACATACAGGAACTGCTGTAGAGCTCGCTCGATGGCCATTGTGCGCTGCCGGTTCCACTCCTGCACCTGATGGCTGAACTCATCTCGGTAGTAAAATTGTTTGATTTCTTCAAAATACGTCTGGTCACTGCCATAGCTGAGGAGATATAACAGGGTATCAGGAACAGCGAAGAGGTGGTGCCTGAATGCCCTTGAACACTGAGTGAGCCAGAGACAATGGTGACCCCTCCCTCCAACAGACTCCAGACCAGGCTTTCCCAAAATAACCCCAGGCTAGAGCTCTGCTTACCCTTCCACTCCCTTCATATCGATGCTGATATCAATGGTGAGCAGCCCTTCATCTTCAGCCAGGCAGATCTTGAGGAACTGGTCATCTCTCAGTTCCTTAACAGGCTTGTTCTTTAAGTACTTGAAGGAGTAAGCATAGTGGGCCTCATCCACATCCTGCACAACAAGAGGGAACCATCAGTCAATAGAAAGACTGGGCTGGACCCTGGGAAAGGCCAGCCTCTGCACTCAGGCAGACAGCTCAGCTAAGCGTGAAGGCAAGAAATTCAGTTCAAACAGAGCTGGACTGTAAGCTGGATCAAAGCCCTTCAACTGGCTTACCTTTCTACCTTTCTTAGTGGGGCTTATATTGAGCTTGGCCCTCTCCTGGAAAGTCTGTCTCAGCACCTGCCGGACGAGGGGCTCTCGGGCAATCTGCAGGGCTACCATGTAGCGGGCACCTTCCAGCACGGCTTCCGGGGTAGGGAACTGGCTGCAGGGAAAATGGAGGTGCTGCAGGATGAGGACACCTTTGCCCGTAGGTTCCTCCTCTCACCAGCCAGCTACTGCAAGCCCACCTGCAAACATAATCCTTCGCCAGCTCCAAGGGCTCTGCTGGAAACTGCTCTGTCTCATGCCGCTGGTAGCTATCCCGGAGGTTTTCCCCAAATTGCTCAGGAGTAAGCCCAAACTTTTTGGCCAGGCCGTCTAAAGCAAATCAGGAGAGATAAAGGTAAGCCAACAGCAGGACTGAATAACTTCTTGGTTTTCAGTCTAAAACTGCAAATTCTGGGCAGTAAATTTAAAAAGGATCACCAATGAGCAGGAGCAAGATGCCTCACAATGAACAATGAAAATGCTGGCTTTAAACAGAAGCAGAAGAAATAGAAATTTTCTGTGGAAATTAGTTTAGCAAAAGAATTTCCCAAAGATAGGATGAACTCTGATCATGTGTTTCCCACTCCTTCAGGAATTACAGGGAAAGCTGGACCATTCCTGTGGCATGGATTTGGGTTATGGGAGCAAGTGTTAGAAGTGGACTGGTGATTCACTCAGCTGTCCTTTAAGTCCTCATCCTACCTTCCGCTGACTATCGGGGAACTTATACAATTAGATTTTACCTAGCCCGGCGCTCTGGCAGATGGTGTACATGTCTCGGCGAGAAGCCTGCTTGAGCTCTGGCCCTCTCTGCTCTTCATCTTCTGCCTCCTCACCATCACCTGGGGAGAAAACATGAGTTACTCTTCTGGCTTCCAGTTACTTCCAAGGATCTGACACATGGAGAAAAGCTCCAAAGTGTAATGAGTCAAAGGCATCCTTGGAAAGGCCATGGCCACCAAGCCTCTGGGTTTTCTTTTTCAACACTCACCTTCCTCATCTCCCTCTTCCCTTACACGCTTTAGCTTCTTGCGGCTGGCCTTGGCGGCATTCTGCATCTTAGGAATGTCACGACCATAATAGAGCAGGAAATGATTGTAGACATCTTTCAGTTCATCCATTGATTGAACATCCTTGAGCCTGGAGGGAAGGGACATAAGACCTCAATTTTGTCATGGAGGAAGGGTATACCCCGGGTTTGCTACAAGAGGTACAATTTCCATGTGGCAAGATCCCAACTAGGATGGATGCCTGTGTACTCCAATTATCAGGGACACACAATGGCCCTAAACCATGACTTAATTGCAATCAAGGTACTTTCAAGAAGGAATATGTCAAATAATTGGTGGTTGTTACAAATGGCAACAAAAAGAAAGAGACAGATGAGGAAGCATGTCTCCAGTTCAGAGTCCTTGAGACAGTCTTTGTCCTTCCTTCCCGGGTTCATGCCACTGGCCATTAACATCACCTGCTTCTCTCCCACAACCCTCTCTAATTCCAGGCTCACCAAGCCACTTTCGGGCTGTAGTTTGGTTTCCCATGTGGCTTTTCATACAGGTAACATAAATAAGCAAACATGACTATCTGATCCTCTTAACCTTTTATACCAATATGGGTAAGTAACAGGAATTTGCCTGTCAAAAAGAGCACTTCTGGTGTGTTGTCAAGTTGGCTTTCTAAGCGATAGGTGCCCTGCTGCGAATTTTACAAGATTATGCTTCTCTGGACGGTAGGTGGGTAGGGCAGGGGCGGGGTACACCTGCCTTTGGCGTGAGGGCTCCCTCTAAAGGAATAAAACCCGCATATGCTACCTCTCCATGTCCGTGGTGTCCAGAGCCCGGATGCCATCAGCAAGGGGCTTGTCAGGATCAGCAGAGATTTGCTCGTACTGATAAGCCTGCATCTTCTCAAACAGCCGTGTTAGGTTCTCCTTACGAATCCTCAGCTGGGTCCACTAGGACAAGGCAGGGCAGGGGTAAGGGCTGGTATTTAGCTTTGGAGACCCAAGGCCAGGCAGTTCCTTACCCGAGTCCATGGGGGAAGCCTGACAGGCCTGGGGGTTTGGGACATCACCTGGGCCGTGCGGGACAACTTGGGCCCCAGTAGTAGCAATGCCTAGTGCAGCCCTCAGAGCTCTGAGGGACACGGATCCCTACATTACCTTTTCATCCCACTGCCACACCCTCCACAGGTCGTTGATATGCAACTCAGGCTCCACATACTCCTTCCGGTAGAAAGCAATGAAAGGCACCTAGCGGGGCAAAGAGATGGGCAGTCAGCCAGAGAGGAAAGATCTGCAAGGAAGCCCTCTGCTAGAGGGATAAACAGCTCCATGAAATTCAGCACTGGGAACCCTGGCTCACCCAGGGCACATGCTTGTCCTGCCATGGGGGAACATAATGCTGCAGAAAGGATAGGGGTTTCTTTTGATCACTTGAGTCCTCACATTTCTTGGTCAAGGGACCACTGCTGAGGACAGGAGGTGGCGGGGGGTCCCTACCTAACCAACTTTTCCCTCACCCCTAGCTGACGTTCTTACCACTGGACCACTAAAGCCTGAGGTGTTACCTCAAAATGCTGATTTCGCATGAAGCCCAGGGCCTCTTTAATCTTCTGAATTGTGCTGGGCCCTTTTCGACTGAAGCTGCTGGTTGGCTGCCCTCGGTCTAGGTAATCACAGCTTTCCTACAGTTGGAAGAAAAGAGAAAGAGCAACAACACCATTACTTGCTTTGTCTTGCTTTGTCTCACCACATACAAAACTGCTTCTTGTCACAGGATGACCTTCTCAGAGTAAGTCTAGAAAAATCTCCTCATATACCCGTACACACATGCTGTTCTGTGGGAGAGCCACAGATGTTTGGGGCAAGGGAGAAGCAGCTACTCATCCTGATGAGGTGACTTCTGGTTCGTGTCAAAACATAGGCTCTTTTTTAGGGGGGTACCTGCAGAGAAATGGTTGGTGTAGCAAAGGCATTCCTGTAGATCCAGTCCGCCTCTTCTTCCAGTTCATCATCTTCAGCCCCCTTGACAGGGATGGAACGGAGCTGCAGGGGATAACACAGGCGCATGAGACTGATTTTATCTTGTATCTCGTGCAACAAAAACATGCACTTCTGGATAAAAATATGTGCTCCAGAGGCACATGTTTTCAGTACCTGGAAAAGTATTGTCTGGCAAGAAGTAGGCATGTCGTATATTTGCTAAACAGAGAGAGCCATTTCAAGAACCCTAAGACACATCAGAGTCTATGTTGAGCTAGACTTCCTATACCCCTGGTCAGATTGGGGTTCAAAGCCAAGTTCCTATATATCATTTTTGTTTTTTTTGGCTGCGCCACCCTGACTAGGGATTGAACTCGTGCCCCCTGCAGTGGAAGTATGGAGTCTTCGCCATTGGACTGCCAGGAAAGCCCCCCTATAAACTACTGTTAGATTGATCTCTGCTATAACCCTTGTACCAAGGTGACTCGGGCCAGTTGATGACAGTTCAGCAGGACAGAGGCTGCTGCTTCCTTACCTGGAACCTCTCAGGCAAGTCAGTGGCTCGGATTTCATTGTCCTGATCGGTGAGGTGGCTGCTTTCCAGCTCACTGGGCTCATACATCTCGAAGATGCTCCTGCGGCTCACACGTTTCTTGGTGGTCTTCTTGGGGCGCACTCGGATCTCGCCCTCAGCCTCGTCGTCCTCATACTCGTACTCTTCCTCCAGCTCTTCGTCGTACTCATTGTATTTCTCAAATTCGTCGTAGTCAAAGTCCACACCAAAAATCTCCTGGGCTTCCTGCAGAGCCCTGCAGGTGAGAGCGAAAGGCAGTTGGCCCAGGTTCTGGTGAGAGGAGACAGATGCGGCCCCTGCAGAGATCTTTTACCTGCCCCGAGGGAACTAGAAAGGCTGAGGGAAATCTAAACAAAAACAGCATATTCACCACGGAATAAAGGCTTAGCTGGTAGCTATTTCTGGGGAAACTCTCATTTACTGAGATGAAAACCCATCTTTGGCACATGTCCGTGACCAGGATCAAAAAGTAACAGGACAAGTTTAAAAATAAAATTAAAAAAAAAAAAAAAAGTAACAGGACAGATGAGTTCATATCATGTTCAGTGGATCCATCCTTTGCTAAGATGTTAGAGTATTCTCTCAGAGCAAAGAATTTCCTGACAAAATTATACTTAGAAGACTGATACATAAACAAGTGAACGCACAGCTGCAGATGTTAGAGAAAGGCTGGGTCTTTGCTGATGTGTGCCACCCCCTTCACCCCGCCCCGGCACTAGGATGCAGAGAGAGCTTTCAGGGCTTCGAGGTGCAGTCTGACGTCACTGTCTGGCGAAGGTTATCAGAGGCAGGAGGCAAAGTGGCTGAGAGCTGACTGTTCTATCTTTGGCCAAGGCCTCTGCCCTCTTCCTTCCTGCCTGGGTCCACTTAGATGCCCTTATGACCACCTTGCCCCAGACTCCACTCACGCATCAGTGTATCCAGGAAGCTTTTTCCGCCACTTAGGTTTTTTCAGAGGTTGTCCATCATCGTCCACAATAAAGTCGTCAATGTCTAGGTAGGGAAGGGAGGGATTAGTGCCCAAAGGCAGGACTGAATGGCATTAGTTCCTACTATATGAGTGGCCAGTGAAGAGAAGAGAGCCTTTGGAAAGGAACTCCTTTCTGTCAAATGCTGGAGGCCAGTAGCTGAAAAATGATTTCCCGTCCCATTCCTCAGGGCAGGAAATCCCAACCCCCTGCCCCAAACTGGCTTCCCTACCTGATGGTACATACCTGACTCTTCATCATCTTCCTCTTCCTCTTCTGGAGGAGCCATGTGGGCCTCCACGGCCTCCTGCCCTTCTTCCCCTTCCCCATCCTGAAAGATCTCCTCTGCGATAGCTTCTTTTTCATGTTCCTCCTTGCCATATTCCTCCTCCTCGTCGTCCTCATCATCTGAGACTTTTTTGACACGTCGGTATTTTTGCTAGGGGTAGAAAGTCTGCCTGGTCAGGGTCTGAGGGAACTGGCATAACGATGCCTGCCCTCCAATTTCACTTCTATTTTCCCACCACAGTTACAGTGACGAGGGAAATGGGAAAGAATGTCACATCAAGTGATGCCCCAAGGCCCACTCCTGAAACTCTGACAGGCACCCAGAACTGGGCTCCACGGCACCACGATGCTGAGCCACTTTCTCCTTGCTGAAGTTCCCCAGATGGTTCTGGATGTGCCTCCCACCACCTCCCAGAGCCACTGAACTTCCAGGGCTTCTTCCTTCATCCTCAAGGACAGAGACAAAAAAGGCACTTACTCCTCTTTTGACTTTGACACCCAAATTCTCCTCAATGAGATCAAAATCATCATCCTCCAGGCGGTCGTCAAAAGATGCTAGAGAAAACAAAATGTTGCTGGTTGTGACCGGGAGGCCCCTCCTCCACTGGCTTCCACCCCAGCCTCACTTGATCTGGGGAGGGGCTACTCACTGCGTTTTCTCTTCTTGTGGCTAACTTCGTCTTCCGAATCTCCAGAGTCACTACCCTCATCCTCCTCCCCTTCCTCTTCATCGTCATCATCATTGATAAAGCCTTTCAGGTTTCCTTGTTCATCCTGATCATCCAGGTTCTCCTCCTCCTCCTCCTCATCTGGAAAACATGCATGTTTGAGGCAAGCAGTTTGGGAAACAGGCTGGCGCTGGGGCAGGACCACCTGCTTAACTGTTATTTCTTATGTGCTTTGAACCAGATGACCTGGATGCCATGTTAACTCTTCTGCCTCATCCAATCCAAAGACGAAAAACATGACCACTGGCTCAGAGCAGTAGCCTCTGGAAAGGAAACTCTTGTCTACATTCACTATCTGTCTTTCGGCAAGATGAGCTTCCTAATTACTCTGGACGGTCAAAATCTTGACTAGGGGTTTTACAGCCACCAATAACTTTGGTTTCTTCTCAGTTTATAAACTCTGTAGCTATATTCCTTCTTTCATCTGTAAAGCTTTTGATAAAGCTTCCATTTTCCTTACTGTCTCTAAAGTTGTTTTCTACTTTAGAGTAGTTGGTTCTACTCTGCTAATGATCCTAATGGTTGGGTTTCGACAGAAAAATTGGAAACTGGGTGCATAAATACCAACACTGCTAGGTCTCTAAAAGAGAAACATCCCCTGTGTATTTCTTAGTTTACTGGCTGTCCCATCCCACTAATGTAAGCTCCATGACAGCCAGGTCTTTATTTTGTATTCCTAGTTCTAGGCACAGTGCCTGGCATACAGCAGACAGATAATTAGTAAATATTTTCTATGAATGACTGAAAATTACTCAAGCTGGTACCTCTCATGTGTGACAACTTCTGTGCTCAGCCTGAGCCTCTCATCAGCAAGAATCCAACTATCCAAAGCTTAGCAATAGTGGGGAGAAGCTTGAGGCTGGGGCTTCCTCACCGTCATCCTCCTCTTCTACAAATTTCTTGTTGACCCGGGGCACCACCTCGCCTTCATCATTGTACTCTTCCTCAGACTCCTCAGCCTCGCTTTCCACAAAATCAGACATTGTTGCAGCTTCTCACGGCCTGCCTGAAGGAGACTAGGGAAGAAAGGGAGATGGGGATAAAAAATGAGAGAGAGGACTCTTAAACATTTCCACAAACAGCCTTCAGCTATGTGTCACTGCTCTGTCCAATCATTACCATCTGGGAGGAGCGAGTAAGAATAAGATGGCTCCACCTCTTCTATTATCCATTTCTCTCACCACTGCCCCTCTCATGTGTACCTTTAAAAAGCAATTATACTGGACATCTCTGTAAATACCACATGGCTTGTCCAAAGAGGTTTATCTCACTTACCATTTTGGGATAGAAATGGGCAGATGAAGAAAGAAATTAATGCAGGAATAATTACATAGGTAGGGATACAGTAGTAGTGAGATTATATGACTCACTCGTAAGTCTGGCAAACAATAATTAAATTCCAACTTAATGATAGGAACTATGGCTGAGCTACTGGCAGAGTCAAAAAGAAAATCTTTTTCAACAGATTAAACATCATTTCATGAACCTGAGTCCACTTGTGTGAGTACTGGTCGGGAGCATGTGGGTAGAAAAGGGGCCTCTTCAGAAACATTAGGACCACAACTCTGTTGTGAGCATTTACCTCCCCAGCAAAACAAACAAACCAAAAAACACTTTGAAAGAGACTTCCACGGCCTACAAATTAAATGCAACACGGTTAAATACAAACATCGCTGGGCTTAAGAGTAGAAATCAAATCCTGGTCCCATCGTCTACTAGGTCTTAAAGGTAAGCATATTACTGAATGTGCTTGAATATCAATGTCTTCATTTGAAAAAAGGCAACAGCACTACCTACCACGCAGGGTAGTTGCGAATATGACATAATAGGGGAAAGAGTCTAGTTCACTATTTAAAAAAATGTTAATTGGATCCTAGGCCTAAATTTCCAGCATTCTATAATTCAGTACCAACCAATCTCAACTTTCTCTTCTACCTCCCTGATGTTAGATGCATCCAAAAACCTAGAAATGGCAGTGGAGAACCACAGAACCATGACATGGAGTTCCCTGGGCTTTAAAAAGCAGCATACATCACACAAATCAGAGCATCAAAATTCCATTCTGGAATCCTGAAGCTGGCTGCTTTTCCACTCAGCACCACTCCTCATGCTGTCCTGAATTATGGTCCACTGTCTATGTCCATTTTTTCCACTTAGACTACAAGCTTCTGCAAGTCAGAGACAATATCCAATTAAAGGACTAAAAAAAAAAAATCACAAAAACATAAACAGCAATGTAAGAGGCATTACACCGCATTTTTATTCTGTAGCAGATAAGCTGTATCCCACTAGGTGCTCTATACAGAACAGAAACTGCTAAGTATCTGTTAAATAGATTACTAATTCATGTCTTCCCAGTTAAAGATGGCAGTGGGCCTGGAGAGGGAGGACGGTGGCTAATGGCTATCTCAAGTGGTCTAAGCTCTAGAAGGAGCCTTAAGTGCTATGGCTCTAATTCTCCTGAAAATTACCCTTACTGATATCAACTGATACCATAACCAAGTAAAGATGAACTGAACTCAAGAAAACAAAACTGAAGGTACAAGTTGTGGTGGAAAGGGAGAATCAATGAGAAGGGTCTTATGTTCAATTTTAGACTGAAGTTTCAGATGCCATTCTTTTTAAACTGTACTGAATGTCTACCAAGTAGAAACACTCTGCTAGGAGCTGGGAATTTGAAGAGAAATAGGATTCAATGTTCCCAAGAAGTTGACTTCTAGTAGAGAGCCAAAAAGGACCATAAAGGGACTTCCCTGGTGGTCCAGCGGTTAAGAATCTGCCTGCCAATGCAAGGGACACAAGTTCGAGCCCTGGGCAGGGAAGATTCCACATGCTGCGGGGCAACTAGGTCTACATGCTGCAACTACTGAAGCCCCATGTCCTAGACCCCTGCTCTGTAACAGGAGAAGCCACCGCAACGAGAAGCCCACACACCGCAACAGAGAGCGGCCCCCACGCGCGGCGACACAGACCCAGCACAGCCAAAAATAAATAAACAAACGTAGGCCTTCCCTAATCTACTGCACACCTAACAAGTTCCAGACATTTAATAAATAACCTATTAAGGCCAACACTGTCCTGTGGATTATAGCACATTTCTCTGTCCTTTCAACAGAGGAAAAAATATACTCAGAGATGAAGTCACTTGTTCAACGTGATACTACTTTCAACGGTAAGACCTGAGAGTTGAGTTAAGGTCTGTCTGACTCCAAAGAAACAGTTGTTGCTATCACATCAGTAGCTCTCAAAGGTGGTCCAGGGATCACCCTCTCTTTTCTTTCATGTGTAGAGTGAAGTCTTCCAGAGGTTTTACGATATGTAGTATCACAATGCGCTGAATGCAGAAGCAGGTGTGAGAATCCACATCACTGTATTAAAGCAAACATTAAAAAGATTTGCCAATGGGACTTCCCTGGTGGTCCAGTGGTTAAGAATCTGCCTTGCAATGCAGGGGATGCAGGTTCAATTGTGGTCTAGAAACCAAGATCCCACGTGCTGCAGAGCAACTAAGCCCATGTGCCACAACTAACCCGAGGCAGCCAAGATGAATAAATAAAATAAATAAATATTAAAAAAGAAAAACTTGCCAAAATTGCAAAAACAACCCAACAACCACCTCACAAACCCCCAAACAAAAATAATGCTACTCTTCTTAAATTTTATTTTGTTTTGAAGATTATACTTGTTTTCCATAAAATGTTAAAATGCAGAGCAGGCTTATTTTCTGTCTTACTGATAAACAATTTGCCCTTGAACATGGGTTTGAACTGCGTGGGTTCACTTGTATGTGGATTTTTTCCCCCCAGTAAACACAGTAGTATCTGTATTTTCATTGTACATATCTTAAAATTAAGTGTGGAAGAAAGTTTGTGTTCTGTTAGAGATCACAATACATGGAATCAAAAGAACCCAGGTTTGAGTTTCGATTCCATTCAAAATGTTTCAGCTTCCTGCCCTTGGGTGAGGCATTCATCAATTCCTTTGTTTTTGAGGCAGAGATAGCAGTATGCACATTGTGTGTGTGGGGGGTGTGTGTCAGCAACTCAGGGCCGTGTTGTCCACGGGTCAACTATAATTGACACATAATGCTGTATAAAGTTAGGTGCATAATGTGTTGATTTGATATACCTGTATATTGCAAACAGGCTTATTATTAGGCTAAAATCAATTCACATTTATCTATTAGTTTTAACTTCTAATCTGATAAACACCTATACATATAAATCTCATAAACATCCATAGATGTAACTCACATAAACAAAATGTCTTTGTAATCTTATATTACCTTCAAGAGTATAAAGGGGTCTTGAGATCAAAAAGTATGGGAGCCCCCTATATTAAACCATGTTTAAGTCCCACAGGATGGTGATATTGGAGCCTTGGTTAGATTGATGCCCCCCACCCCCCAAGATCTGTTTCCTTAAGGTCATTATCCTGAGTACAGCCAAAAGTGAGAAGTGAGTATCTAAAACTTCTGCCAATTAAATGTGGTGCTCTAATTTTAATATGGCTCCCCCTCAGCCCTAAGCTGAGTCATTAAAAACAGATTTGGGTACAGCAGCCCCCACACAATGCTTGCTTTAATTAGGCTATCAGACCCACAAATTCAGTCTTCTAAGGCCTCAACATCTTCACACTAGATGCTAGCTCCTCCAGACCAGATGCCCTACAGCCTACTTAGCAGAGAGAAAGTCAGTTTACCTAATGAAAGCAACAGCTTTCTTCTGTTCTGGGGGCAGCTGGTGCTGTGCTGCGCACAGCTTTACTCCCATCCCCTAGGTTAGCAATGAAGTACGTGCTGTGCTATATAGCTGGGGAAGGCCCCCAGTCTAGCTCACTGCCAAGACCTCCAGTTAAAAGAGGCTGTGCCAGAAGCAATCTTGATTTGCTGCAACCTGGGGGAGCAGGATGTGCCGAGGGCGCTGCAGCAGCACTGCAGGCTGAGGCTGGCAAGCAGCAACCACTCCAGGACAAAACCACCGCTCGTTAGTCTATGATTATCATTAATAAATGACATCTGAGAAGACTCTGAGGTTGTTTGGATTTTGTATTTAGTACTCAGGCTCTTGAATTTTTCCCATATTCAGACTCTAAACTTAAATTCGCTCCTGAAACAGATCCAGAAGGGCAGTGGGGTAGTGAAAGGAGATTTCTCTAGGCGGAAGCACAGCTGCAGTAGAAGATGTGGCTCAAAGGGAGATGCTGTCGGTTACCATGACATTCTCTGGAAGAGGAATGGAGCTGGGATCAGATTGCCACAGGGGAGGCCCTCTGCAGTCCCTCCCTTTGAACAAGACGGTGAGGGAGGCAATTAAAAGGAGACCAGATCAAAAAGATGTCTGTTAATTCCCTCCACTGGCAGCTTCAATTAACATTTACAGTTTTGTTTTTTTACGGTACAGCTCTGTGCTGGGACTTGAGTATATAATCATAAGTAAAATATACTTTTGACCCTCGTGTTCACATTCACCTCACAAAAAAACTTGTAAATGAAGTTATGACAAAGCATAATAAATGTTTTACGGCACTTACATACGAGAACTATGAAAGCAATATGAAGACAGAGGTCGTCAGAGAACGCCTCACAAAAGGTGATGCCTGAGTTGAGAGGGAAATGGATGGGAAATAGATGGGGAAAGAGCAGAAACAGTGTCAGACTTTATTTTTCTGGGCTCCAAAATCACTGCAGATGGTGACTGCAGCCATGAAATTAAAAGACGCTTACTCCTTGGAAGGAAAGTTATGACCAACCTAGATAGCATATTCAAAAGCAGAGACATTACTTTGCCAACAAAGGTTCGTCTAGTCAAGGTTATGGTTTTTCCTGTGGTCATGTATGGATGTGAGAGTTGGACTGTGAAGAAGGCTGAGCGCCGAAGAATTGATGCTTTTGAACTGTGGTGTTGGAGAAGACTCTTGGGAGTCCCTTGGACTGCAAGGAGATCCAACCAGTCCATTCTGAAGGAGATCAGCCCTGGGATTTCTTTGGAAGGAATGATGCTAAAGCTGAAACTCCAGTACTTTGGCCACTTCATTTGAAGAGTTGACTCATTGGAAAAGACTCTGATGCTGGGAGGGATTGGGGGCAGGAAGAGAAGGGGACAACAGAGGATGAGATGGCTGGATGGCATCACTGACTCGATGCATGTGAGTCTGAGTGAACTCCGGGAGTTGGTGATGGACAGAGGGGCCTGTGTGCTGCGATTCATGGGGTCGCAAAGAGTCGGACACGTCTGAGCGACTGAACTGAACTGAGTTGAGTTGAGAGGAGGTAAGAAGATAGTCAGAAAAAGGCAGCATGAGCAAAACCTTATGAGCAAAAGGTTTGAAAGGGCCCAGTGGTCTGAAGAATAGCCTCAGAAGTCTGGTGTGGCGTTTAAACTATAAGACACTCTGCATTTGATGAGCAAGAGCCTAGGACTATTCCAATGATGCTCACAAATGACTACCCAATTTGGAATCCAAAAACCTAAGAGCTTAATAGACAAAAGTATTCAGAATCCATTTAAAACAAGTTCTTTTATTAAATTTGGGATTCAGAACTATGTTATGGAAAATCTTAATCACATCATTAGAATTTTACCTATAATCATTTTAACATGCACACCATTATTTACAAGAAATAACCCTCTTAGAATCTTTTCAATGCCACTATTGTTAATAATGGTTAAAACATAATAATTAATTTATTTTTTTCTTTCTGTGTTTCCTTTGGAGATAAGGAAAAAATAAAAGAGGAGCAGAAACAACAATATGTAACCAGATTCAGAATCCCTGCAACAGTTACTGAATCCTGTGCAACATGGAGAGGGTGTTGGGAGCAGATAGTTCCTGTTCTAATACCAAGGGGTAGATCTGCCCTTGCAGTACAAGAGCAGCCACAGTATGTAAATGAATGGGAGCGGCCTAATTTGGCCCATTTATTTTGGAGCCTTAGTTTGGTAACCGCTGATCTACAAGTATGGAAAGTCTTTAAAGAAGGTCTTTAAAGAAATGATGGCAAAGGTACCATGGGAACCTGTAATAGAGGATTCTAACCTGATTTTGAGCAAGTGGCTTGACTTTTTTTTTTTTTTAAAGGAAAATGGAATTAACTAACTAGAAGAGCTGGCTTCTTTGGAGGTGGTTCAAGGAGCGGCACTGTTGGAGAAAAGAGCTCCGGCACAAGGCTCAGAATATGCTGAGGTGGGAACAGTGAGGGCTGGTTTGACTGGAGAGAGTCCATGAGTCAGAGGTGAGGTCACAAGGATCTTCTTAAGGATTTTGGATTCTAACTGAAAGGTGCTGGGACAGTCCTACAGGATTTTAAACCAAGAACTGACTTAGTAGTTTACTTGCTACTTCAGTAAGCACTTATTTAATGAGTGCCTACTACACGCCAGGCACATACAAGGCAAAAAATTGCTGCCCCTAGGATAACTATATTCTAGTCCAGGAGACAGACCACAAACAAAATAAAGCTGGCTATAAATGATAGGAAGGAAATAAACACCCTCCCCTCTGAGAGACTTAGTTTAGACTGAGACATGAAGCACAGGTAGGCTGCGGTATGCAGAGCCAGAAGCGGTTTCTGGCAGAAAAGGTGGGCAAGAACTTGGAACACAGCAGGCCAAATCCCAAGGTCATGTGACCAAAGAATGGTGAAGGCAGAAGAATGTGAGAGGGAGAAGGGACCTGCTCAAGCTGGGCTGTGAAGGCTACAGAGAACCACTGGAAAGGGAAATGACATGATCTGATCTGATCCTGCCATGGACTGGGAGAGGTTCTAGGTGGAAGCAGAGGAAACTGAAGACACTATCGTGAGAGTTGGGCAAAAGATGATGGTGGCTTGGAACAGGGAGGAAACGGAGAAGAGAGATTTGAAATACATTTTGAAGGTAGAAGTGACAAGACTTAATGAAAGACCTAAGTCGTTAGTTAGAAAGAGGTCTGGCTTTGGTACTCTCATCATGTACCACTCAGTAAGGTAGGGAAGAGCAGGTTTGGAATGATGGAAAAAAAAAAACAACTTTCTTTTTCTTATGCCAGGTTTGGGATGTTTAAGAGACTTTTAAATGGAGCTGTTAAACAGGTATCTTGTGTGATTCTTAAACACAGAGGACAGAAGGCAGGGCTAGAGATTAAACTTGGGAGAGGCCTGCTTTCAGATGGTACTTAAAGCCACAGGACTGGATCATCTGAAGGAAGCATGCAGAAAACCCAGCATCAAACTCTGAAGGAAATTCAACTGCAAAATGTGACTACCACTTCCTGGTGTGATTAGTCCCTGAATGAGATTTAAACCTCTTTAAATCATGGTAGCAATACCATGCTAATCTGATCTAGCAGCCACCCAAACCAACTAAATTAGCTTTCAAATGTTTCAGACTTCTACCGGCTGGAGGGCAAGTCATATAAAAGAGCTCTAAATTCACAACTGACGGGGGAACAATCATACTTTTGTCATCAATACACAGAAGACAAAAATCAGCAATTTTCAGATAAACAGTTGAACTTAAAAAGGTCAAACTGAACTTTTTTCCTCCAAAGAAATTAAATTCAAAATCTTTACACTCTTCATGTTCATTAATAGCAGCAGTGTAACTTAATACTCCCTTGCTACTTCTGATATTACAGTGAATTTCTACAGAAGTATTTCTGGATAGATAACAGAAAAATAAGCATCAGTACTTGCAACGAACAAGGGAAATGAACTGCTTCGGCTGGTTCAAGGGAGTCCTTGAAGAGAAAGCAGAAACTGGAAGAAAATAAACTTCTGACTTAATAGTCCAATCTGATGTGTGTGGTAAGCGTTTGATGGATGGATAGATGTGTGTGCCTGTGTGTGTCAAGTTCCTTAGTTGTGTCTAACTCTTTGCGACCTCATGGCCTGTAGCCTGCCAGGCTCTTCTGTCCCTGGGATTTTCGGCAAGAATACTGGAGTGAGTTGCCATTTCCTCCTCCAAGGGGGTCTTCCTGACCCAGGGAACGAACCCGCATCTCCTGTGCCTCCTGCAATGCTGGCGGATCCTTTATCGCTGAGCCACAGGGAATGTAGCCATCTACAAAAAGTTCTAACTATATTATTCAACAACATGAAAAAAGACGGAATTTGGCATCGCCTTCTAGCCCGATGACCGAGTTGCTCAAAGCTCCTGGGTTTCACGTCCCCAGGACAAACAATTCGATCAGCTGATCCTGACTTGGAAGCCCCAGGTCCCTTCCATTCCCAACCCTATCGCGTGGCCCAGTTTTCAGAAGCTGCGAGAGAAGGACGGCATCCCAGGAAGTCTGTTGACACAACAGGCCACCCAACTCATGGGTTCTGGGTGGCACAGGGTTGGGAAGAACCTTGAGACTCTGAGCAACTACCCCGCTTTCCTCTTCGTTCTCCCTTACAGAGTCGGGAAGGCCGGAGGCCCCCCTTCTTCCCGTATACGGCTCCCAAGTGCCTCGTCCCTTACGGGACCAGGCCCTAGGGGCCTGGCTCCCTACCTGACTCATTCGAGGGACACGCTTTCCGGTCCAAACTTTACCTGCCTGAGGCCCGCCGCTTCTCTGGTGCTCTAAGCCCCCACCGAGGAAAATGGAGTCGTGGAACCGAGACTGGGAAAGGATAGTACGGACCCACCGCACGGCCCCTCCGCCGCCACCGCCGCCGCTGCTGCGTCAACGTGCTACGTCACTTCCGGCGCCCTGTCACTGGGAGTGGGCGGGCCAGTTCGTGCTCTCTTTTCCCACCCGGCATTTTTGGGTTCGTCAGAGGAGGGGGTTATCTGGCCGAAGCGGTTCAGGAAAGCAGTTGTTACAGGGCTCCGGGAAACAACTAAGCGGGTCGGAAGCAACCAGGCCTAGCTTGTCCCTTAGGCCGCTCTAGCAAAGAACCATAAAGACCAGGCTAGGGCTTCTTCCTTTTCTCTTCTCTGTGGTTCCGCTTGCAGCTTCCGCTTCCGGGCAGGGGCGGAGTTTCTTCGGAGATTAGGGGCTCCGCGCTACAGCCAGGATGGCTGTGGTGTCGCTGCTGTTGTTCGGGGGCTTGTGGAGTGCTGTGGGATCGTCCAATCTGGCTGTCGTTACGTGCGGTTCTGTGGTGAAGCTGCTCAATACGCGCCACAACGTGCGACTGCACTCACACGACGTGCGCTACGGATCAGGTACGGCCATCGGGGTTCGGGTGGGCTGGGAAGGCCTGGTAGGCTCCGGAGGGGGCGGAGCCTGGAGAAACTCTGAGGGGTGTGGTCTCGGAAGGTGAGAGGAACCCAGGGAGCTTCCTGAGGTCTGGAGGCCGAGTCAGAAAATTCAGTGGTCCTTAGGCGTCTTAATCGTAATCCTAGTTTCTATCTGGTGCGCTTCGTGCCAGGCATGTTACATAATTACTTTTAAAGACTACAACGTTACTACGGGGTATAGACTATTATTATTCTCATTTTACAGATGAGGAAACACTCAAATAAATCGCATGCTCAAGGCGTTGGCAACTAGTGAATGACAGTGACGGGGTTCGATCCAAATCTGTCCAGGTTCAAAACCTGCTTTCAGCTACTGCAGGCTGGCAGTACTCAGGGCAGGAGGGACAGACATATAGAAAAGTACAGTAAGTGCTGTTACATTGCCGAAGTCTTTGAAGACCTCAGTCTTTAAAGACTATAACCCTCTGTTTAGCTCTTTTCCATCTTACACTTGCTCTTCAACTCTTCCTTTGGCCTCTTTTCACTCAAACCTTGCCCTTCTTGTAAAGAAAAACTGAAGGACTCAACTGGAATTGAAGAGGAAACTGTTTAGAGGGCTTTTTAATGTTTGAAATTAAAATGCTTAGCTTGTGGGTTCATCTGTAAGTTAGCAGTTATTTGTGGGTTCAGTCATTCAATGTAGATTTAGTGAGCAACTACTATGTGCCTAAGGTTGTTCTAGGTACAGGAAATACAGTAGTGTGCCAGTTAGCACGTTACAGGAAAACAAAAACAGAAAGGAGAGAAAGAGGTTCAGCTAGTGAGATGTGAGAGGTGTGTGAGATGACTGCTAGATTTCTGTCTTCGATAACTGATGATGCTATTAGCTAAGAGAGGAAAGAGTTCTCTTAGACGGATATAGGTCTAAGATGGGGATGGGTCTGTAGTTCATGATACCCAAAACCTGTCTGACCAGTTAGACTAGAAGAGGAACTGAATTGTCATTGTTGGGATGTCTTAATAATCTTAGTGATTATTAAGTGAATACCTACTATATGTCAGGTTTATTGTATTTTAATTTGATGTGGTTTCCTACTTTGGATCTACTAAATCGAGTCAGAATGTGGGTGGAGAGAGGCCTGCCAGTAGGAATCTATAGGTTTAGAAAGCTCTTCACATGCTCCTGATGGGTAGCCAGATTTGAGAACCAGGTTCAAGTCTGGAGCTCAGAAGAGAGATTTGTGCTGAGCCTGAGGTAGAGAGTTAAGTACAACATCATTGTCTCAGTGGTGACTGAAGATGTGGGAAGAGTAAATAAAATTGCCCAGGATGAACTGTGGTTTGCAATCTGGTGTCAATTTGAAAAGCTCACTGAAGCACATGTAAATGCTTTTGTCCTGATCCCCAACCATTATTTAAGAATGTCTAAGGCCAGGGATGGAACTCTGGGTAATCCCTAAGTTTAAGAATGGGAGAGGAAGTGGAGGGTTGAACAGAAAGTGAAAAAGTAAGAGACAGAAAGTGAGGACTGCGATTTAGTGAAGCTAGCAGTGAGGACCAAGAGAACTGTTACGGCAGTGACCGGAATTCAGGAGGGAGAGTTGGTTTACCCTTTAAAAAAATGTACAGAATCATGGGGTTGAGTAGAAGAAACAAGAGAGAAAGTGGTAGTTTAGTCATAAACATTCATCCAGGTAACTGTGGACTGTGGTACAACACTGTATGTTAAGTGGTAAACGGAAAGTGTCATTGAAAGGTTATTGTCTGACAGGCCTAGGGGACTGAAGGGAAAGCTAGGAGGAACAGGCAATAATGACTGAGGAGAGCGTCTGGGAAATACGTAGTACCTTCATAGAATTGAGTACTGAATGAGGCCTAGGGAAGAGAATGGCTCAGGAGTTTATATGAGTGGGCTATTTGGGAGAGCTTGACAGTAAATAAAGCTTTGTGGGAAGCCAAGTGGTCAAGTGGTTAAGAGTTGTAGAGTCGGCCACCTAGGTTCAAACCCTGCACTGTCTCTTGGGATTGTGTAATCTTGGACATATCATTCATCTTTTTTAACACTCCAGTATAAAATGGGGGCAATGATAGTAAAACGTATCCCAGAGAATAGACGAGTGTATCAGATAAGAATATTCAAGTAAAAGGCTTGAGTTGGTATCTGACACCTAGTAAGTGCTCAAATACAGGTTTGCTAGTTAGCAATTATTACTTGTATAATCCCTCTTTTTTCAAGTCTGTAGGTATATATTTAACCTTTTAGGAGGTAAGATAACCTTTTAACCTGCAAAGTCACACCTTCTGTAATCATGAACCAAATTTAAATGACTCAAGAATACTTTTGTAACATGTTCATACTTTACTTAAAGGAATTGGATAACTGTAATGGCTTGTTGGATTAAAGTTGACAGCAAAAACTGGTCTCATTTTCATTGTGAAATAGGATAAAAAAATTTTGGATTGTAATAAAAATATTGGATTTTTTTTTTGACTGCAGGTAGTAGACTGTAATATATAGTGAACATTGAATAATGTTACAAACAATTAAAAATATGATTAGATAACTGACATATACTGGGGGATATCCAGGCTACTGTATACAGGTTAAACACTGCCTGTGCGTCAAGAAAACCGCATATGTTCGTTTATTTAGTGTCCTTTGATGCAAATTTTTGGACTATTCTGGTACGGTACACTCAAATATAGTTCATCATATAGTAACTAATACTAGGTAAATATGTTGTGTTTCTCATACATGTTTTAATGTTGTAGAAGAAAAAAATATTATGAAACATAGGGTTTCCTTCCCACTCCTCCAAACCTTTTTAATGACACAGGGCACATTATTAGCCATAGGAAAGAGAGGAGTCAGGTTGAGCTCACCCTCTTTTCCTTTTTTTTTTTTCTTTCCTTGTATATAAAAACCCTTTATTGATGAAGGTTAGAGAAGAATCTGTAACTTAATAATTTTTTGAATGTAGTTATTTTTAATTGAAGGGTAATTGCTTTACAGTATTGTGCTGGTTTCTGCCATACATCAACATGAATCAGTAATAAGTATACACATCCCCTCCCTCTTGAACCTTCCTCCTACCACCCACCACATCCCACTCCTTTAGGTTGACACAGAGCCCGTGTTTAAATTCCCCAAGTCACACAGCAAATTCCCACTGGCTATCCATTTTACATATGGTACATTTTCCCATGCTACTCTGTCCGTTCATCCCACCCTCTCCTTCCCTCCCTCCAGCCACGCCCTGCTGCCCGGCTCTGGGCCCATAAGTCCATTGTCTATGTCTGTGTCTCTGTTGCTGCCCTGCAAATAGATTATCAGCACCATCTTTCTGGATTCCATATGTATGCATCAGTACATGATGCTTGTTTTTCTGTTTCTGATTTTACTCTGTATAATAGGTTCTAGGTTCATCTCCTTCATTAGTACTGACTCAAATGTGTTCCTTTTTATGACTGAGTAATATTTCATTGTATGTATGTACCACAGCTTCTTTATCCATTCATCGGTCAGTGAACATCTAGGTTGCTTCCATGTCCTATCTATTGTAAATAGTGCTGCAATGAAAATTGTGGTACATGTGTCCTTTTCAGTTACAGTTTTCTCAGGCTATATGCCCAGTAGTGGGATTGTTGGGTCATGTGATAGTTTTATTCCTAGTTTTTTAAGAAATCACCATACTGTCTTCCATAGTGGCTGTATCAATTTATGTTCCCATCAACAGTGCAAGAGGGTTCCCTTTTCTCTGCATCTTCTCTGGCATATATTGTTTGTAGATTTTTTTGATGATGGCCATTCTGACTGGTCCTTTATAGATATAAATTTTTTTTTGACTACAGGTAGTGGGCAGCAGTCGGTGACAGGTGTAACCTCTGTGGATGACAGCAACAGTTACTGGAGGATACGAGGGAAGACAGCCACAGTGTGTGAGAGGGGAACTCCCATCAGATGCGGTCAGCCTATCCGGCTGACACACGTCAACACTGGCCGAAACCTCCATAGTCACCACTTCACCTCACCTCTTTCTGGAAACCAGGTGAGGTGGCGTTCTATGGGTCACTGCTGCTCAACAGAGCATTTACGCAGTTGAGTTGTTTGATATCTTGGTTCTTAGCCCTTTCTCTTCCAGGTATAAATCTCTTCTGTGCAGACCTGAAGAATTGCCTGTCTTACAAGGAGAAGGAAATTGTTTCTGGTCAAAATAGAGATTACATCTAGATCAAGAGATGAGGCAGAAAGAGAGGCTAGGTATATGTTAGTGTATCATAAGTTATCCTGGTAAATCTGGCAATAAAGAAACCCAATGTTTTCCAAACTTGCAATAAAAAGTATTATTATTTTCTAATGATGCCAACTAACCACATTAGGAGAATGAATTAGAATTGTGCCCCCCCCCCCGCCCTTTTTTTAAAGCCTTGAACTTCTGAGTATGTGGATCCCTTAATGAGTGCTTTCTTCTCACCTCCACTCTGTACATAGTTTTCCCTGTTAACATTTTTAACATTAGTATGGCAAATTTGTTACAGTTAATAAAACAGTGCTGATACATGTTATCAGCTAAAGTCTATAGCTCCTTCTGATTTCCTTAGTTTTTACCTAATGTTCTTTTTCTGTTCCAGGATCCCATCCACATTACATTTAGTTGTCTCCTTAGGCTACTCTTGGCTGTGACAGTTTCTTAGATCCTCCTTGTTTTTGTCGACCTTGACAGTTTTGAGAAGTGCCAATCAGGTATACGATAGGATGCTCCTCTGTTGGAATTTGTCTGATCTTTTTCTTATGATTAGACCAGATTTATAAAGGTTTTGGGGAGGTAGACTACAGAGGTAAAGTACCATTTTCATCTCCTATCTCAAAGGTACATAGTATCTTACGATTGCTGATATTGATGAACTGGCTGAAGTAGCATTTTTCAGGTTTGTCTGGTAAAGTTATTCTTGTCATCTTTTGCCTTTGCATACTGTACTCTTGGGACGAAGAACTCTTGACTCTTATGTCACTGTGCACAGCCCTTACTTGAGTGAGGAGTTAGCTCCTCCTCCTCTAGGGTGGGATAGCTACATAATTTATTTGGAATTCTTCTGCATGGGAGATTTGTTTTTTTCTGTATTTATTCAATCATTTATTTATACCAATATGGACTTCTTGATATGGATTCCTGGATTATTTTTTATATGTACTTTGAATTATTATCCAATACCACTGTCTCTATTATGTTGCTCACATTATTCCAACTTTGGCTGTTGGGAGCTCTTTCAGTTGCCTCCTGTATCCATTTGACATGCTCCCATCATTGTGTTTGTGTGTGGCTGTGTTTTTAGCACTCCCTTACTTTATGGCACTAAATTACTACAGGCTTATCTTGTCTATTTCTTTCCCCAGTCCTAGATTCAGCTATTTCCCTACGGAGTCCTGCTTCCGTTTATTGGAGAAGAGTATTCTTAGAAACCAAGATCTAGACTTTGCATGAACTCACTACTACTGGGGTTTTGTTTCTTTGAGATCCTCTCACCTGCCAGAGCAAAGAAATAACATGCCTGTGTGTGTATATGTACATGTCTATAAGTGATCATACATGTAATTGTCTGTATCTGTAAGTTAAACTTGAGTTCTTACTGATATCTCCAACTCTAATCCATTGCCACATAGATCATTTTAGCTCCTCTCTGCTTATTTGTAAATTCCTACTCTTAACAGTGAGACACCTGGCTCCCAACACTGTCATCCATTTACTTACTTATTCAGTTCCAGTATACAAGTATAGTAGTAGGATTATTAATTACATGTAGTTTCTTTTGCCTTTAGTCTTTATTTCCAATTGAGATTATTAATTACATGTAGTTTCTTTTGCCTTTAGTCTTTATTTCCAATTGACTGAGTTTATCTTCTAAAATTTTATAGCTGTAAGTGTATATTTAAGTTACATGTGTTTGGTAGTGATCATTTTGTAATGTCTAGAAATATTGAGTCAGTATGTTGTGCACCTGGAAGTAACATAGTGTTGTAGGTCAATTATACTTCAATTAAAAAAATTATGTATGTCTGAAATATCAGCAACTTTTAAAATTGTTATAGAAACTCTGAATTTTTGACCTTATGGGGAATGGGATTAGAATACAAGTGGAAGACAGACTTTGCTATACTTTGCTCAATTAATATTTATTATTTAATTCTCACAATTATTTTGTAAGGTGTTATCATCATCACTTTATAGAGGAGGAAATGAAAGCGCAAAGGAGTTACACAGGAAGGGACAAAGCTGACATTCAAGGTTTGCCTGTCTCCAGAGCCCATCCCATTTCTAACCTGTGTTTCTCATCAGGTCACTTAATGTCTAGTTAAGGGAATGAGGTAGGAATATTTAAAGTCAAATAATAAGAAGTAAAGTGTTTTCAGACTATAATAGAAAATATAAGGCAAGTAGAGGATTATTTGCAAAGTAATTTATTTTTAAACAACACTGGAGAGCCTTTTTTTTCACTCTTGGATAGCCTCGTTTTCTTTCCATTGCCTCCCTCCCCTTTTCAAGCCTGTGTGTCAGCTATACTAATATTGCTACCTATCTGTGTCTTCCAGGAAGTGAGTGCTTTTGGTGAGGAAGGTGAAGGCGATTATCTGGATGACTGGACAGTGCTCTGTAATGGGCCCTACTGGGTGAGGGACGGTGAGGTGCGGTTCAAGCATTCTTCCACTGAGGTTCTGCTGTCTGTCACAGGAGAACAATATGGTCGACCCATCAGTGGGCAAAAAGAGGTGCATGGCATGGCCCAGCCAAGCCAGAACAACTACTGGAAAGCCATGGAAGGCATCTTCATGAAGCCCAGTGAGTTGCTGAAGGCAGAAGGCCACCACACAGAGCTCTGAGTCTGGAGGCTGCGAGCCAGCGTCACCACACAGTGTTCCTAGACGTCTGCTGCTCTTTCGCCCTTTGGGTCCCTGCCACGGGTTCCCTGGGCAGTGACCGTGTCCCCACTGAGATGAAGATGCATGACAGGAAACCATGGCTGTGTTTGGAAGCTTCAGCCCTTCACACTTGAGTGGGTGTTTCTCCCAGACTTGGGTCAGCTCTTTCTCAGTACAAGACTTGTTGGTGAAGGAGCAGAAGCTTTTTATTAATAGGACAAAAACTGAAGGAGGCATCCCTCCTAGCTAGGAAATTTTTATTCCTCAGAAATTTGGCATCATGGATTATTAATGTGTGTGTTTTTTCTTCCACTTTCTTTAAAACGATAAAAGAATTTCATTGTTAGTCACTGTGTTGTCATTTATAAGGTGTGCTATTTCATAATCTGATTAATCCTTGAGTCCTAAAAGTCATTGCTAAGTTTTGAGATGATGGGAACCTTTGATGTAGATCCTCGTTTTTTAAAAAACTTTATTTTGTATTGGTGTATAGCCAGTTAACAGTGTTGTGATAGTTTCAGGTGCACAGCGGAGGGACTCAGCCATGCATATACATGTATGGTGTGGACCCTTTTGAGAGCCTTACTTGCATCCTGCTTTTTCTGTCTTTACTTTCTCTTTTCCCTCAGCACCTCATCTTTATTAGATTTTTGACTAACTATTGCTAAAGACCCTTAATAAATAGCCAGAAAGATGTTTTACTTTGGATATGTTACTGCACTTGAGCAAAAGGGGTAGAGGTAGAAAGTGGAATCAACATTTATTTACTGTTTGCTAAATACTAGGCACCATATTATAGATCTCACCTCATTTAATCCTCACAAATACATTACCAGGTAGATAACTACAATTTTACCAATGCAGAACAGAATAGTTGAGTTATTACCTGAATTCTTAAAGCTAGTAAGTAATTTGAATATAGGAATCCAGCTGTGTCTGCCGTATGTTCTTTTTACTGCAGTACAACCGTATTTAGCTCTTGGGAGATAACTATACTTTTTGGACAAATATAAATATCTCTCTTTGAAAAGGGGTTAGAAAGCTTTTGTCCTCTGTTTACCTCACTTCTTTTCTCTGCTGGGTAGATCCAGGAGGTTTGCTTCTCTGTCCTTCAAGGATGTTAGTGATAAACAGAAGTGACTGCCATCTGCTGGAATTTCATGACTTAGCAGGACCTTTTTATTTTTAGAAACCTTGATTTTTTTCCTTACTAGCTTTAGGGAGTTAATGTTGAACATTTGGGGATATCAGGTCTGTGCCAGACGTAGCCCATAATAATAAAAGGATTGATCTCTTACAAGGACTTGTCTCAGTAAGCTGAGGCCAGGAACTACTTGAGGAACTCCATCTCTGCCTTCTCTCCTCTTTCTCCATTTTAGTTGCATTGCTTGCTTGAAATCTCTCCAAAAAGACAATATCAACATTTCATGCTACTGAGATGGTTGGGAGTAGAGTGGTAACAGTCTGGGGAGAAAGGAAGTGATAGGAAACAGTTGAGTAAAGAGTAACTCTTCATAATGTAAGAGTAGGGAGTTGAGGAGAGGGTGATGGCACCCCACTCCAGTAGCAGCAGCAGCAGGGAGTTGTGTTGTAACCACTTCTCCGTGGCTTGGTCAGTGTTTTTACTCAGTTGTTGGGCCCTTCCTGAAAGTCAGGAAAGAAAGATTATACCTTGGGGCTGCAGGTTACAAGGTGGATGGAGGACCTTTAGCACTGGAGATAAGTATGAACTTAGAAAAAAAAAAAAAGTGCCGGAGCCTTGGGGAGATGTGAAATGACCGATAAGAGGACTGACTAGATCTGACTAGATGTGAAAGGAAACCAGTTGGAGGGGTAAAATCAACTCTGGGTAACCTAGGTGAAAGCTGAAATGGTGCTTTATCTGTAGGAGTGAAAAAAGTCTCCAAGAGAAAGCCTGGAAGATGTTTAGGAAGTTAGGATGTCAGAACAAAGGGATATGAAGTACTTATTTTGAAATGAGTATGTCAAAGAAGCTAAAGCTAAATTTAAGCTTGTGTTGACATCACTGTACTAGTGTTGGACAGAAACTGTCCAGTGCCTTCATTTTACAGAGAAGGAAACAGGCAAAATAAAGTTGACTCTGAATTATCTATTTCATGTAATTATGCTTGCTCCCCATGTAAATTGTTGCTGAAGTGCAAGAACAATATTCTCTACTTCAGTAATATACCCCTCCTAGCCCAGTGCCTAAATGGTGCTATTCTCAGTAGTAACTGAAAACTGCAGTGAAGAGTCCAGAATGGTGCAACTCATTCCTTTGTGGATGGAATGAGGTGGGATTTTTGACGCCTTTTAATTACTTCTTGGTTTCCTCCTTACTGATGTTCAGACAAGAATGAGTTAAGATAACTAGTTTGTGTGACTCGGAAGTATAACTTCCGCGGTAGCCTCAGTCCGAGCCCTAAGTAGCCAAGCAGACTACAAACTACTCCGGGAAACTGCTTTGAAAGTGGAACTCTCTGCGGCCGAAACTACCCAGCGAAGGCCACTGCCAGCCAGCGAGGAGGGCCGCGGGCCGGTGGCAAACCCCCGGCTCCGCTTTTCCGGGTTCAGAACGGTGCGCCCGGGGGCGGGGCTTGTATGTCAGTCGTAGGCCGCTACCCTGCGCTCTCCTTTTGGAGCCACGCCTTCACTTCGCGCAAGCAGCCAGTCGGCCCCGCTGGATCGCGGGCGTCGGGCGGGGCAGGGCAGGGAGACGGCTGGCTGGCTGGCTGGCGGGCTGCGGGGGGCGGGGCGCAGGCGCGCCAACGCTTCCTCGCCCAGCGTTCTCCCTGCGCGTGCTGCTGGTCGGCCCGCGGCGGCGCAGCTCGGAGCTGGCGGGGCGGGCGCCGGGAGGGGGTGGTGCCCCGGCAGGGCGGGGGCCGGAGCCAGGCCGGGCCGGGGCCGGAGCCAGGCCGGGCCGGGGCCGGAATGCCCCTGTTCTTCTCCGCGCTGTTGGCCTTGCTTTTGTTAGGGCTCAGCGCCCTCTTCCTAGTCCGGTGAGGGGATCCCGGCCACGACGGGTGGCGGAGGGGGTGGGAAGGGAAGGAAGAGAGACTGAGGAGGGGGCGCGCTGGAAAGAGGCGCGCGGGAGGGGGTTGGGGGAGTTGCGCGGGCGGCGGAGGGGGAGGGGCCGGGGAGGAGGCGCGCGACGAGGGGAGGGGTCGCGCGGGGGCGTAAGAGTGGAGCTAGCTGGAGGGAACCGGGAGAACCGGGAGATTGAGCAAGCGGCCGAGGCCTGAGAAGATGCTGAGATTGGGTGGTGAATAGGGGTGTGAATGAGGAGGGGGCCCGGCATAGTGGTTTTTCTTTCCCCGTCCGCATGCCCGTGAATGTCCCCTTCCCCGAGTGCGAAGGGCACCTGCAGCCTCGCCCTGGAGAGCCGGAACAGGTCTGGCTGCCCAGGGAGAGCGGCACTGGAGCCGGCCGGATGTGACCCCACACTGCCTTCTCTCAGACACCTGTCTGGAGGGCGGAGAAGGAGACCTTTAGGGGGTTGTGTGATGGCACACCTGACATGGATGCCTGGACTTCAGCTCCTGTTGGGACCTCTTCTCTCTACCTCTGAGGTTCCTAAGGATTTGAGAGATTGCTTTCTTTGTTTCCAACTTAAACGGCGGTGCTTAGTTCGTCTGATTTCATTTGGGTGGAGGGGACACTCGGGCTAGGGTCTTGATCAGCGTGGCTGAATGTATATGGCAGAGTGGTGTTTTGGGAGACAGGAGTATTGCCCCAGAAGATCCACCTCCAGTTCATGATCCTTTGCCAGGCTTTCTAAGACCTGCAGGGGGTGAGGGTGGCCACCCTTTGGGAGAGGGTCTTATGAACTCAAAAGGATTTTTCTGCAGGTGGCTTGTGGTCCGGTTGGCCACCAAGTGGTGTCAGCAGAAGCTGCAGGCGGAACTAAAGATTGGCTCCTTTTTTTGGATTCAGAATGTCAGTCTTAAGTTTCAGCAGCACCAGCAAACAGTGGTGAGTCCTGGGAAACTCCTGGGGAATGTATGTGGGTTGATCTAGCTGAATTTCAACTTCTAATTTCCTTTTTAAAAAATCCTGGTGGCTTTCCTAGTTAACCCAGCCTTGCCACCCCTTTGCCAAGATGATTTTAGAGCCTATTTGAGAATACTGGAACTGATGCAAGTTCTTTTAAAAATGCTTTTGAGGCACAGGGTTTCCAGGGCATGTAAAAAAATAGGGAAGTAAAGTACAGAACAAAAATACAGAAGTAACACAGAGACCAAAGATAACGAAGATTACCATTCTAATATAAAAGGGGAAATGGCAAAAATCCATGAGAGAGAAATATTAAAGTCTAACCAATGTCACTGAGAGGAACAAGATATAGTGCTGAGGAGAAAGGCTGGGGGAAATGGAATGGAGAATAGTGGAAGGGCTCTCGTACTTCCTCCTCTTATAACCTTTCTTGTCCTGTCAAACTGCTCTGGGCTTACCTAACAGCCAGTGTACAAAGCTTCCTCTCACACTGTTTTAGGAAATCGATAGCCTGTGGATTTCCAGCAAACTCCTTAGCCATGATCTGCCGTGAGTACTCTATCTCTTCACTCTCCTCTTGGGGAATGTTTTGGGATTGTGGTTTGCATATTGAGATTCATTTACAGAGGCCCCACAGCCCAAGGAGGGAAGCAGGTTCTTGATGGTGTCTCTGGGTTAGCCTGGAAGCTGTTGTTTTGTGAGACAGATATTGATAAGTACTCTGAGACTGTCTTCCATGATTTGAGCTGTTTTTAGGGAGGATGGGAAAATGAGTATGAGGGAGGGGAAAAGACTGGTATGGAAGGGGTTTGGACCTGGTGGCAGTGAGATTTCTCTCCTGTACAGACACTATGTGGCCTTGTGCTTTGGAGAAGTACGTATCAGAACTGACCTACAGAAGGTTTCTAGCCTGTTTGCCCCGTTTTCCCAGAGTACTGGGGCGCACCAAAAGGAGCTGGCCTTCAGCCCATCCTTACTGAAAATCTGCCAGGTGAGGCTACTTTCCCACTTCCGTGGACTGAAGTAGGAATGGCTGGTTTTGGAGTTACGGGTGGCTTTTTCTAATGTACTTAAGGCATAATGCTAAGAGGTGCCTCATTATTTTTCCATTGGAAAGGCACGACATTGCCTTGATATTGCTTATCACTCATCTTTGCATCTTCCTTCCAGCTGTTCTCCATTCATGTAGATTCTATAAACATCATGGTCCTCAAGGTGGCTACTTCTGAGTCCTTGTGGCATATTCAGATCAGAGAAAGCAGTTTTCTTTTGGATAGTGATGGGAAGAGGTAAGCACAGGGCAGAAGAAGGTTCGGTAACCCTGTTGTTGCCTTATAGTTGTTTCAGGCTGGGTGGATATCAGGGCTTTCTTATCAAGGTGTCAAGTTCTCTCATTCTGTGTAATTTGAGGAGAGAGTAAGATTAAGCACTTCTGCTTGCCTTGTGCCTTCCAGCCAACAAAGCTTGATTGAAGGTAAATGATGAGGAAAGGGGCCAGGTGGTCTTTTTATTTTTCCTTTCCAGGCTGAAGTGTGAGGTGAGCCTAAGTCAGATCAACAGCAAAGTTCTAAAGAGCGGCCAGTTGGTGAGTATGTCACAGTTGTTCAGATGCCTTGTTTTTCTTCTGGGCATAAAATACGAAGGCGCTCAGGGCTTGCACTCTAGATTATGTGCGCTATGGGGTTCCCTCAGGGATGTGTTCCAGACCACAGCATTTTGACCGCAAGCTCCTGACACAGTCATACCTTAGAGGCTTATCTTCCCTGTAGGAGGACACCTGTCTAGCAGAGCTCTCACTTGCCCTAAAGCTGTGTCTCGAGGTGGGCATCAGCAGCGGGCAGCTGAAGGCGATCACGGTGGATGTGTGGACACTCCATGCCGAACTGCATGAGGGCCTCTTTCACAGTCAGCTGCTGCGCCAGGGCACAGGCCTGGCCCCCAAGCCTCTTCCCGGTTCAGGTAAAGTCCCAGTCAGTGAGCTTCTTAGCTTCCCTGTTGGGCATTCTTTTGGAAGTAGAAAAAAAAAGTAGTGGTCTCACCACCCATTTAGGTGTGATTTGTTATTTGCCATGGCCTTTAATCCTGGCCTTTGAGGATAGCTAGAGGAAAGAAGGCATTTGCTCGTGGTACGTGAAAGAACATTTAGTGAGTAATTATCATAAATGAGGCCTGAACTTTGTGTTTTGTACACGTTCCCCTACTAAATCCTCAGCATTTCACAAATGAGGAAACTAAAGTGCCTAGGAAGATTAGGTAACTTGACTGAGATCACATGGGTAGTCAGTAATAAAAACGGGGTTTGTATTATTTGGCCCAAAAGTCCGTATTCTTTTCATTATAATAACTTGCTCTCCATACTATTTTTAGTTATTTATTTTGACATGTACACACTATTACGTTTATTTGTTTTGTTTTTATCCACACTGGGTCTTTGTTGCTGCATGCCAGCTATCTGGTTGCAGAGAGCTGGGTCTATTCTCTTGTTACAGCGCACAGGCTGCTCATTGCGGTGGCTTTTCTTGTTCTTGAGCACAGGCTCTAGGCACTTGGGCTTCAGTTGTTGTGTCCCACAGGCTTATCAGTTGTGGCTCGCAGGCTCTAGAGTATGGGATCAATAGTTGTGGCGTGAGGCTTAGTTGCTCTGTGGCATGTGGGATCTTCTTGGACCAGGGGTTGAACCTGTGTCCCCTGCATTGGCAGGCAGATTCTTATCCATTGCGCCACCAGGGAAGTCCTCCAGACTGTTTTTTAGACCCTGGAGAAGGAAGTACAGTAGGTGCCTGGATCCCTGGGATCTTGGCCTTATTGCCTAAGTTTGGACGTTTGCCTAGCCTACTTTATGTGGGAACATTTGGCTGAAGAGGGATTGGCATATTGAGAGACTTGAGTGTTAAGAGTTGATGGCTTTTGTATTATTTATTGGTGTTTTCAGAGCTGACAGAAGACTTGGCTGAGCCAACTCTGCCTGGCCTATACCTTCTTCAGCAGCTGCCAGACCAGGTCAAAGTGAAGATGGAGATCACAAGTGTGGTGTTGTCCATGAATAGTCAAAAGAGGTGAGGTCTCTCCTGACACACAAGTGTGGAGAGTGATAAATGGAGCTGTGTGCTGGGGTCTCCATAACCAGCCCAGTAGCTGCACTGAGCTTGTGTGAAGGGGGAAAGGGAGTAAGACTAGCATCCCACGTATTTCTAAGCCAGACTCTGTCTCTGGTCCAGGCACCTGAATTGGACATTGAAGCTGCTGCATTTCCTGTACCACCGTGATGAGGACCAGCTGCCCCTGCGAAGCTTCACGGCGAATTCTGATGTGGCACAGATGAGCACCGAACTCCTTCTGAAAGGTTCATGGGTGGGGTCGGGTATTGAGAGAGAACGGGAGGACCAGTCACACACTTCCCCAATGCCTTACTTGGTCTTCTTAACTCAATATCAGTGATGCAGAGGAGGGGGAGTTGGGAATGTACTGAAACTAACGAGTATTGGTGACATTCTTTCATCTCCTCGCCTGCCCCTGACCCTCTCCTAGTCTTTCCTCTCACCCTCTCCGTGTCCTCCTCTCATCTGCCCTTTGCCCTTACAGATGGGTTGTTGCTGTCCCAGAGCCGCCAGCGCATTGTCTGCCTCAACTCCCTCAAGGCTAACGTGCAGGTCTGTTGACCAAGAATCATCCCTTTTTCTGCTCTCCCCATACGTCATTGAGTCGTGAGCATGTAAAATAAAACCTGAACCCGCAGTTCCGGTGTGCTCGTTTCCAGGTGACCACCATTGACCTCTCAGCCTCCCTGGTTCTGAACACTTGTATTATTCATTACCGGCACCAGGAGTTCTCTCACTGGCTACACATGCTAGCGCTGGAAACCCAGGAGTCTAGTTCATCTGTTCTTAAGCAAAGGAAGGACAGGTCAGTGTAATCTTTTTCGGCCACTATCTTATCAGGTGGATTCTTAGATTTTTTGGTCTAGAGTGGCATCTTGTGTTAAATATGTATTTAGTTGTTTGATCTTTTTTAAATCTCAGTTTCAACAGCCCAGTCTTAACAGCAAACATGCTTTATATTTTCTGTTAGATGAGACTCTGGCAGTAGAATGAATGACAGAATTCTTTGTTTTTATGTCCTCGGTGCCCAGCACAGTTCCTTATTATATAAAATGAACATTTCTTGAACTGAACTTAGATAATCGATATCTCATCTGCCTTGGATTATAAGGTGCCTGCCATGTCATGAGTGCCCTGTCTGTGTGTGTAGTACTTGCACTGTGTCCCATAGAGGTCAGTGGTTTGTAAGTGATGCTACTTGGTGGTATTAAGTTGAATCATAAGATATACTGATATTCATCATATTTGATATATACTATTTGATACATGAAAATAGCAATTTCATCTGGTTCAACCTCATAAGTCTCTATGGATTATCACTGGGAGTAGGAGGAAGCTGATGAGTTCAATCTTTTTCTAGTTGCATCCTTTCCTAAGAATCACAACAAAACTCACCCTGCCTTTTGAGAGCTTCTGAAATCTGTAACATGATAGGAAGTTGCAGTTCTTTCCTTGTCAGACAATGAAGTCTTGTCCCCGTACAGAGCCTTTCCTCAAATCCTGGCACCTATCATCTTTAGCACCTCCATCTCCAACGTCAATGTTTCCATTCAGTTGGGAGATACACCGCCCTTTGCCTTGGGATTCAATTCCATCTCTCTGGGTAAGGCTCTGCGATGGAAAAGGAACAATTTGTTCATTAGTGGAGCTGGGCCCAGTTGATGGCCACTGTGGCTCCAAAGAAGTCCTCTCTCCCACCTTCTGTGTTTAGATTACCAGCACTTGAGACCACAGAGTATCCATCAACGGGGCGTCCTAACTGTGGACCACCTCTGCTGGCGGGTGGGCAGTGACTCCCATATTCAGAGAGCACCCCACCCACCCAATATGCATGTTTGGGGTGAGGCGCTTGTCCTGGACTCCTTCACACTACAGGTAGGTGGGGACTTTGGTGAACAGTAGCCTGTAGAGTTTGCTCATCCTGCCACGCTCTAGAGCACTGAGCACCTCTTTTGGCAGCAGATGGTGCACCTGTGCATGACAGAACTGTGTGTCGGCATGCTTCTGATGAAGTCCTGTTGTTTCTTTTCTAGGGTAGCTATAACCAGCCTCTGGGCCTGTCCAGCACTCAGTCAGATACCCTCTTTCTTGACTGTACCATCCGAGGACTGCAGGTGGAGGCATCAGATACCTGTGCTCAGTGTCTGTCTCGGATCTTCTCCTTGATGGGTCCACAGTCTGGGAAGTCAGCTGTCTCTAGGGAATCCTCATTTGGGGAATCTGTGTCGTTACTGTGGAAGGTAGACTTGAAGGTGGAGGACATGAACTTGTTCACCCTTTCTGCCCTGGTTGGTAAGTGGGACAGGAAGTGGGTAGTTTACACAGTATAGTATACAGTATGCTATACTGAAGTGGGTAGTTTGTAACCTAAGCAGATTACGCTGCTGCTCCTCACGTAATAAAATCAGTTATTCGAAAATTTTCTAAGTCAGAGGCAGGAAATGTTAAAAGGTCTTGTGTAACTGTTGGGCTTCTTGATATTTCTTAAGGGCTTACAGAGAGCAAAGTGTATAAGAAAAAACAGCTTTGATATCTGATCAGGAGAAGGAGATGCAGTTAGTTTTCTGTTTCTTTGTGTATTTAGTTCTAGAGAGAAACTGATGTATCTCTGGGGAATTGGTGGGAGTTTGGGTACTTCTTTGGCCCTGCCAGCTGTAGTTAGGTTAAAATGGGAAAGGAAAAACTTCCCTAAAACATGAGGAATTAGGTTAGGAAAGTGTGGGGATTAAGGATAACCAGAGTGAAGGGAATAAGGAAGGAAGGAGAGTGAGGACTGACGTTGGCGTTTGAGAGCCAAGCACCAACCCTGACATGGTTTCTGGATGTTAGGTGCTTCTGAGATCCGGCTGGACACACTGACTGTCCTGGGAAGTGCTGAGACCTCCACTATGGGTGTTCAAGGACTTGTGCTTGCGCTGGTGAAGTCAGTCACAGAGAAGATGCAGCCCTGTTGTAAGGCTCCTGACATCCCCACTCCAGTGCTCAGCTTCTCCATGCTCTCCGTCACCTATCACAGCAGCATCCGCTCTCTAGAGGTAATGTTTCTATGGCAAGGTGGGGTCAGATTGGTTTTTCCCTGGCTTAGAGCATTTTCCAGTCTTGAGTCACATTGTGAAACTCACCTGTGAGAAACGTAACGCCTAGTGGTTGGTCTTTTTTCCTGGCTTGTGTTGTACATTTTTATCTTTTAATATGGAACTTAAAATACATATAAAACCAGAGAATATATGAACTTTCATGCAACCATACCTGGCCTCAATAATTACCAACTTAGGACCAACCTCATTTAGTTAAACTCTGAGCAGTCGTGCCTGCCTTCTACTATGGGATTATTTTGAAGCAGATATCAGACATATAATTTCAACTGTAAAGATTTCAGTGCATATATCTGATATATGGATATATATATATAAATAAAGGGCTCTTAAAGGTCATGCCTGGTGGCATTTTACTGAAGCACTCAGCTCATCAACGGGCTGGAAGAGATCTGAAGATGGAGGCACTGGAAAGCTTTGAGAGGCTTCCCAGTACCTTTCTTCTCAGGGTATCATTTCAGTTGGACATGGGGTCCTCTTGGGAGGAGAGTGAGATATTTCCCTGTTCATCGGACTTCAACTTCCTTTGGAAACTGAAGAGTTTCCTTTACAGAGATTGGAACTCAGAGGAATTTTTTGGTCTTGGAATTTAAATTTTCTCTGTCTGCTTAACTATGGACAATTGACTTTGTTTTTCAGGCTAACAGAGTTCCTCTAATCCCTTCTTTGAGGCATACTTTCCCATAAGTCAGTTGCTATATGAACTTGTGACCAGTACTTTTTAAGAATTAAGTCAAGGTACAATCAGCGCATGAAACATTTTCCAGTTGATTCTTGCAGTAGTTATTATACAGAAGGTGGTTGTTGTGGAAAGGTAAATCATGAGCAGAAACATAAAAGCCAAATGACTTATCGAGTACATCTGTACACTGGATATTCTCTGGTAGATACCAGAGAATTAAATGGTTTCTACTCTCAGACAATTTAGAATCCGGTTGAGGAGAACTTAAAAAAAGAGTAAGTGCTTGTAAGTATAAGTAGGAACTGTTAGCTCAGCATACTAGTGCAAAGAGGAGCAAAGCAAGGGGGTAATTAATGTGGTTGCTCAGGAAAGACTTCTGAGTAGAGATAGTTCTTGTGCGTGTATATAATAGTTTCTGCATCTCTCATGTTCTACGATGTGGTAATCGATCAATCCTTTCCTCTTGTTCTGTAAAGGTTCAGTGTGGCTCAGGGCTGACCTTACTCTGGAGCCCCCCAGATCACATGTACTTGTACCAGCATGTGCTGGCCACCCTGCAGTGCCGAGACCTACTAAGAACCACTCTTTTCCCTGAGACTGTTCCCCTTGTTGAGCTAGAGACTGCAGCGACCCCCTCTGAGCCAGAAGGCTGTCCCCCAGAGTCCTCCCCGCCAAAGCGGCTGCTAAACCTGACGCTGGAGGTGAGCACAGCCAAGCTGACAGCTTTTGTAGCTGAGGACAAGTTCATTACCCTGGCTGCCGAGAGTGTGTCCCTGAGCCGGCACGGGGGTTCACTGCAGGCTTACTGCCCAGAGCTGGCTGCGGGCTTCGATGGCAACAGCATCTTCAGCTTCAAGGAGGTGGAGGTGCAGCTGCTCCCCGAGCTGGAGGAAATGATCCTTCACCGGAACCCCTTCCCTGGGCTGCAGACGCTCCGGAACCACGTGTGGCTCCTCTCCCTGGGTTCAGTCTCCGTGGAGTTTCCTTATCAGTATGATTTCTCTCGGACTCTGGACGAGGCCGTGGGAGTTCAGAAGTGGCTGAAGGGCCTGCATGGAGGGTCTCGCTCTCAGGCTTCTCCCAGCTCTGCCCCGCTCCCACCTGATATACTCCTGAAGGTCCAGCACTTCTCATGGGTTTTCCTGGATGACATTTTTGAGGTGAAACTTCGTGATAACTACGAGCTGATGAAGGATGAAAGTAAGGAGAGTGCCAAAAGGCTGCAGTTGCTGGATGCCAAAGTGGCCGCCCTGCGGAAGCAGCACGGGGAGTTACTGCCTGCCCGCAAAATCGAGGAGCTGTATGCCTCTTTGGAACATAAAAACATCGAAATCTACATCCAGCGCTCCCGTCGTCTCTATGGCAACACGCCCATGCGCCGGGCACTGCTCACTTGGAGCCTGGCAGGGCTAGAACTGGTGGCTCTGGCAGATGCCTCCTTCCACGGTCCTGAGCGTGTGCTAGAGCAGGTTCGAGAGCTTGATCCAGGCAGCCCTTTCCCTGCTGAGGGAATAGATCTTGTCATTCAGTGGTGTAGGATGCTCAAGTGCAGCGTCAAGACATTTCTGGGTAAGTAACACTTCTTTGTTTGCAGAGCCCAGGGTTTGCCCTTGGAGCTCCAGGGAGCTCTTTGAGCAATTACAGAGGAGCTCAGTTATATTGGGAAATGCGGCTGTTTTGGGCGTGGGTGGAGTGGGATGGGTGGACTCCTCTTCCTTTTCCCTGTTCCTGAATTTCACCCTGAAACTGCTTGGCTGAACACAGGGGCACAGCTAACACAGTCATCTTCAGGGTTGGTGTGGCTCTTGGATCTCAGTGTTATCCCCCTCACTCTCTGTTCAAGGTCTCCGTGCCCTTTTTTTGGCTTTGCTGCCAACTGCCAGCTCTTATTCTCTCAGTTGACTTTGTGAAATAGATGTAAAAATAGTGGCAGGGGGAAGCAGGGCCTGCAAGTGCTCAGTTTCCTGGGTAGCCACTGTGTGTCCTCCCTGTGTTGACAGTGCGGATAAGAGACTATCCCCGGTACTTGTTTGAGATCCGTGACTGGCGGCTGATGGGTCGACTGGTGGGCACTGAGCAGAGCGGTCAGCCCTGCTCTCGGCGGCGCCAGATCCTGCCGCTGGGGCTTCCTTGGGGCAATGTGGCCATCGAGAGGAACATGCCTCCACTCAAGTTCTATCACGATTTCCACTGTGAGTAGGGGAGGGCAGATGATTTGACTGAGATGGTGGTGATGGGTGGGAGATGAGCTGAGGCCCTTCTGGAGTAAAGGCCAAAGAGAGGGGTGAAAGTGTATAACAGGCTGCGTCCTGTGCTCCTCTGCCCCAGCGGAAATCTTCCAGTACACCGTGGTATGGGGCCCGTGCTGGGATCCAGCATGGACACTGATTGGCCAGTGTGTGGACCTCTTGACCAAGCCCTCAGCTGACCCCAGTCCACCCCTGCCCTGGTGGGACAAGAGCCGTCTTCTGTTCCACGGGGACTGGCACATGGACATTGAACAGGCCAACCTGCACCAGCTGGCCACTGAGGTGAGGGGTCCAGAGGAACTGTTTTCTTCTGAGGATGGTAGGGCTGGGGCTTGTACAGCATATGGGGGAAGAGAGAAAAGCACTGATTTGGGAGGAGGAGGTGATAACGCTTAGTTATATCTCACCAAGTTTTTGGGGTGGTTACAGGATCCATACAACACAACTGAAAATATGCACTGGGAATGGAACCACCTGTCTTTTCACTGGAAACCCGGTCAGTTTGTGTTCAAGGGTGACTTGGATATCAACGTGAGAACAGCCTCTAAGTGAGTGAAGTAACGGATGGAGCCTCAGACGGTGTGTGGGACTCAGGGTTGGGGGAGATGGGGAGAGCCGAGGGGCCGCTGGTGACCAGGGCTGTGTTGTGAGCCAGGTATGACGACTGCTGCTTCCTTCACCTGCCTGACCTCTGCATGACCCTGGACCTGCAGTGGCTGTGTCACGGGAACCCCCACGATCACCATGGTGTCACTTTGCGGGCCCCAGAGTTCCTGCCTGAGGTGCCCTTGGGCCAGTTCCATGACTCCTACCGGGCCTTTCGCTCTGAGAACCTCAATCTCTCCATCAAGATGGATCTGACTCGGCACAGTGGAAGTGAGGCTTGGGTCTGGGGCAATGGGGAGAAAGGGCTTGGGAGGATGAGCTTAGACACTGAGGGCTTCATCTTGACCCTCTGGAGAGGGGATCAGAAAAGAGCAAGGGAGCTTTGGGGTTAGGATCCTTTTTGGAAGAGGGTTGGTAGAAGTAGAGTTCTTGGGTCTTTGAAAGGAGAGAGTGTGAGGCTTGAGTGCCATTGGGGTTGTTAAACCTCTGAAATCTGAAGCTTGGGGGCCTTCCTGGTGGTACAGTGGTTGTCAATCTGCCTTCCAATGCAGGGGACATGGGTTTGATCTGTAACTAGGGAACTAAGATCCCATATGCTGGGGCAGTGAAGCCCCTGTGCTGCTGAAGGCCCAGCACAGCCAAAATGAAAAAAAGAAAGAAAGTACCGGGAGCTATTGCTTTAGCAGTGTGTGGTGTGCTCAGTCGTGTCCAGCTCTTTGCCACCCCAAGGACTACAGCCTGCCCGGCTCCTCTGTCCATGGAATTTCCCAGGCAAGAATACTGGGGTGGGTTCCCATTTCCTTCTCCAGGGGCTCTTCTCGACGCAGGGATTGAACCCACATCTCGAGTTAACTGCATCGGCAGTCAGGTTCTTTACTACTAGTGCCACCTGGGAAGCCCTTCAACAAGTGAATTTTTAAAAAAAAGCAAAACCCTGAAGCTAGGAAAAGATTTAGCTTCATCTGCATTTTTTTTTTTTTTAATTTATTTGGCTGTGCCAGGTCTAAGTTGGCACGCAGAATCCTCATTATGGCCTGTGAAATTTTTTAGTTGAGGCCTGTGGCATGCAAGCTGTTAGTTGCGGCATATGCGCTCTAGTTCCCCGACCAGAGGTTGAACCCAGGCCCCCTGCATTGGGAGCACAGAGTCTTAGCACTGGACCACCAGGGTAGTCCTTTCATCTGAGTTTTAACCACAGCTGGGAAATGTCTATCATTTCTTTTGCAGCGATATCCCAGCCCCGGATTCTGCTGTATAGTAGCACCCTGCGCTGGATGCAGAACTTCTGGGCAACTTGGACTAGTGTCACAAGGCCTATTTGTAGGGGAAAGCTCTTCAACAACCTGAAACCCAGCAAGAAGAAACTCGGCCAGCACTACAAGCAACTTTCCTATACCGCGCTCTTTCCCCAGCTGCAGGTCAGCTCTGATGGCGCTGCTGACAGCTGTCCACTTCTCTAGTTTTCTTGTTTTCCCTCACTGGGTGAGTCACCTCCCTGGCGCTGTCCTCGGTTCAGTGTTATGTTCTCTTGTTGCCAGGTGCATTACTGGGCCTCATTCGCCCAGCAGCGTGGCATCCAGATTGAGTGCAGTCAGGGCCACGTCTTCACTCGGGGAACTCAGCGGCTGATACCTCAAGGTGAGACCAGAGGCTCCCTTGTCTCTCCGCGCCTGTCCCCCGTCCTGCTCCTCAGTGCCCCCCGCCTCTCTCTGTGCCCCACACTGGCCTTCTGTGCTGGCTTGCATGGGCCCTGTGTGCCTCCTCTCCTCAGCGGGCACAGTGATGCGGCGCCTCATCTCTGACTGGAGTGTGACCCAGATGGTTAGTGACCTAAGCCAGGCGACTGTCCACCTGATGGCTTCGCCCGCTGAAGAGAATGCTGACCACTGCCTTGATCCCTTGGTAACAAAGACCCACCTACTGAGCCTGTCCTCCCTTACCTACCAACGGCACAGCAGTCGCACAGCTGAGGAGGTACCACCTGACACATTCACTCTACTGCCTTGCTTGTATCAGTAGCTGTCTAAGTCTGCTCAGGCTGCCATAACAGAATACTGTAAGCAAAGGGGCTTAAACAGCAGAAATTTGTCTCACTGCTGGAGGCTGGGCAGCGTGGTCAGGTTCTGGTGGGGGCTGTCTTCCTGGCTTGCTGATGGCTGCCTTCTCACTGTGACCTCACCAGCCAGGAAAAGAAGGAAGCTCTCTGATGGCTCTTCTTGTGATGACACTAATCCTGTCATGAGGGCCCAACCCTGGTTAGGACCCCATCTAAACCTAATTACCTCCTAAAGGCCCCATCTTTATAATCCCCATTATATTACATTGGGGATTATGGCCTCAACATAAAAATTTCGTGTGAGGACACAATTCAGTTCATAGCAGTAGGCTTTAGGTTAAGTCCCGGGTAATGTTCCTAACTAGGTTCTAATTATCTATGTTGTTCGTTTATGATATATTCACTAGTATGTGCACCCCTCTTTCTGAAAGTTTCTTTTTTCCCCTCTTTCTGAAGATAGTCTCTTGCTTTTCAGGAAATAGAGTAAAACTTGTTTTTTCACTAGTGCTTTATTTGGTGGTCCCTCCTCTGCCCCCAATTAAGGAAGGATTTTGAGATGAAATTCTTTTGAGTCATTTAAAATACAGTGGATAGAGCTTCCCCAGTGGCTCGGTGGCAGAGAATCCGCCTGCAGTACAGGAGATGCAGGTTCAATCCCTAGGTTGGGAAGATCCCCTGAGGAAGGAAATGGCAACCCACTCCCGTATTCTTGCTTGGGAAATCCCATGGAGAGAGGAGCCTGGTGGGCTATATATAGCACATGGGGGTCGAAAAAGAGTTGGACACAACTTAGTGACTAAAAACAAACAAACAATAACACTGTGTTTAAAATACAGGGGATATAGTCAGAGTGTAATATAATACACACACTAAGCCCACGTAGTTTTTCACTCAGTCATCTTGTATCACTCAGAAGAGGTCTGTTATTCAGCAAGCATGTTTGTTATCTTTGCATTTGTGGTTCAGGAGGAATGGTGGGAATTTCCATGCAACTCTGAGGTCCTTTCCCTGTTTCCTAGGAGCCCTCTACTCGAGTTGGGGATTCTGCCTTTCACACACATCAGCTGCACTTGGTAGATTTACGGGCTTCCTGGACAACCACCAATCGGGACATTGCCTTTGGTTTATATGATGGCTACAAAAAGGCGGCTGTGCTCAAACGTAACCTCTCTACTGAGGCACTGAAGGGGTTAAAGATTGATCCCCACCTGCCAGCCAAAAAACCAAAGCAGAGCGTTCCTTCCAGTGCCCCAACCCCACCTCCTGTCAGCACTCCCAGCTTCAGTGGACAGCCTGATAAGGGGTCTTCAGGAGGTAAGCTGGGAGAGAAGACTCTGAAGGGTTAGGTTTAGAATATGTATGTGGGCTTGAACAGGAGTTTGAGAAGGACTAATTCTGGGTGGTTCAATCTGTGTGTAGAGATGAAACTGTTATTTTTCCATATTAGGCCACCTAAGTCTTACATAGCAGTGCCAGGTGGACATTAAAGGGTCTGGTTTATGGGACTTCCCTGGTGGTCCAGTGGTTAAGACTCCATGCTTCCATTGCAGGGGGCATAGGTTCAATCCCTGGTCAGGAAACTTAAGATTCTGGCAAAAAAGAAAAAAGGGTCTGGTCCTTTGGCCAGGAGAAGAGGATCAGGAAGGAGTGATGACTTAGTCAGAATGACTAAGGAGAAGAAACAAAGAATTAGAGAATTATTTTGTGTTTTGATGAATTTGTTCAGTCAATAAATATTTTTTGAATACCTCATAGGCACAAAGCACTGTACTGGATTTAGCGAGAAATATATATGACATTCTACTTGCCTCGACAAGTTTATCATCTTTGAGCTAAGATTAGTTCATTTACTCACTGAATCAATCACTCATTCATTCATGGATTCACTTTTTAGCTTTACTGACGGTTTGTAATGTACTAGACATGTGACCCTAAACATTAGAATTGTAAAGATGAGGGGAAGTTTTGAAACTAAGAGTCGTGAGGAACTTCCTGGGGGTCCAGTGGTTAAGACTCCGAGTTTCCACTGCAGGAGGCGTGGATTTGCCAGGTCAAGGAACTGAAATCCTGCGTGCAGTGCAGTGCAGCCAAAAAAAATAAGTCATGAAAATGCTTGGTAGGAATGTTTAAGAAGAAACTATTTAAATGAGCGTAGGGAAGTCTAGAAAGGCTTCACAGAAAAGATAATATAATTAAGATGGGTCTTAAAAGAGAGTAAGACTGATAAGGGGCTTCTCCAGTGACTCAGTGATAAAGAATTCACCTGTAGTGCAGGAGATGCAGGTTCGATTCCTGGGTCAGGAAGATCCCCTGGAGAAGGAAATAACAACCCATTTCAGTATTCTTGCCTGGGAAATCCCATGGACAGGGGAGCCTGTCGGGCTGCAGCCCATGGGCTTGCAGAAGTCAGACATGACTGAGAGGTTTAATAGGCAAAGAAAAGGAAGAGGGCATTTTAGGGAGAGGGAATAACAAGTACAGAGGAATGCAAGTTTATGATGAGTTTAAAGACAAGGCGAAAAATGCTGAGTGCCACTAGAGAGAACTTACAGCTTATGTGAGTTCTTAACTGTAGTGAAGGAGGCCCTATGGTCAGGGAAGGGTTTATTGAGGAAGTAGCATTTGAGCTGGACTTAGAATGGTTTAGTAAGGCTGAGTGTGGTTTAAGCATGTGGAAATGAGGAGAAAGGGCACTGAAAGCCAAGGGAATATCTTGAACAGGAGTGGAGTTGGTCACGCTCAGTATGCTCAGAGGAGAGTGAACAGTCTGGGCTGGCACAAGGTGTAGCTAATGGGGAAGATGCTGGAAAGGAAAGCCACAGGTAGAACATCAAAGGTCTTTCACACAAGGCTCGGGAGTTTTTGTTCCTTATTCAGGAAACAGCGGTGAACTGCTGAAGGATTTGAATAGGGCTGTGTCATCACTAGAATTTTACTTTTAGAAAGATAAATCTGGTGGTGGTGTTGGGGAGGGCTGGAGAGAAAGTAACTGGAGGTGGGGGAGACAAATGAGGAAACTATTACGGCATTTTAACAGGAGGCCAGGAGCGCCTGAACTAGGCAGAGGCAGTGGGAGTGGCGATGAGGGGACGAACAGAAGTGTTCTGTACATATGTAGGGTTTGGCGGCTGGTTGGAAGAGGGAGTTAGAACATGGAGAAAGAGAGAACAATTGACTGATGCTTTGAGCCTGGTGACTTGATAGTAACAATAATATCAGAAATAGGAAAGCCAGAGGCTACACAGGTTTGTGGAGATGTAGGATTGTTGAGTTCAAATTTGGACATGCTGAGTTTGTCGTGCAAGTAGTACATCTGGATAACGTCTAAAAAACAGGCGGAAATGAGGATCTAAAAGCTTCGGCTTAGAGTTAGAGATTGGGAGTTTCAGCATAGAGCTAAGAGTTAATGCCCAGGAGATAATGCTTAACTGTGTGGCAGGTATCCTGTAAAATACTTTATATACTATTCCATTTAATTCTCTCAAAAACCATATTAGATAGTTACTATTATTTTACACACAAGGAAACAGGTTAAAGCCAACTGCCAAAGATTACCATCCAAGTAATTGGCAGAGATAGGATCTTGAACATAGGCACGCTAGTCTAATTCTGGAGACAGTGCTCTTAACCTACCATTGTTGGACAAACTTTAGAAGAAAGCACAGGGAACAGGCCAAGGAGAGACCTCAAGAGATAGACTTATCTCTAAAACCTGGGAGAAGGTGGACGATCTAAAGGCATGATCAGAGAAAGCAGTAGAGCTAGAACACAGTGACACTGATGGCAAGGGAATGATTTACGTGGAAAGGAGTAGTCAACAAATAGCATTTAAAACAATTTGAAGTCGAGAGGGAGGGGACATATGTATACCTGTGGCTGATTTATGTTGATGTTTGACAGAAACCAGCACAATTCTGTAAAGCAGTTATCCTTCAATTTAAAACGTAAATTAAAAATTAAAAAAATATATAAACTGAAAAATAGAAGGAACACGATGGAAGGGGAAAAGATCCTAGAGTAATTCAGAGGTGGATATGCCTAAGAGAAAGAAATGCTAGCGTTTACATAGTGTTTCTAAGTTTCTCTTGGGAATCTAACTTTTTAAAATTGAAGGAAAATGAAATGACAACTGTTACCCAAAAGGGGTGGAGTGGGCTGAGCTGGAGTTGCAGGTTGGGGAGAATATGTTCTAGAGAAATTGAAAGAAGGTGAGTTTGGCCCTGGATGTGTTCTCTTTGCTTTGACTCTGTGGCTTTCCACCTGCCTTCTTATTCCTCTGCCAGGTGCCTACATGTTGAAGAAGCTGATTGAAGAGACAGATAGGTTCGTAGTGTTCACAGAAGAGGAGTCAGGTGTGAGTGACCAGTTGTGTGGCATTGCTGCCTGCCAGACTGATGACATATATAACCGAAACTGCCTTATCGAACTGGTCAACTGCCAGGTACCTTCTCTTTACTAGAGTACCCCAGAATAGGGCTAGATGATAATCATGTGTGTTTACCTGCCCCCCTCCACTTCTACATAAGAATAGGTGGGGAGAGCTCCAAAACACTATACTTTTTATTAATAACAGGTATCATGGATAATCGCTTCCGTTAGTAGAAGCCAGCAGAGCTCACTAAGCCAGAATTAGACCCACCTGTAGTCACTGGTACAGTCCTTTGACTAACCTTCCATTTTCTTCCCGGCCCCTGTGCTGTGACTCTGCTTCTGTTTCTGGCATAGATGGTTCTTCGTGGAGCAGAGACGGAAGGCTGTGTCATTGTGTCTGCTGCCAAAGCCCAGCTGCTCCAGTGCCAACACCATCCAGCCTGGTATGGTGATACATTGAAGCAAAAGACTTCCTGGACTTGCATCCTAGATGGCATGCAGTACTTTGCCACCACTGAAAGCAGCCCCACTGAGCAGGATGGCCCACAGCTCTGGTTAGAGGTTAGTCGGCAGGACTGGGAAGGCCTGATATCTCTCCAGTTCTCCATAGTTGGCACCTTTCACCAAAATGGCTTGCAGGGTCCTTGATAGTACCTTTTGCTAGCAGGTTGTAGAATAATGAGGCTCGTAACACTTGAATATAGAAACTCCATGCAGTCTCTGGCCTGTGATCTGTGACAACATAGTGCTTTTTCTTTTTTTTTAGATCTCATACTACTTATTCTGTTTCATTGCAAGAGAAATTCTCATTTCCCAACATGAGAATAAAATGAGTTGCAACTTTTTAACTTGAGATTGCTGACCACTATTAATAAGATCATACTTATCAGTAGGCAGCCAAAAAAAACAGGCAGTAAGTCTGGGAATTTTCAATAAGCTCTCTAGCTGCCCTTTCTCTGATCTCTCATGAAGATGGTTGATTAGTTGTTTCAGAAAATCGGTAAGGTTGAATAGAAAGACTGCTTGTCTGGGAGGCAGGTTATTACATGAGATATGATTTCAGTTTTGCCGTTTTAGTAGCCATGAGCCCTTGGGCAAGTCACCTTTATTTGTGAAACTGAATTAATATTTCACTCACACAAGGTTGTTGAAAGGATCAAAGAGAAAGTTCTTTGAAAAATACAAAGCTTCATTCAGATGGAAGTAAAGTCTTATTTAAGTCAGTATGTTTGGGGAGGTCTTAGTTGTATATTAAGGTAATTTTTTTTGTTAGGTGAGATTGTGAGCAGTTGGCAGGGACTAAACTATAAATTTTCAGCATTTTGGTAAGACTAAGTTTGCACTGTAATTTCTAGGATATACTATCATCAAATTTATTGGGAGCTCTAATGGGTATGAGATGTATCTGGCCACTATTCTGCATTGTGATTACTTAATAGGTGTTAAATGTCCACATTGTTCTGGGTGTGGTCCATTCAGATGAGTTATTGGATCCAGCTACGTCTGATTGGGACCAACATGATAATTTCATTTTTCATTCTACTCACTGGAGACAGAGCTAACCCCTCTTCCCTCCTCCCTGACTGGTACTTATTACTCCAATGATCTTAAGGCTCAACCCCAAGTATAAGTTATGTAAGAGGTAATAAGCATTGAATCAGGGTCAGGTTGATGATAGTATGAGAGGTCATGCTGATATATTACAGCTGTAATAAGGCAAGCAGTACTGTTTACCGTAGTCTCAGGAGATAGGCGGAGGAAATGTCAGCTGTTCATGCAGAGGTAGGCAGGATGAGCTATGCAAGGTCTCCCTTCCTGGTGTTTTCTGGACCTCTTGTTCTTTTGGCATGCCTTCTTTTGCAAGGGAATTCTTTTTTTCTCAGACTGTGGTATTAGCCTTAGAGTAGAATGTCCTTGGCTGAGGTGGGAAGGACTTTGATATTGCCATTCCTATATGAATTTTTTTGTGACTTGGCAGGTTGTCTGTGTTCTTCTCGTTATCACTCATTCTATTCACTTTGACTTCAGCTTGGCAGAGAGAGTCCAAAGGATTCAGTTCCCTTCCCCCATAGCAACAGTGTCAGAACAGTCCGAAGACAGAAAACAGCAAGAACACAAACACACGAATACCAAAATGGGTGGGAAGTCATTTGTTTTGATGAATTTTTTTTGCTCATGATGTGATTTTTTTCCATTTTTAAAAATTGTAATTAAAATATACATAATATAAAACTTATAAACATAAAAAAGATAAAAAGGGACTTCCCTGACAGTCCAGTGGTTAAGACTCTGCAAACCACTGCAGGGGTGCAGGTTCGAAGAGCTCCATGCAGTGTACATGGCCAAAAAAAATTGATAACATTATAGAAAATTTATCATCATAACCATTTTAAATGTATAGTTGTATTAAGTACATTCATAATGTTTTACAGCCATCGTCACCATCCATGTCCCAAACTCTTTGCATTTTGTAAAACTGAAACTATACCCATTAAATAGTAACTCCCCATTTCGCTTTCCCCCAGGTCCTGGCACCCACCATTCTCTTTTCTATCTCTATGATTTTGAGTGCTCTTAAATATCTATTTTTTATATATATATATATATAAAATTTTAGGTATGTCATGTAAGTGGAATCATATATATGTCTTTTTGTGACCAACTGACTTATTTCACTTCGTATATTGTCTTCAAGGTTCATCCATGTTGTAGCATGTGTTAAAATTTCCTTCCTTTTAAACCTGAATTCTATTGTATATATATACCACATTTTATTTCTCTACTCATCCATTGATGAACACTTGGGTGACTTCCATATTTTAGCTATTGTGAATAACACTATTATGAATATGGGAGTATACATTTTTATTCAAGACCTTGCCTTTAATTCTTTTGGGTATATATTCAGAAGTAGAATTGCTGGATTATAGAGTAATTCTGTTAATTTTTTTTGTTTGTTTTTAATTTTTGGCCACACTGTGTGGCATGTAGGATCTTAGTTCCCTAACCAGGGATTGAACCCATGCCCCCTGCATTGGAAACAGGGAGTCTTAACCACTGGACCACCAGAGAAGTCCTTGTTTTTCATTTTTTGCAGAACTGCCATACTGTTTTCCATATTGGCTATAACATTTTACTTCTCATCAACAGTACACAGAGTTCCAGTTTCTGCACATCCTTGCCTTATTTTCTCATTTTTTTATGGTAGCCATCCTTATGGAGAAGGCAATGGCACCCCACTCCAGTACTCTTGCCTGGAAAATCCCATGGATGGAGGAACCTGGTAGGCTGCAGTCCATGGGGTCGCTAAGAGTCGGACATGACTGACTGACTTCACTTCGACTTTTCACTTTCATTCATTGGAGAAGGAAATGGCAACCCACTCCAGTGTTCTTGCCTGGAGAATCCCAGGGATGGGGCAGCCTGGTGGGCTGCCATCTATGGGGTCGCACAGAGTCGGACACAACTGAAGCGAGTTAGCAGCAGCCATCCTTATGGGTGTGAGATTGGACACGATTCTTACCTAGCTCGTATTTTTCTGGCCTGAGTCCTGGCAAAACGTGAATGTAACTCAAGTTGGGTTTGGAGAGCTTGGGTAGTTTGAGCCAGGAGAGAGGGACATTTGTCCTTTACCTTGGGAGATTCATCAGTTCTAGGCAGTGAAAGCCTAAATAGTGTTATACTTGCGTTATGGAGATATATGACCCAGTTGGACAGGACAAGCTACTGGTCCCCCAAGGAGTTAAAGATGCCTATATCTCTCTGTCTGCAGGTAAAGAATATTGAGGAGCACCGGCAGCGTAGTTTGGACTCTGTGCAGGAGCTGATGGAGAGCGGGCAGGCAGTGGGAGGCATGGTTACCACCACCACAGGTCAGTTCTCACCTCTTCCCCATCATGTGGTGAGGAGCAGACATGCATCCTGAAGGGGGTCTCGTTTCTTTACTTATTCTTAAGATTAATATGGGCTTCCCAGGTGACTCAGTGGTAAAGAGTCTTCCTGCTAGTGTAGGAGGAGCAGGAGACACAGGTTCAATTCCTGGGTCAGAAAGATTCCCCTGTAGAAGGAAATGGCAACCTGCTCCAGTATTCTTGCCATGGACGGAGGAGTCTGGTGGGCTACAGTCTACGGGATCACAAAAGAGTCAGATGTGACTGAGCGACTGAGCACGCACGCACGCACGCAGACACACAAGATTAATATATGTGGATTAGGACCATTTTTGTGTTAGGCTATATTGAAAGCAAGTGTCTAGAGTTACCTAGACATCACACATAGCTGGGAGGCTCTTAAAATACCTCTTTTGAGAATGTCTTCCTCTTATCTCTTTCCTACCTCTTCCCAGATTGGAACCAGCCAGCTGAGGCACAGCAAGCCCAGCAAATCCAGAGGATCATTTCACGCTGCAACTGCAGAATGTACTATATTAGTTACAGCCATGACATTGATCCTGAGCTGGCAACACAGATTAAGCCACCTGAGGTTCCTGAGAACCAGGAAAAGGAAGATCTCCTGAAGAAGCAAGAAGGTATTCAGGGTTTGAAAGGCTTTTGGGGGGGAGTAGGAACCTTGTGAAAGTAATTTCCTTGGTGGTTTTGAGGCAGTAGTGTTATTAAGAGTCCCACTATGCACAGGGCATTAGCATTTCACTTTGCTTTTTATTTTTTAAGTACTGCTAGGAAAGAACAGAATTGGAATAAATGGGGGACTTGTCTGGTGGTCCCATAGTTAAGACTTTGTGCTTCCACTGCAGGGCGCACAGGTTTGATCCCTGGTTGGGGCACTAAGATCCCACATGCCGGGAGTCTCAGTCAAAAAAAAACAAATAACTGGAATGAATGCATATTGTTTGATTCTGAAATAAGCAGGTGTTTCTACCCATGAACATATCTCACCAAGCCCTTTTATGGGGTTAATTAACAGACATGGTTCAAGATATGGATTAGGAGATGGGATAGAAATTTAGGGAGAAACTCTCTTATTCAGCTGCAAACAATTATTTAGGGGCTGTGGATACCTTTACCCTCATCCATCATGAGCTGGAAATCTCCACCAACCCAGCTCAATATGCTATGATCCTGGACATCGTCAATAACCTGCTGCTCCATGTAGAACCCAAGCGGAAGGTGAGTAGGATCTGTTATAGAATGCCAGTTAGCCTCAGAGGAACCCCCAGACCTTGTGGTTTTATTTGGGCTCCAGTAACAAAAGCCATGCTTCAGACTGAAAAAGGGCCTGATGGATGATTTATCCTCTTTTAGTTAGCAGCAGCAGTTGAAATTTTAGTTATCTAGGAAAGGTCTGAGTGTCCCTTGTTTTCCTTGGTCAATTTTTTCTTTAGTCACTTACCTCGAAAAACACCAGACTGCTCCTCACTTCCATCTCTGTCCCTCCCCTGTGGAACTGGCTTATTGTGAAATCCACATTGCCAAATCTTTCGTCTTGGCCTCCTCCTTATTCTTGCTACTAACGGTGACAGATGAAGGTGAACATTCCGGAAGAGGTCATTTCTTGTTCCTCTCTATATTTTATGTTACTGCAAGGCTTGTCTCTTGTTCATTTCCTTTTCTGTTCCTTTAGGAGCACAGTGAGAAGAAGCAGCGGGTCAGGTTCCAGCTCGAGATCTCTAGCAATCCTGAGGAGCAGCGCAGCAGCATATTACATTTGCAGGAGGCAGTGCGGCAGCATGTGGCACAGATACGGCAGCTGGAAAAGCAGATGTATTCTATCATGAAGGTAGTCTCCTGGAGTAGGGAATCTGACGGTAGGGAGGTCTTCTAAGACATGGGCAATTTCTCAGTTTCTCCTGTTCTGGCTCCCTAGTCTTTGCAGGATGATAGCAAGAATGAGAACCTGCTTGACCTGAACCTAAAGCTTCAGTTGCAGCTAAACCAGGAGAAGGCCAACTTACAGCTGGAAAGTGAAGAGCTTAATATCCTAATCAGGTGCCACAGCATTCTCCCCATGCCCTTCTCCAGTGCCCAAGATGGAGTCAGTTTCTTTTGCCTGCGTTCTGATAGTCTTTAGGTCTAGTGTATGTTATCGAAGGCTGATGTAGTAAATTCAGGCACCTTTTCCTGAATGAGCCTTGTTAGACTTGGCCAACAGGTTGAGAACAGGAGAGCCCTTTTTTAGGATCCTTACTAGAGTACCTCAGGAAAAAGAAAAACAAGTAGTTCAGAAAGATCATTTTTGTGGCCATGATGCTGTGCAACTGAACTAAAAATAAAATGTTTTGAAGTTGATCAGTAGGGAACACGATTGCAGATATAATTGCAGGGGTTATTAGTAGGAACAGCTTACTTCAAGAAGCTGTAGAACTGAAGATGGTATTTGTCCTCACGTGGCAGCGTGTAAGAAACAATGAATCCAATGAAAATATTTAGGGAATGGTTGTTCTAGAATAGGTCCATCTCTGGGTTTACCTCCTGCATCATTCTAGGGCACTCCACTCCACCTCTAACCCAAATGCTGTTGCCTGTATTGGCTTTGACTTTCCTATCCTTTTATAGGTGTTTTAAGGATTTCCAGTTGCAGCAGGCCAACAAGATGGAGCTGCGAAAGCAGCAAGAGGATGTGAGTGTGGTCCGCCGCACTGAATTCTACTTTGCTCAGGCACGATGGCGCTTGACCGAGGAAGACGGACAGCTAGGAATTGCTGAACTGGAGCTGCAGCGGTTCCTCTACAGCAAGGTATCGGGTATATACAGTCACACAAAGACAGCAGTATTGAGAGGCATTGACCTTTCTCAGGAGTCTAACTCACAAAGAGAGACTATTATTTGATTGTTAATGGTGGTATGAGTGGTTATTAATAATGATGGAAACATTAGTAGAGAGAGTACCCCTCATGCACATTTGTTTGTGATAGTAAATAATAGAGATACAGATGAGCTTGATCAAATGCTTCCCTCATTGAAGAAGAAAATTGTTCTGTATGGCCAGAGGAAAGTAGTCTCCCAAGTCCAGCTTAGAATAGAATCATTAATTCTATACTGGCATACGTCTTTCCTGCAGTTACCCTTGGCGTGGAGGACAGGACGTTCTTCATTATTCTTCCATCTCCCCTAGAGATATTTGGAAACGTGTTGAGACCATTTCTTAATGTCATAGGGACTGGAAAGTATTGTTGGCACTTAGTGCCCTGGCCATCAGTGCCCATTAGAAATACTGGATTAGAGGATGTTTTGAGTCTAAGATTGAAAGACATAACAAAAGCATTTGTAGAACTTGAAAACAAATGATATAGGTAGCAATCCTCTGGCAGGCTCCTGAGAAAGGCTTATTATAGTGGGTTGGGGGGTTGGGATCTGTCTTTATAGGTGAATAAATCGGATGACACAGCAGAACATCTTCTGGAGTTGGGCTGGTTCACTATGAACAATCTCCTCCCTAATGCTGTCTATAAGGTAAGTCTTAGATCCCTATTCCTAGCCCATTTACAGGCTTCCTAACACTGGGCATTTGCAATGACACTTCCCAGCTATGGGATACAATGTGGTGATGTGAGATGGAAACTTGCCTAGATTAGCAAGACCATTGCTGCTTCTCTCAGTCTGCAGAGGATTTGTGGATTGATTTATCACTGTCTCTCCTACAGGTAGTCCTGCGGCCCCAGAGTTCTTGCCAGTCTGGACGACAACTGGCCCTTCGCCTCTTTAGCAAAGTCCGGCCCCCAGTTGGGGGTATTTCTGTTAAGGAGCACTTTGAGGTTAGTAAACACTCCTTTGGGGACCCAGGAACAAAAGGCAGTGAAAAGCTATCTGTGCATTGTTACATTAGGGGTAGGTAAACTGAGGGATGATGTCTGAGCTTAATTGCTTCTTCAGCCTTTTTCCTCTTTAGGTAAATGTGGTGCCTCTCACCATCCAGCTGACACACCAGTTCTTCCATAGAATAATGGGTTTTTTCTTTCCTGGCCGAAGTGTGGAAGATGATGAGGTTGGTGATGAAGAAGATAAGTCCAAACTGGTGACTACTGGTGAGAACTTTAATGGGGAGCTCCAGAGGACTGGGGTCACAGCCCCAGAGATGGCTGAAGCTTCCGAAGGAGGACAACAGCTAGTGTACTTGCTTTTTTGTAGGAATACCAGTGGTGAAGCCTCGGCAGCTGATTGCAACAGATGATACAGCACCACTGGGCCCTGGGAAGGGTGTGGCACAGGGCTTGAATCGGAGTTCTGGGGTCAGAAGGTCATTTCGCAAAGCACCTGAGGTACCGGACAGGCCCCTGATAATAGGAAAATGGGAGAGTCCTGGGGTACTCTGTTTGGCCCGGCTGGGGATTTCTTCTGTTTCTTTTTGAGTCTACTCCAGGGATGAAAGGAGTTGGAGATGTTTGGGGTCCTGAATTTCTTGTGATGGTTTGAGGGGTACATACTTCTTTCCTTTCCTAGCACCCTGTCGATGATATTGACAAGATGAAAGAGCGAGCTGCCATGAACAACTCCTTCATCTATATAAAGATCCCACAGGTTCCACTGTGCGTCAGCTACAAGGTCTGCCCTTTCCCAGCACTTCCTTAGAACAGTATGGGAAGGGTACCAGATAAGATCAGAGATTAAAAACAGAGATAGTGAAGGTGGTCTGTGGGTAATGTGCTATTCCCTCTGGATTCTCTTAGGAATCAGTACCAGACTGAGATAGGGAGAAGTCAGTATCAGTATCTGTAGGTTGCTGCTGCAGAAAGATACCAGGTGTGGACTCAAGTACTGGCTTGGACTAAAAATGGCAGCCGATATATTTTTTTCTCTTCTCTTCCCTCCCACTCTTTCTGTTGCAGGGTGAGAAGAACAGTGTGGACTGGGGTGACCTTAACCTGGTGCTGCCCTGTCTGGAGTACCACAACAACACATGGACGTGGCTAGACTTTGCCATGGCTGTCAAGAGGGACAGCCGCAAAGCCCTGGTTGCCCAGGTATCCCGGCAGAGTTCATGGCTGTTTGGTTAGCAGAGGCTGGCAAGCAGATCCTCTGCTCAGGGGCATTTTGTTGTAACATGTATGTGTTAGCAGGCAGCCATGGGAAGGGGGCAGGTGAATGGAGTGATTGTTACTCCTGTCCTCTCCATGACTTTGCTCAGATGGTTAAATTGAATGTCTACTGAGTGTTTCATATATGTTAACTACTGTTGATTTTTAGGGAAGTGAGGACTGACATAAGTTCATGTTTAGAATGGGTTCTAATACACTGTAAGCTTCTTGAGAGCAGAGATCGTTTAATAATCTGAATTGCCCCCATTGTGTGTCCATGTAAGTTAAATAAATATTGACTTGTTCCAGTTAACTTACTCTGCCTGTCCCATTAATATTCACCTTCCCTTTTACTCCTCTCTAACCTATCAGGTAATCAAAGAGAAGCTAAGGCTGAAGCCTGCAACAGGGTCTGAGGTCCGGGGAAAACTAGAAACTAAATCAGACCTCAACATGCAACAGCAGGAAGAGGAGGAGAAGGCCCGGCTCCTCATCGGTTTAAGTGTGGGCAACAAGAATCCTGGGAAGAAGTCCATCTTTGGCAGGCGCAAGTGATCCGGCAATCCAAGAGAGGCTGCAGTACAGGATCTGACTCTGACTCAGGCCCCAGGGACTTGTGGGGTGGGAGGTGTTTCCCTTCATCCTTTAGGATTTGTGGGGGTCAGGAGCCCATAGGGTGCTGTGGAGAGAGGCCCTGCTCCTTAACAGCTGGCTGGTTCCTTGCAGACCACGATGGATAATGCTGAGTTCTACCTCACACTGATCAGCAGGTCCAGGGCCAGAGAGGCATCAAGAGAGCAAGACCCAGGGAACGGCTCCAAGGCCAGAATCTGGTTCCCTTGGGATCAACTGAAAGGGTGGGGGGGACAGTTCTGATCAAGTGTGATAAATTTTTATAAATAGGCATATATAAAAAAATACATATATATATATATATATATTTGTAAGTGTAACTGCTCTCCCTGTGTGCCAGAAAGCGGAGGGGAGGGGCTGATCTTCTGTCCCTCATCCCACCACCCTGTATGAAAGAGGTATTAGTGTTCTGGGGGAATCAGCCCCTCCCCAAACTGCCAACCTCACTTTGGAGAATGGCAGTAGGAGACAGGGCTGGCCATGGATCTCTCTCCCTGGGGTATCCCCTGAAGAATGGTTAAAAAAAAAAAAAAGTGATTTAAAGAGAAAAAATATATTTTAAATTTGATGCTGTTTTTTTTTTTTTTCTAATTATATTGAGTGTATGCTTTCAGCCTGTATCCTTTTCTCTCCATCAATCCAAGAAACCACCAATCCTAGCTGCCACTCTGAGGGTGGCTTCTTCCCTCCTGCCTGAAGCTGTATCACAGATATTTCCCAGCTCTAATGTGACATGGGTCCCATGCTGACATATTTAGTCCTGGCTCTAAGCTGTTCTTCACCAGGGCGATAGGATTTGGGGATAAGAGTGAGGTTTGACTGCATCATTTGCCTCTCTAGTCTTGAACAGCAAGGAAAAGAGGCGGGGCTTGTGTGTAACAGCACGGGGGGAAGGAATTGCTTATGTAACTGGGACAGCAGATTTAGCAGAAGGAGAGAGGAGGCAGAAGCTGGGGATGGGAGCAGTGAGCTGCCGGCAGGGGCACCATGCCCAGATGGCTGCTTCTCATAAGGTAGGGTGTGGGGCCTCTGGCAGCTTCTTTAGGGGAGGTGAAAGAGGCATAGGCTTGAGGCCTGGCAATTGACTGGTGGTGTCCACTGTGGGGGTGGGGCAGGGAGGCTTTAGTATCAAAGTAGCTATCCCAGCCCCATACTGAGAGGTGCAGGCTGAATTTCTGATGCCATATGGGGGAAATGTCCAAATACTCCTTTCCTAGAGGATTTTCATTGTGTCCAGGAAATCCAGACTTTGGCTTGATGCAAGGGCAGTGGCCGTCTTGCCTGGGTCAAATCTATGTCTTTAGGGTTGAGATTTGAGGGAGTGCCTGCTAAAGATGGGCAGAACCTGTAATGCCTCAGGGGCAGAAGGTTTAGTGGCTCCTTTGGTTCTCAGCAGGGTGGCAACATCCGGGGCCCCTGGGTCCAAGGCTGGAAGAGCCTCTGGTCAGGTGTGGGGACCACAAGGTCAGGTGTGAAAGAACTGTGGGGACTACGGGGGCATCAGTTCCTGCACCGGGAGCCCCTGGAGCCAGCCCCACTACTAGTAGAGAAGCCGCTGCCTGAGTGGCCAGTGCCTCAGTTCATCAACCTCTTTCTGCCGGAATTTCCTATTAGGCCCCTTAGTGGGCATCAGCAGCTAAAGGTAGGTCAGTGGAATCCCTGGAAAGGGTCTCAGTCTCAAGGAGAAATCAAGAAACAGAGTCTCAACTGCCCTGTTCTCCACTTCTCTGTACAGATTTTAGGCCTTGTGGCTAAAGGCTCCTTTGGAACAGTCCTCAAGGTGTTAGATTGTGGCCAGAAAGCAGTATTTGCAGTGAAGGTAGGGACCAAGGCACTCCCACATTCTCTAGTCCCTGCCTCAGCCTTGATTCCAGAGAGGTTGGGAGGAATAAACAGTATAATACCACTGTTGCCCTCTAGCATCACTCCTCTCCTTTTATAGGTGGTACCCAAGGCAAAGGTCCTACAGAGGGACATCCTGAGGCAGTGCAAAGAGGAGGTCAGCATCCAGGTATGCAGTATGCACACAGCTCTGGAAAGGATCTTCGGAAGAACCAAACTACAGGTGGAGAAAGCACCTCTTGTGTCCAACTAGCCTGCTTTTCCTGACTCTGACCCCTCCCTCTGCTGTAACCAGAAGACCTCAGGAAATGCAGCTATCAGTAGAGTGATTCTAGGTCCTGAGGGAAGACTCTCCAGCACATCCACTGTGTTCCTTAGTAGTGGGGTACCAGGCAGGCAGCCTGAACTGAGAGGTGGGGCAGCAGCTTCCTTTCTGCACAACTAGGTAAAGCCTGACTTCTGGCTGCCTTGATCCTCAGTGTTCCTCACTTCCTGTCTTCTTTGTCCATAGCGACAGATCAACCATCCTTTTGTACACAGTATGGGGGACAGCTGGCAGGGAAAACGACACCTCTTCATTAGTGAGTAACTGGCTTCTCTCCTCATTCCCAAGGGTACTTTTGCTGTACTCCCCACCTGAGATTACCCATCCCTTTGGCTTGTTCTGCCTTTGCTCTGTTCCCCTTCTTGTAGTACTGCTCTCTCCCAAAGGGAGAGGGGACAGCAGGTGGCATCGGTTTGGGCAGGAGGCATGCAATGCCTTGCGCCCAGGCACAGGAGGCCCCAAATATTGCCCAGACTTCTGCTGCTTTGCAGTGTGCAGCTACTGCAGCACAGATCTTTACTCCCTGTGGTCTGCTGTTGGCCGCTTGACTGAGGCTTCCATCCGCCTCTTTGCTGCTGAGCTGATCCTGGTGCTGTGTAAGTGAAACAGGAGTGGTAATGGAAATGAGGAAGGAATTAAGGAGGGAGGGAGGAGGCAGGAGAGAATTGAAGTCCACAGGGATAGAAACGGGGTGGGAGCTATCAGGGAGATTGGAAAGGACAAAGAGCTTCAGTAACCCTCATGCTTGCTGTCGTCCACAGGCTATCTCCATGACTTGGGCATCATCCATCGAGATGTGAAGGTAACTAAATGTTTTGTTTTTGTCTGAGGAGGGACTTCAGTAAGATGTTCCAATAGGTCCAAGAAGGTGGGAGGAGCTGCTGAGAACAGTTGACCTTGGGACCCTAGTGGGTGTTAAGGATTTGGGCAAGGGCCCTCCAAGTATAGACCTGGCTGCTGAGCAAGGGCATCTTCTTCAGCTGAGAATACACATGATGAAAAAGGGGTGAAAGGAAGAGAATGAATAATAACTTCTCACCTGTGGTTTTTCAGATGGAGAATATCCTTCTGGATGAACGAGGTAAGTCATTTCTTTTTCTAGTCCCAGAATAAGAGGCACCACAGTTTGGAAATAAGTCATGACTGATGAGGGTTGGAACAGAATGGTGCTGATGCCTTGTTTTTCACAGGCCATTTGAAACTGACAGACTTTGGTTTGTCCCGCCACCTGCCCCAAGGAGCCCGCGCCTATACTATCTGTGGCACTCTTCAGTACATGGGTGAGGGAGAAGCTAAAGCTGATGGGTAAGCAGTAGGCAGGAGGAATGCTAACAGATTCAGTGACAAGTATCTTTCAAATCTGTAGCGCCCGAGGTCCTGAGTGGAGGGCCTTACAACCATGCTGCTGACTGGTGGTCCCTGGGTGTCTTGCTTTTCTCTCTGTCAACTGGAAAGGTGAGAGAATGGTAGTGACATTGGGCAGAGAGGAGTTGCTTTCTGGTGGGAAGAAAGAAGATGTTAAGAAATCTTCCCTTATTCTTACTAAGCAGTGACATCTTCCCACCCCTTAACTCAGTTCCCGGTGCCAGCAGAGAGAGATCATGTGGCCATGTTGGCAAGTGTGACCCACTATGACTCTGAGATCCCATCTTCTCTTAACCAGGGGCTCTCACTCCTGCTCCACGAGGTAAGGGCGAGCACGACTTCACTACAAAAACCTTTCACTTCTTTCCCTATCACTGAAGTGATATGTCCTCATTCCTCTGATTAGTTATTGGTGGTGGGCAGGTATGGGGGCTGTTCCAACTTGATCAAGTACTCCCTCACTAGTTGCCTTCTAACTAGCACTTCAGACTTTATACCTGAGTTGCTGATCCTCCAAAGCTCGTCCCTATCCATAGCAGGTCACTTCTGAGAGAGTGCTGCTCTCTTACCAATACAGCTCCTTTATTCCTACTGCTGCCCCAAAATTAGCCTATTTCTCCCACTTTTACATATCTCTGTTCTTTTGGGTTCCTCTCCCTGCCCTTCACAGATCCATGAACTTCTTTCTCCTTTTCCAGCTTCTCTGTTCCGTCCCTTTCATATCCCAGTCTCTCATCCTTCATGCTCTGTTTTCCTTCAGCTCTTACACCAGAATCCCCTTCACCGTCTACGTTATTTGCATCACTTCCAGGTCCACCCTTTCTTCCGGGGTGTGGCCTTTGACCCAGAGCTCCTACAGAAGCATCCAGTGAACTTTGTCTTGGAGACACAAGCTACCCAGTCTAGTCCATCATCGGAGTCCATGTTCTTCAAGGACTTTGACTGTAATCTGGAGTCCTTCCTGGTCCACCCGAGGCTGGCTTGAGCTCCTCTACTGGAGTTGGGGCCCATCCGGGAACCTGAGGACTTCCTCCACTGCCAGCCCACTGTGACCACCTGATGATCAGTTTGTTTTCACTTTGTAGCCTCTTATTCTGTTCCTCTAGGTGCTGAACCAGAGTTCAGACTGGGTGTTCTGCTGTTGGCAGCCACGATGCCCTAGTCCTTGCCTCATCTTACAACCTCTCTCTCAATCTCAGATCAGAGTGTGGACCTTTACCTTTATTTCAGTTCACCAGTGCTTATACCCTGCAGTTTTTAGCCAGAAGTTTATTCCACTTTTCCTTCTTGTTTCTGTGCCATGTTTCCTTTCATGAGCAATAACATTTCATGGGTTCCCAAGGTGCTATTTATGTGTTTAAAAGGCTTGTCAGAAGCAGTATGAATGTTTTTCAGAGATCTCAAAAGCTAGCATTTATTTCAACCCCTAAATATGCAGGTAAAACATGATTTAGGGCCCAAAGTCAGTCTAATTTTTAAAAATTTAAAAAGTTAATCTAATAGCATACTGTGAGGAAGAGAATAAGAAATGAAACATGGGTGGGTTACATGTCTTCTTTAGGTGTAACTGGAATAACTATCCACATTTTTTCCAAAACAAAACCTCTTTGAAAGACATAAGTATTCTTAAATTGATCTCTTCCCTAGATGGCCAAGGGTTTAGTTTGTGATGGGCAAACCAATGGATTAAGAGGCATGACATCAACTTTGAGATTTAAGATAAGAGATGTAACTCAAGAAACTTTTCCTATAGGAAAATCATCTGAACCTTAAATTTGAATACATTTCTGGCCTTCATGACTTCTTTTCATTTTTCTTTAACTTCCTAAAAGCTTTACTTTCATTATTCTTCAGTCATATCTGAAGAGAGTCTGGGAAGTACTCTGAGTACTGTTTATTAATTTTGTCCCTGGTTTAAGCCAGATTTTCCCTGTACATAGCTGGCATTTTATTGACCTCTGCAGAACTGCTTTATCTGAATTATACTTTGACAATCCATATGAAGATCCCTATGAAATTTAATTGCTGTGGATACTGTAAAGGGTGTTTATAGATCATAATGTTCTATATAAGGATGTATGTGAGAAAATTTTCTCTGAACCCAATTGTGCTTTTCCTCAATTGCTGGTTGGTTTTTACCTTAAAGCCAATTTATATTCAACTGAGTCTATTTTTCTTTTCATATGATGCTAGACCCCTGAGGGCCCAGTCTGTGGTCTACTTCCAGCAAGTGTTCAGGACCTCATGTTATGTTTTGTATGCTAGCCATGTTCTTGGTTCCATCCTCCTTTTCTGCCTTTACTTTTCTTATTTTCATTTTTCTGTTTTAATCCTTTTTTAAAAATCTTAGTAGATTATCTCCATCTTCTTTTAGAATTAGGTTGAGATATAAATAAATAATGTATCCTTAAGCCTTTTGACTATCTCATTTGTTTCTCTTTAGAGACTTTTTAAGCTTTATTACATATTTCTAAAGTTGTCATGACCAGAACTTCACATTGGATAAAAAAACAATACTAGAAATAGAAACTAATGGCTTCTAAAATAGTAAAGAGTATTAGACTGGAATTTAGGAGACCTGGTGACTTGATCCACCAACAAATATCTCAGTAAGAGGCCTCAGAAGAAGCCAACCCTGCTGACACCTTGATCCCACTTCTAGGCTCCAGTATTGTGAAAAAATAAATTTCTGTTGTTTAAGCCATCGGTCTGTGGTACTGCATTTTATTTAACCCAATATATCTAAAAATATCTCAACATAGCTCAGTTGGTAAAGAATCCGCCTGCTGTCCTCCCAGTTCAATTCTTGGGTTGGGAAGATCCGCTGGGGAAGGGATAGGCTACCCACTCCAGTATTCTTGGGCTTCCCTTGTGGCTCAGCTGGTAAAGAATCCGCCTGCAATGCAGAAGGCCTGGGTTCGATCCCTGGATTGGGAAGATCCCCTGGAGAAGGCCTGGGGAATTCCATGGACTGTATAGTCCATGAGGGTCGCAGAGAGTCAGACACAACTGAGCGACTTTCACAACATGTAATCAACACCTTAAAATAAGGTTTTCTTCTCTTTTTTTTCATACAAAGTCCTCAAAATCCAGTTTGTGTTTTACTCCTACAGTCTCAGTTTGGACTCGCCACATTTGAAGTGCTCAGTAGCCACATGAAGTGCTCAGTAGCCACATGGCTAGTGGCTCTACTACTGGATAATACAGAAGAGCCCATCCCCTGAGAGCCCTGAAGTTTGTAACATTATGATTTTTCCTCCTTGGGTTATTGCCTTTTCCAAATTCATTATGACTTCAGAGTGTCAATAAGGTGCCTGTGAGTGTTGAAACGAACATACTTCATAATAAACTATAACTCCAAATACTTACCTTTAGGCTGTTTTCCAAAATCAATCCCACTTCCAGTAGCTAGTTTCACACACGGGTCTCAAGAGACAATAGAATATAGTTGGTAGTGTGGGTGGCAGTCTGTACCCTGCCACTACCTGAGGGGCATTGAACAAAAGACATTACGTGTGACTCAGTTCCTATGTCTGTAAAACGGGAATATTTACAGCACCTATTTCATAGTTCTTTTAAGGATTAAAGGAGATATAAAAGGCATCTGGAAGAGTGCCAGGTGCCTTAATAAATGTCCAGATACTTGTGAGCTATGACTGTTTAAGTAAACTTGTTGCGGGCTCTGAGGTAAGTCCTAAGAAAACACCAGAAATTCTGGAGAGGTTAAATGACAGCGCAGGCTGTTTGAGGCCATCACGGACGCAAGACCTGTTCGCGGACCAAGCAACCTAAGTGAAAAAACAAAACCACTCCACTTACCTTCCCTTCTAGACCCCTCGGCCGGCTCCTGCTGGTCACGGCTAAAGTAACTGTGGGAAACCTGAGCGAGAGACTTCTAAGGCCAGGCCACGGGGACAACTTTTTTGACTGAGAGTGAGAGTGGCCTTCTCGAAACTAGAGGGATGGATTCCTCGACCGTCCAGCTACCCATTACGCTCTCGGAGGTGAGGCCGAAAGACTGGCCTTGGGCGTTGAGCGCCCCTCTCCCACCGCCCGCATCGAGGGTTGACGCTGGGGATCAGATCGCAGGGCACACGCGCGCGCGCGCGCGCCCACGGTGGGCATGGCCGGGAGGGGCCAATCCAAGCCCCGCCCTTGCCCGCCGGGCCCCAGTCCGGAGCGGACGCGCCCGCCTGACGCACTGAGGCTTCGCAGCCAATCGGGAAGCGGGAAGCAGGTTCAAATAAAGGCGGCGGGTAGGCATGGCGTCGTCTCTTACGTGTGGGAGGTGTTTATCCCGTGTTCTGTGTTGAAGATGTGGCGGATGAAAAAACTCAATCTTAGCCTGTCGCCTTCGCCCCAGCCGGTGAGCCGAAGGGCCTCATGGAGCGAGAGACCTAGACCGGGGTTTCGGGGGTCTCTGGCTGTGCCGAGCGTTTTGGAAAGCAAGAGTCGAGCCTGAGGCGTGGGGCGTGTGGAGTTTTCCGGTCCTGATGTTCGGAGCATTGGGGTTGGAGCCTACTCTTGTTTATTGCTCCGGAGCTTGAGGGAGGAGAGCTTCTTAGGGCCGGTTGGCAGAGCCCAGGCTTACTTTCATGCTCTCTTCTTTCTTAGGGAAAAGCAGCTATGAGAACTCCTCTTCGAGAACTTGCCTTGCAGCCCGACGCCCCCACCAACTCTGGAAAAGGGCCCCCACACTCGCCGACCCCATCACCATGCAAACTGGGGCTGCAGGTGAGATTCGCCTGGCCAGTCTCTCGACTGGGCTCTTTGCCGAGGCCGAGAGCTCAGAGGAACAGAGGGCCAGGGCTGGAACGTAATTAATAACGATAATGAAGTTTTCTGCCTAGACGACATCCATTTACATCTATTCAGGCCAACAGAGAGGTGCCCTAGGGTCGTTAAAGGAAGTCTACTGAGAGCCCACATCTCTATTTAGGTGTTAGTTTTTATCACCTCCTCCCCCTTTCAGTCTTTACCAAACGTCTCAGAAATACTATCACTTTGATTAGTGGTCTCCTCTTAATAAGGGCTCACTTATGGAGAAGTCAGTCAGCTGCAAGAATGAGCCAATATCCATCCGTTCCGAGAGGTAGTCAAACGCTTATTTATATTATTTGCTTATTTTTCTATTGGGTTGTTATCTCTTTTTCATTGTTTTCTAAGTGTTCTTATTATATTATAGTCATCCTTTGTCATGCTTTTTAGCTAGTTTATAACTGTTTTTTGATTTTTATCTTTAATCCTGGGGCTATCTAGGAGGGATTCTTGATTTCCAAGTGCTTAAAAACCATTTTGTGTCACCTTTTAAATTTATTTTCTTACATTATGATCGGACTGTAATCTGTTGTCTTTTTAGCCAAGTATAGGGTGAATTTTTTGTGAGTGTTCCGTGAACATATGAAAAAAAAAGCATATTTACTATTCAAAGAATGTCACATTCTGTTATTTCATAAGCAGATAGTTAATTACCCTGTCCTTGCCCATTTTTCAGTCTGCCAGATCTGTTGAGTTTTGTGTTATCCTTGTTCAGATTTGGTATCAGTGTAATTTTGGCCTTGTAAAATGGGTTAGGAAGTGTTCTTTTAAATTTTTTGGAGGAGCTTGAGACAAATGGGTATTATGTTTTCTTTGAAGGATTGGTAAAATTCAACCTGTGAAATGATCTGGTCCTGGACATTTCTGGAAGTTTTTGAGCATCTCTTAATATGCTTGGAGAAGGAAATGGCAACCCATTCCAGTATTGTTGCCTGGAGAATCCCATGGACAGAGGAGCCTGGCAGGCTACCAGTCTATGGGGTCTTAAAGAGTAGGACACGACTGAGTGACTAACACACTTTCATATGCTTAGTTGTCATTCATATATTTTCTTTGGAGAAATATCTATTCAAGTTCTTTACCCATTTTTAAATTGGATTATTTTTGTTGTTGAGTTGTAGGAGTCCTTTGTCTATTCTGGATATTAACCCCTTTTCTGATATATGATTTGCAAATGTCTACTCCTTAAGGAATAAATAGGAACTTAATAAACATAGCAAATGCTTTAAGGTGCATTTTTACATTTCTAAAAGTGGTTTGTATATTTAGCTTTTGGGCTATGTAATGCAGACTGATTTTTTTTTTTTTCATCATATAACTTTAATTTTGTCTTGTCACAGAAGTGCTATAACTTTACATTCTACCTTGTCTGATACTGATATTGCTGCCTCTGCTCGCTTTGTTTTTGCCTGATATCTTTTTGCCATCCCTTTATTTTCTACTTTTTTTCTTAAGCACTTTGAAATAAAAACTTAAAAATTTGCAATAAAATACTTGAAAGGGCATAAAACATGGAGCCTAACAAGTTTGTGTAAAGCACACATCATTGTAACCAATACCCAAGGACACTGCTAGAATATCAGAAGCCCTTTTTAGGTCAATCTTACGTTTCATCCACTGATGTAAATTAGAAATTTCATATAAGTCTGACTCTTTCTTTTTTTTTTTTTAAATAAATAATTAGTCTCTATATCTAAAGCTTCTAAAATATCTTGTTGTTCTGGTAGTTTAGAAATTTTTTCATTTCCTTGATCAATCCTGCTTAGAGCTTGGTGAGCTATTTTAATATGCAAACTCAAATCTTTCTTTACCTTAGAGAAATTTTCTTCTAATACTTCTTAATCAGTGCCAGACCTATGGGTGTTCTCTTTTCTCCTGGAGATTCTTTTATTCACATGTTAGGTTTACTAGATTTATCTTCCAATTCTCTTAGCTTTTCCCTCAGATTTACACTTCTTTGTATCTTTAAAGGTTTTCTTCCACTTGATTGTTCTGGCCAGCAATTCCTTTCTTAACCCTGATCATCCTCTTTCAATTCATATTACTGAAGTTTTTTCTTTAAAAGTAATATTTATTATTTCCATGGGAATTCCCTGGCGATCCAGTGGTTAGGACGCTGCGCTTCCACTGCAGGGGGTACGAGTTTGATCCTTGGTAAGGAAACTAATATCTCACATGCCATGCAGCCAAAACAAAACAAAAAAATAATTTAAATATAAATAAATACAGGTAACATTTATTATTTCCAGGAAGTCTTTGTGTGTGTGAGTTGTACTCAGATTTTCTTATATATTCATAAATTTTTTGGGGTGCAAATTGTCATCTCTTTCTTCCATCAGCTGTGTAGGGTCTACCTTTCTTAACTATCTCAGAATTTGTCCTTTTTCTGGCTACTAGATCCACATAAGTATATTCATATTTTCCTATTGTTGTTCATTGAATCTCAAAACCAGCAGTCCTGCAAGTGGTATAAAGTTCAATGGTCTCTATTCCTGTGAACCGCCAATTGAGAGGTTGTCATCTGGAGAAGGCAATGGCACCCCCCTCCAGTACTCTTGCCTGGAAAATCCCATGGACGGAGGAGCCTGGAAGGCTGCAGTCCGTGGGGTCACTGAGGGTCGGACACGACTGAGCGACTTCACTTTCACTTTCCACTTTCATGCATTGGAAAAGGAAATGGCAACCCACTCCAGTGTTCTTGCCTGGAGAATCCCAGGGACGGGGGAGCCTGGTGGGCTGCTGTCTATGGGGTTGCACAGAGTTGGACACGACTGAAGCGGCTTAGCAGCAGCAGTCCCTTATCAGTGCACCAGGAAGAAGTCTTTCGGCCATTCATTCTCCCCTACTACAAAGGCTAGAGCTCTTCAGATCCCAAGAGTTGAATGGCTTCAACTCATGTGTTCAGGAAAACCTCAGCGCTTGCAACCAGGGAGACTAGGTCACTAGCATAGGTTAATGTTGCCTTTTCTCCCAAGAATACATGGATCTCTGTGGGCCAAGGGCTCTCTAACTCTAGTCCCGAATTTCTCATCTGTTCCAAAAAGAAGAAAATCTTACACCAACTCTAGAACTTGAGCCAGGGATTCCTCCTACCCTAGAATTAGGTTGGAGTTAGGATTGGAGAAGAGGAGGGTCATTTTCAAGCTACCATTTCCATATGACATGGACAGAATATCTTAGCCTTGTTTATACTATAACCTGGTTCACTTGGAAGGACCCAGAACGTCTTCCCAACTTTTCTACTGGGTCTCTTTAGTAAGCAGCAAGGCTTAGCCAAGTTCTTACCTAGGCAAAGGTAATAAGAACTCTTCCTTTTCTGAGTTCAGACAATATCCTGAGCCCATAATTGTATATTGTGAACTAGAATTGACTGTCTTAGTCAACTGCTTTTGTTTTCTTTGGCAGGAAGGCAGCAACAACTCATCTCTGCCAGATTTTGTCAATGCTAAGAAGACAGACTCCCCTTCAGAACAGTTCGGCCATCCCTCAAAGTGGCTAGAAGCTTATCAACAAGAATCAGATGAGCAGCCCCTAAATCTGATTCCCCAAACCAACTCTACTCCCAAAACCTGTGAGAAAGGAGTAGACCCACGGGACAACAATGTGGTTAAAACCATGGTCCTTGTACCTTCTCCAGGGAGGCAGCAGCAAGACATTACACTTGCGGACCGTCTAGATTCGATGGCAGAGGGAAACAACTTCTCTCTAGATGAGCCTCTGAGGCTAGGAGATCTGCTGAGAAAGGGGGTAGACTTCTGTATGGAAGACAGCTTTTCAGAAACTGTTCCTGGTATGCCTGAGATACCTGCATTTCAGGATCCTCCATCCCAGCTCTTGGAGTCCCCACCAAATCCCTGTTCTGAGCAGCAGTTACATTGCTCCAAGGAAAGCCTGAAGGACAGGAGCACTGAGGCTGAGCCTGAGGACTTAGTTCCTTCGGAAAGTAATGCCTTGTTGCCTTCCTCCCTGCTCTGGCTTTCCCCTTCAACTGCCTTAGCGGCAGATTGCCCTGTCAGTCATGTGGACCCAGAAGGGGATATTTTAGAGCACAGAGCTATAGAGGAGAGGAAAATGAGCTTTCCCACACTCCCTGAGGAGGCTGAATTGGGACATCAAGCACTTGTGTCAAATACAGACGATATTCCATCCACATGCCCAAGCCCAAATCCTGGAGAAATGGAATCACAGGTGGTTCCTGGGCCAGCAGGAAAAGATGCCAGTGGCATTCCTGGCTCTGATGTAGGGCCTTGGATGTCACCCCTGGCCTGGCTGGAAAAAGGTGTCAATACCTCAGTCATGCTAGAAAATCTCCGCCAGAGCTTATCCCTTCCCTCTGCATTTCAGAATGCTGCAATCGGCACTACCCCTTTCTCTGCTTGCTCGGTGGGGACTTGGTTTACTCCCCCAGCACAACAGGAAAGGAGTACAAACACATCCCAGACAGGCCTGGTGGGCACCAAGGACAGTGCCTCTGAGACAGAGCACCTCCTGTGGGGGTAAGTGTCCTGTGTCTTTGTGCTCCGGGGCTTCATTTGCCTGGATCCATCACTCCCATCCCTCTCCCTCTCTTCTTCCCATGTTCTTTTCCTACCACAGCCGTTCTCCAGATCTGACTGCCTTGTCTCGGCATGACCTGGAAGATAACCTGCTGAATTCTCTTGTCATCCTGGAGGTTCTCTCCCGCCAGCTGCGGGACTGGAAGAGTCAGCAGAGCGGCCCTCACCCCGAAGTCCGGGACAGCAGCACACAGACTGACACCCTTCCCAACGAGGTAAGATAGTTCCTCCTGAAGCGTGGAGGATCTCAATGGGCCCTCTTCCTTAAAGTGAGTATGAAAGCTGAGGGTCTGGAAGATCCCTTAGAGCTGTGGGTACACACTATACCCCTGGGATGCATCAAGATTTTCCAGGGAATATAAGCAAGGAAGGTGTTTTGTTTTGTTTTGTTTTAATTTAATTGAAAAAAAAATTTTTTAATCATCTATATTAATTGCTTTACAATATTGCTTTGGTTTCTGCCATACATCAACAGCAAGGGACGTTTTAAAGGAATTGTTTTCTAGATCTTCATCTTCCAAATGCACTGTTGCCAGATTTTTTTTTTTTTTTGGCCATGCCATGCAACATGAAGAATCTTATTCCCCTGACCAGGGTTTGAACCCATACCCCCTGCACTGGGAGCCTGGAGTCATAACCACTGGAAAGCCAGGGAATTCCCTCACATGAATCTTGTACCTGTAAGAATGGAAAATAGGCATCAGTTCAGTTCAGTTCAGTCGCTCAGCTGTGTCCTTCTCTTTGTGACCCCATGGACTGCAGCATGCCAGGCCTCCCTGTCCATCACCAATTCCCGGAGTTTACCCACACTCATGTCCATTGAGTTGGTAATGCCTTCCAACCATCTCATCCCGTCCCCTTCTCCCCCTACCTTCAATCTTTCCCAGCATCGGGTCTTTTCAAATGAGTCAACTCTTTGCATCGGGTGGCCAAAGTATTGGAGTTTCAGCTTCAACATCAGTCCTTCCAATGAACACCCAGGACTGATCTCCTTTAGGTTGGACTGGTTGGATCTCCTTGCAGCCCAAGGGACTCTGAAGAGTCTTCTCCAGCACCACAGTTCATAAGCATCAATTCTTCTGTGCTCAGCTTTCTTTATAGTCCAACTCTCACATCCATATATGACTACTGGAAAAACCATAGCCTTGACTAGACGGACCTTTGTTGGCAAAGTAATGTCTCTGCTTTTCAATATGCTGTCTAGGTTGGTCATAACTTTACTTCCGAGAAGTAACATCTTTTAATTTCATGGCTGTAGTCACCATGTGCAGTGATTTTGGAACCCTAAAAATAAAGTCTGTCACTGTTTCCATTGTTTGCCCATCTGTTTGCCGTGAAGTGATGGGACCGGATGCCATGATCTTAGTTTTCTTAATGTTGAGGTTTAAGGCAACTTTTTCACTCTCCTCTTTCACTTTCATCAAACATGGAATCGTTGTTGAACTATGTCTTACTGTAGGAATTATAATAATCCACAGACACATGAACTGGTAAGGAGAGGACTGGTTTATCCATTTCATTAGTATCAATGAATGATCTCCAGTAAAATTTTACTAGGTATGTGTATGATTTTAATTATAATAGTGATTCATAGACAACTGATGAAAATATTTGTCCATCCAAGAGTTTTTTCACGTAAAGTCTTATGGTCAGAGCAATTAGAAAATGTTTTAAATTTATCTCAATTTAGGTGAACTTTTGTTGTTGTTGCAGAGATCTTGATTTAAAGTGTAAAAATATATTACATTAGGATAAAATTCTGAGAGGAGTAAAAACTGAGGTTTAAGGAGAAAAAAGGATGATATAAAATTTCTGACTGTTAAAGTGGTTGTGTGTATATTTTTTTAAAATATCAAACAGATAATAAATCATGGTATTTGTAATATTTATACCATTGGGTATATTTGGGGGTGATGTAACAGTTTTATTTCAAACTGTCAACATTTATAAGATGGTGGAAATTACAGCCTTTGAACAATTTAAACATCAGACTACTCCATCTTTCAAAATTATTGTAGGAGATATCAGAGGATGACAGTTAAAGACCATTGTCCTAGAGGATTCTTGCTGTGACAGCATAGGTTGAGGATGTAAGGGAATGTGTCAGGGAAGAAACTGAGACCCTCCGTGTTATGGCTGTTGAGATAATAGGGGCTGCTGCTAAGAAGAGATGGTCTCAGAAATTCCCTGGCAGTCCAGCAGTTAGGACTCTATGCTCTCACTGCCGAAGGCCGGGGTTCAATCCCTGGTTGGAGAACTGAGATCCCACGAGCCACTCAGCTGGGCAAAAAACAAACAAACAAAAGTCTTCTCTGGGTTGAAAATATCCTCAAATAATGACTTTACCTTTTGCCAAAATCCTGGAAACCACGGCTCATCATTCTTCCAGCTGCTCAATTTCTCTCCTGTGTTTTCTTATTTTTGTATCCTTTCCTCTGGTCCTTGACCTTGTTCTCCCCGACCCCAAGTTGACCATCTGTACCTTGCCAAATCCTTTGAGATACCACTGAAGCAGAACCAAAGAGAGGAAATGACAGTACCTTCAGCCATTCCCCACAACAGTTTCATGTCTTTGCGCTTGGCTGCCTCATTGACGCAAATCTCATCACTGGCCTGACTGCCCAGCCCTAAGCAGTATGCATGCCCTGTTCCAGGGCTCAGTGAGGGACTCCATGTCCTTACTGTAAAACACAGTAGGAGGGAGGCCTGCTTTGCTGGGGCCGGGAGTGATGGATGCCAGGAGATCTGCCTCCTTACATCCAGACTGCTGCAGCGTCGTGACTCAGCACTGCTGCTCCAGCACTAGGCTTTTCCCTAGGCGATGTATGTCTTGCAGTGGTAATGAAGGCTTCCCACTTTTCTCTTGGAACTTTGAAGTTTTTCTATGGCTCTGCTGCCTTTGAGATCACAGTTATCTACTTCACATAGCACACCACAATTTTCATCTGCTCTAAGATAGTGAACAGACCTTAGAGACTAAGAAAATTAAAATGGTAAATATTTGAGAAGGTTACCATTTTTGATGATCAGATAAATGCAAATTGCACATGAAATGCTATTTTCTTCTGACGAAATAGCAAAGAATAAAATAGATAGTGGTGGTAAATATTGCCCCATCATCAGTAAGGCATGAATTGGTTGAACCTTTTTTTTAATGTCTTAAAAGTTATATTTAACGTTATTATTAAACATTTTTTATCCTCTTGTTTGAACATTATGCCTTTAAATGGGTTCAGCCTTTCTAAGGGCAGTTTAAACTGCTTAAAGCAGTTCAAACTTTTTGACCCAGTAACTCCACTTGGGAGAAGGCAATGGCACCCCACTCCAGTACTCTTGCCTGGAAAATCCCATGGACGGAGGAGCCTGGTAGGCTGCAGTCTATGGGGTCGCTAAGAGTCGGACACGACTGAGCGACTTCACTTTCACTTTTCACTTTAATGCATTGGAGGAGGAAATGGCAACCCACTCCAGTGTTCTTCCCTGGAGAATCCCAGGGAGGGCGGGGCCTGGTAGGCTGCCATCTATGGGGTCGCTAAGAGTCGGACACGACTGAAGTGACTTAGCAGCAGCAGCAGCAGCAACTCCACTTCTAGGTGTATATCCTAAGGGGGGAAAAATTCCACATACAGATAACTTTAAAAACATGAAAAAGAAAATAATGGTACATCATAAAATGTAGATAATCTACAGTTATTTAAAAATATGTTCATGAGGAGTTTTTGTTTGTTTGTTTGTTTTTTGCCATGCCTTACTGCATGCAGGATGTTAGTTCCCCGACCAGGGATCAAAACCGTACTCCCTGCAGTGAAAACACTCCTAGCCACTGGACTGCCAGGGAGGTCCCCTGAAGAGTTTTTAATAGCATGGAAAAATAAGTTTAATGTAAGTTCTTGGTAAAAGGAAATCATGTTTCACCTCTCAGAGGTTTTAACATGAAGTAAAATATCAGCAGAAGTTAAAAATGAGTGATACTCCACTTTGATAGGTCTTCCTAAAGCATATATCCTAGTCTCAGGCTCTCAATGAGGAGAGTGAACATAAACTCAGAGCTAAATGACATTCAGTTCAGTTTAGTCGCTCAGTTGTGTCCAACTCTTTGCGACCCCATGAATCGCAGCACGCCAGGCCTCCCTGTCCATCACCAACTCTTGGAGTTCACTGAGACTCACGTCCATCGAGTCAGTGATGCCATCCAGCCATCTCATCCTCTGTCGTCCCCTTCTCCTCCTGCCCCCAATCCCTGCCAGCATCAGAGTCTTTTCCAATGAGTCAACTCTTCGCATGAGGTGGCCAAAGTACTGGAGTTTCAGCTTCAGCATCATTCCCTCCAAAGAAATCCCAGGAAAAGCAGGACCCCAATTTTATTTATATATCTCAATCTCAAAACCAATTGTGTTTTTTCTTAAGCATTACTGTCTTTCATCAAATCTAAGATACTATCAATTTTAAAAGCATACCAATGTCACTGGTGTTAAAAAGTAAAAAGATAGTCATCTTAGAATTTACTGAATACGGTAATTTCCTTCTAAATCCGTAGTCTCCAACTTTTTTCACCCTGACCCCTGAGGGAGGTAGTAGACTCATCGGTTATAGCAAATCCCTATAGCAAGGAAATCTGCTGTGGACGTATATTGAAATCTCTTGGGGTGAATGCTGTGCTGTTGGTTGAGAATCACGGCTCTCAGTGGTAAAACTAATAATGAATCTTTTCCCATTCTGTTCACTTTTCCATTTCTAAAATTTTATAGTAAACACATAATCAGAAGAAAGTTATTTTAAATTTTATTTATTCAGTTTCGGCTGGGCTGAGTCTTCATTGCTACACAGGCTTTCTCCAGTTGCAGCAAGTGGGGGCTGCTCTCAGGTTGTGGTGCGTGGGCCTTTCACTGCGGTGGCTTCTCTTGTTACAGAGCACAGGCTCTAGGCATGAGGGCTCAGTAGTTGTGACACACGGGCTCAGTAGTTTCAGCCCCCAGGCTCCAGAGCACAGGTTCAATAGTTGTGGCACAGGAGCTTAGTTGCTCTGTGGCAAGTGGGATCTTCCCGGATCGGGGATCAAACCCATGTCTCCTGCATTGGCAGGTGGATTCATTACCACTGAGCCACCAGGGAAGCCCCCAAAAATATTTTTAAAAGTAATTTTTAGATTACTTTTAATTAAAAAAGTAATTTTGCTTTTAACCTACCTCTGGATTTTTTCTAGCTTGGCTTCATCAAGCCGTGAGCTTTGCTCCTGCTTTTAATAGGAAGGGCTCCTGTATATCAGTGGGTGGGAGGGGGAACAAGGTGCTGGCACTGCATACTGTTTCTGCAAAAGGAACAACCCTGTTTCTCCGGCTAGATGAGTAAGAAACCTCAGCATCTTCAGGAGAGCCAGGAGGTTGGACAGGCTCTGCAGCAAGCCAGGAATGTCATGGTAAGTGTTGACTGACCTTAGACCATTGCTGGGTCTCCTGTGAAGATCAAGAATGGAGTGGTGAGCAGATGATGGTACTCAAACGTGGGAGTGAAGAGAGGTTTCCTTTTGTTAAGGACATCTCTTCCTTATTGGGAGCTTGAAATTGGGGTCAGTGGCTTTCCTCCAGTGTCCCTGCTTACTTCCTGCTTAATGACTTTATTTGATCTAGCCTAACCTCTTCTCCCTGTACAGCAATCATGGGTGCTCCTCTCTAGAGAGCTGATATCCTTGCTTCACCTGTCTTTGCTGCACTTAGATGAAGATAAGACTGCTCTGAGTCAGGAGGTAAGCAGCATGAAGATGGAGGCAGAGACCTCTGGTGGGACTGAAATTCAGCCAAAGAAAGAAACCAGACACAGTATCTGATTCTTATCTTATAGACTCGGCGTGCAGAAACCTTGGTGTCCTGCTGTTTTGATGTGTTGAAGAAACTGAAGGCCAGGCTTCAGAGCCTCAAAGCAGAAAGGGAGGAGGCAAAGCACAGAGAGGAACTGGCCCTCAGAGGCAAGGATGTGGTAAGGTGTCAGGCTTTGATTCCTGGATGAGGGAGGTCTCTTCCTAAGGTTCCTGCAGGAATACAAATTGACTAGTCACAGATGGGTGGCCTGAGAACTGCCTGCCCTTGGGGAGTAATGAACTCAGCTACTGGTGTGACGGGTAGTTACGGTTTTCTGTGCTGTTTCCTTCGGTGCACGATGTCCTCACAGCCTCTTATTTAAACAGGCAGAGACAGTGCTAGAGGTCTTCTGTGCACACGCCAGCCAGCGCATCAGCCAACTGCAACAGGACCTGGCATCCATGGGGAAATTCAGAGGCCTTTTGAAGGAGACCCAGACCCAACTGGTAATTGAGGGCATCTTCTTTCCTGGGATCCACGTTGACACACTGGGAGGGGGTCATGTACCCATGCTTCCCAGTATCCAATGGGAAGGGGCACCTCCATTGGCAATCCTTCTCATGTAGGTAGGGCTTCACACTGAGCAAGAAGAGTTGGCTCAGCAGACAGCGAGTCTTACTTCAGCCTTGCAACAGGACTGGATAGCAATGCAACTGGATGTGAGTATCGGCGGGCATTATACTGCTCCTCTGCTCACAGCCAGCCCTGTTAGAAGTCTTTTTTCAAGCATGCTCTCTTGACCTATTTGCCTCCCCCGGTAGTATGTAACATGGACAGCTCTGCTGAGCCGGTTTCGACAACTCACGGAGAAATTTACAGCCAAGAGCCGGCAAACCCTGCAGGAACGTGATGCTGCAATTGAGGAAAAGCAGCAGGTACACAGGAGAGGGGACTGCTTAGGCCTGGTTTCCTCCTCCTTCTCCACAAAAGGCCTTTCTGATGAGCCTTTTCCCCTAGACCTATCTTCTTTTCATCTGTGGCTTTGGAGACCAGCCAGTCCCTTTGGTGTTAGGTGGCCTTCCACACCTTCTTCATCAGCTTTTCTCCTGTTTCTGCTTTTTCCTGAGGATTAGACTTATTTGCTGCAGTGAACAAGGAGAGATTGGCTGTCCTGTCTGGAAAGAGAAACTGGACTAAGTCTTGGGACTCCTGATTCAGGAGGAACTGTGGGAAGAAAACTATCTTTTTCTCCTAGGTTTCCAGGGAGCTGGAACAAGTCTCTTCCCATTTAGAGGACTGCAAAAGCCAATTAGAACGACTGGAGTTGGAAAACAGTCGCCTGGCAGCAGGTGTGCATGGGTGCAAGCAGTTGTACCCTACTGAGGCTTGGGGTGTGGCAGCGGAGCAATAGCTGCTCTAGAGCACTTGTTTTGGAGCAGAGGTGTGGGGAGGTTTGGGCCTGCTGACCACATGTTGTCATTAGGATCCTTTTGGCCTAGATCTCCAGGCTCAGCTGCAGATTCTGGCCAGCACAGAGAGTCAGCTAAAAGTGCTACAGAGTCAGCATGCCCATTGTACCCAGGACCTGGCCATGAAGGACGAGTTGCTCTGCCGGCTCACCCAGAACAGTGAGGAGCAGACTGCTCAGTGAGTTCCTCTTGGGCTGTGGTGGCAGTAAGCACCCGGAACAGGGGACCAGTGGAATCTCACATAAGGTCTCTGGCAGATGGCAAAAGGAAGAAATGGCGCTAAAACACGTGCAGGCAAAGCTGCAGCAGCAACAGGCGGTCCTGGCCAAGGAGGTGCAGGACCTGAAGGAGACCCTGGAGGTAAGTAAGGTGGCCTGGGGCAGGGGGGCTGGCAGGAGTGTGACTCATCCCTGATGGTACCGATGTGGGGTTTGAGACTGTGGACTGGAAGAAGCCTCTGATCCCAGGACTCTATAAAGTGTCCCACTTGGATGCATTTCCCCGCCCTGCCCCCCCTCGCTCCTTGCCTTCCTTCTTTCTCCTGTCTCCCCAGTTTGCTGAACAGGAGAATCAGGTTGCTCACCTGGAGCTGGGCCAGGTTGAGTGTCAGTTGAAAACCACGCTGGAAGTGCTCCGGGAGCGCAGCATGCAGTGTGAGGGCCTCAAGGACACCGTGGAGAACCTGAAGTAAGATCTCTACCTCTCGGTGCTTCTCCCTGAGGACTTCTTTCCCAGGCCTGCTTCTGGAAGTGGAAGTCTCCAAGAAGGGAATCATACCAGGGTCCGAGAGCCTCTTGTTTCTCGCTTTGAATGCAGTTCTGTGGGGGCGGTTTGGGGAGGTGTTTGGAGAAGGTCACCTGGTGTTTGGCCATCTTCTCTGTTCCTTTCTTATTGTTGTTTAGTTGCTAAGTTGTGTCTGACTCTTTCTGACCCCATGGATGGTAGTCCGCCAGGCTCCTCTGTCCGTGGGATTTCCCAGGCAAGAATACTGGAGTGGGTTGCCACGTCCTTTTTCAGGGAATTTCCTGACCCAGAGATTGAACCTGCATCTCCTGCATTGCAGGAGGATTCTTTACTGCTGAGCTATGTGGGAAGCCCTTCTTTATTTCCATGCTAAAATTCCTTATATCCTTCCTTATTTCAGAGTTAAACTAGCCAGCATTGTAGCGGAAACACGGCAGCAAGACCTGGAGAAGATGCGCCAGTATTCCCAAGAGCTGGGGGTGCTGACGGAGCAACTCCACAGCCTGACCCTCTTCCTACAGACGAAACTAAAGGAGAAGGTAGGATATGGGGTTTCCTTCTCTTCCTTTATGATCATATCTTCAAATAAAGACAGTTTTATTTCTTCCTTCCCTGTCTGTAAACCTTTTATTCCCTTTCTTACTGCATTAGCTAGAACTTCCCCCCTGATGCTGAAAAGGATTCAAGTTGAGGAAGTTCCTCTCTAATCTTGGTTTACTGAGGTTTTTTCCAGTTGTATCTTTATTGTATAGAATAGTCTTCCTAAAATACTGTTCCATCTCTGTGACCTTCAGTGACTTTCAGTTGCCTACAGGATATCTTCAGCCTGTTGTCTGTCTCCTTCTTTCCTATTATGAACTCTTTACTCCCACTAGACTGCCTACACACTACACACACATCTCATTTCCATTCTTACCTGGATGCAGGCTGTTACCATGTTCATTCTCCTCTATCTTGAAACTGGAAATGACTTTTCCTTCCTATTAAAATCCTCCCTGGTTCACCTTCTTTGAAATGTTCCCAAACATCAGTGGACTCAGTGATCTCCTGCTATATTTCTCATGAGCTTACTCTCCTTTTTCACTTGTATTAATTTTCCTTGGATGTTTGGTCTCTTCTGCTAGACTGTGTTTATAGCAAGCAGAAGTTTAGCATTGCTTCTTTGGCTTCCCCACAGTGCACACTGCAGAGTAAATGGTGGATATCTTTCAGACTGCAGAGTTAATTAGCTTATTCAACAGTTAAGGGCAGAGCCAGAATCCTGAAATCAAATTGCTTATGAGCTGACGCCATTCCCCAGCATGTGATAAGCACAGAAATCTAGTCTTGGGAAGACAGACAGATGTAAATTTGTCATTTTGACTTGTGATTGTGATAGAAGGTTGTCTGAATGGCCACAGAGAAAGGAGCATCAGCTTTAGTTTGGAGAGTTAGGATGTCATCTCAGAGCAGGTGACTCTTGGGCAGAGTCTTGAGGTTATAAGTTTGTAGAGCAGGGGTGGGTATACAGGAAGGCCCATCAGGCAGAGGGAACAGCATATGGAAGTCATAGAGGCATTTAGGGGTACTTTTTGTAGTGTCTACCCTGTAACAAGACCTGGGTCAGGTGCTGGGACTAACCAGGTGAACAAGGCCAAGGCTCTGCTCATAATGGAATGTGGCGAGTTTGGGGCCTGGGAAGTAGCCCTGTATGAGTGGATTATAGAAGCTATGTGGGGCAGGGATGACAAGGGGAAGAGGCTGGAGAAGTAGGCAGGAGGCCAGATTTTTGAAGACTTGAACTAATGGCAATTATAGAAGGGATATGGAAGAGGGGATGGATTGAATTAATTCAATACATATTAAGGAAGTAAAGGTAATAGAGGGCTTCTCTGGTGGCTCAGCAGTAAAGAATCTGCCTACAATGCAGGAGACGTGGGTTAGATCCTTGGGTTGGGAAGATCCCCTGGAGAAGGAAATAGGCAACCCACTCCTGTATTCTTACTTGGGAAATCCCATGGACAGTGGAGCTTGGAGGGCTACAGTCTATGGGGTCATAAGAGTCAGACATGACTTAACAATTACATAACAACAGAAGGTAATAGAATATGGTGACCAGTTTGATATAGGAGTAAGGTGAAAGAGTGACTGATGATCTTTTTTGCTGGAAAGATGGCAACACTCTCTAGAACTGAGGTTGGCAGACTTTTCCTGTAATATGCAATATGATAAATATTTTCAGCTTTGTGAGGTATGTGATCTCTGTCTCAACTACTCAACTCTGCCTTTGTAGCTCAGAAGCAGCCATAGAGAGTATGTAAATAAATGGATGTGGCAATGTTTCAATAAAACTTTATTTACAAAGACAGATGGCAGGCCAGATTTAAACCACAGGCTGTAATTTGCTGCCCCCCTGCTCTAGGATCTTAAATACAAGTGGGGTGGGACAGGAAAAATGGTTAGCTCAGCTTTATACATAGTAAATTTCAGGTGAACCATGGAGCAGACTGGTAGATTTTTCACAGGCAGTTGAACCTTTGCACCAGGAGATTGGGAAAAAGTCCAATTGTAAAGAGACAGATTGAAGGATCATCAGTGTAGAAGTGGATGTTTCTGTGGAGCTCCTGAGGTGAAGCCATGTGGGGAATGAATTAGAGTGTAAAGGGGATCAAGTATGAACCAAAAGGAGCCCACAGTTAAAGACAGACCTCTGCCCAGAGAGAAGAAATAGCCAGAAAGGTATGAGTCCTATCTGTGAAGCAGTCATGTCACAAAAGCTAAGAAAATGAAATATCTACTAGAACGTGGTCATTGGTTATTACATAGGTCAGGTAAAGATCTGAAAGGAGTCCACTGCATTTGAAAGTAACGGTGCCCTTGGAGCACGAAATAACGAGGATGCCATTGGTGTTCCAATAATGGTGGAATGGTGGGGCAGAATCCTGTGTGTAGTGGCCCAGGGATTCCGTAGATGGTGGGAATTTTAGGCAAGAAATGTAGGCTTTTCTTTCCTTTTTTTTAATTGAAGGGAAAGAGAAAAGGCAGTAGCTAAAAGGGTACTTAAGGTAAAAAGAAGGCTTTTTAAAAAAAATTCTTGTTCTAGTGAGAGAGAATTAAGTTCAGGAAGAGGAACTAATTGAAAAGTTGAAGATAGAGAAGAGAGGTGATAGATAGAACAGCATTCCCACGGAGATGGCTAGTGAGTACGTGTATGTTCAGAGAACTCAACTAACCCTGAAAAGCAGCTGACATTTTTTCTCCCTTGCCCTCAGGCTGAACCAGAGACCCTCCCGATAAGCACAGCCAGTGCTTTTTCCCAGGAACACCCTCCGCCCAGTGACAGCACTTTCTTGGGAAGTCCCCAGACAGCAGAGGCAGATGAAGGTTAAAGGCCCAGGAATTGAAGGGTGGGAAAGTTGGGACCCTTCTCCTGGTATCTTCAGCTGTTGAAGATGCTGTCAACAGACCCTGTCTCTCCCTGGTTTCTGTGGTGGCAGATCCTTGACGGGGTCACCAGAGGGGCCCTCTGCCATGGTTGGTTTTTGTTTCAGACCCAGAATCTACTCCTGTGCCCTTGCTTGGAAGTGACAAGAGTGCCTTCACCAGAGTAGCATCAACAGTTTCCCTTGAGCCTACAGGTTAGGATGGGCTCCAGGGATCCTGCCTCATTTCTAGATCTGGTTGTGATGATAAAGACTAAAGCAGTGAGAAGTGCTTTGCTCTAAAAACCTCGATTCTATTTGGGCTTATTTCAGTTCTGCCTTTGGGGGATCGGTAATGTTCCGGATTTTCAAATCCTATGGGTGGGGAACATGGATAAGAGTGGAAGAAGTGATGGCTATGTACTTCTTCCTTCCAGAGTTAAAGGGCTTTGCCTCTCATCTAGTACTTTCTCTTTCAGAAACCCCAGGCATTGAGAAGAGCCTGGCAGAAATGGGTACTAAGACTCTGGAACTTCAGAGCCTGTGTTCCTTGCTGCAGGAGTCTAAAGAAGAGGCTGTCAGGACTCTGCAGCAAAAGATGTAAGTGGAGTGCAGTCTTAGTGAGAGAGGGCAGGTCATGTGAGCAGCCCCTTAATGTCAAGGGCCCAGCCAGCCCCTGGTGGGGGCAGGAATAATACTGAATTCTTCCCTCCCTTAGATGCGATCTGCAGGCTCAGCTGCAGGCCCAGGAAGAACAGCATCAGGAAGCCCAGAAGGCAAAGGAAGCGGACATAGAGAAGCTGAACCAGACCTTGTGCTTGCGCTACAAGGTGGAGGAGGGGCCTGGAAGTGAAGCCATGAGGAACTGGGGCAGCTGTGCGGGCCCACTGGGGAGCTGCTGTCTCCCCAGGAATCTGGGTGGTGGGGATTTTCCAACCATTGCCCTAGTTTTGCCCTTCCTGGGGTCAGACAATTCACATAATTGGGAACCAGCTATAGGCTGACCCATCTTCCAGGCTGACCTAGAAGTCAGGAACTCTAGCAGAGCTCTCTCTACAGGGAAATGTGCCTGGCCTGACCTAGCCCTAGAGGAAGAATTGGAGTGTTGGTAATTGGTATCACCTGGGCTGAGCATGAGTCAGGCATGAAATCTTATCTCTTGGCAAGGGCTGCAAAGAAGCCAGCTTTCCCACTGCCTTCTCACCTCCTTTTCTCTCACAGAATGAAAAGGAACTCCAGGAAGTGATACAGCAGCAAAACGAGAAGATCCTGGAGCAGATAGACAAGAGCGGCGAGCTCATAGTACGTTTGTCATGACGCCTGGCCTCTGCCTTCTGTGTCACTATAGCCAGGATCCCAGATGTGGGAATCGGGTCCCCTGGTCTACCCTTGCTCACCACATGGGGTAAGGATGGAGAGGACCTTTGAGCGCAACTAGATACCTCTCCATTCTCATCCCCAGAGGCTTAGGGAGGAGGTGACCCAGCTCACCCGCTCCCTTCGGCGTGCAGAGACAGAGACTAAGGTGCTCCAAGAGACCCTGGCAGGCCAGCAGAACCCCGACTGTCAGCCCATGGACACGAACTGGATCCAGGAGAAAGTGTGGCTCTCCCAAGAGGTGACTCAGAGTTAACCAAAGAGCTGGGCAACTGGTGGGAACCTTAGGCTGTGCCCCTACTCATCTGAACATATCTATAGGTGGATAAACTGAGAGTGATGTTCCTGGAGATGAAAAATGAGAAGGCAAAACTCGTGGTCAAGTTCCAGAGCCACGTAAGGATTTCCATGCCATTCCAGGCTGTTTCCCATCTCCTCTAGCAATTTCCCTGCCATGTCTACCTTTCCCTACAAGCTATGTCATTCTTTTAAGGATAGAACTTATGCAGCCTATTTGTTTTTTAGAGAAACATCCTGGAAGAGAATCTGCGACGCTCTGATGAGGAGTTAAAGAAATTAGATGACACTGTTCAGCATATTTACGAGGTAAAGGCGGGAGGGCATTGATGCACCTTAGGTACTTGGCATAAGGCCTGGCCAGGGGTACTGATGAGCATAGCTCTGATTCGCAGCCTGTGCTGAGAGCTGGGCCCTGATTCACTGTTGTGGCCTTCTCTGTGGCTTCCATTTTCTCCCCTCTAAGAGGGTGCTTCCTAGGCCTGGTGCTTCCTGGCTTGTGACCCTGAGCTGCCTTTTCTGAATCTCTTCCCAGACTCTGCTGTCCATCCCAGATGTCGTGAACGGCTGCAAGGAGCTACAGGGATTGCTGCAATTTCTGAGCTAAGAAACTGAAAGCTGGAGTCTGTTGCACCCCTTTTTATCTGCAACAGTCCCTTACCCCAACATCAGGACCAATTGGCTTAGAGCCAGCTCTGTTTATAAAATAAAGTATATTTAATGTATTTCTTCAGGCTCACTGAATCTTATTTCTTGGGTGGGAGGTGGGTAGATGAGCTCAGGGGGAGGCAGCTTGGTCCTTTTGCCTGGGCTCCCTACCTCCATACACCCCTCCCAACGCATCCAGAGCCACAGCCAGCTCCTGACTCCTTTTCTTGCTTCCCCAAATACTCTGGGCACTGGACTACTTGTTCCCTGGCTCACTGCCTGGTGGGAAACAGACAAGGCTTCATTCTCTTACCTTCTCTATCCCCCTCTGGGGTAGCCCTGGTGAATAAGGGGGTCAGGACAAAGAACCCTCTGCCCTGGACTCGCACACTGTTGCTGCCTGTGTTCCACCTACCCTATCTATGGTAATTGTTTACGGTGACTCTCCTTCATCAGACCAGGATTCATCCCCAACAGCCAGCACAGTCCTCTGCATAAGGCCACCGTGGCAGGAATCAGAACAAGGCCATTTCCTGCCAAGGTGGCCTTTCCGCTGGTGTCTGGGCTCCGCGAGGTGGGAGGAGGACAGTCTACAACCACCTCCGAGATCCCGGCAGTCAGTCACTCCACCTCATCGCCGCGCCTCCGTGGGCGTGGCCTCACCGCGCACTCCAGTCCTGGGAGGGGGCGTGGCCAGGGCGGGGAGGGGGGAGGCCCCGCCCTCCGGGGGGAGTCACGTAGCTCTGCGGCAGCCGCAGCCTCATTTACAGAAGCCGGGGCTGGAACCGCAGCTGTCGCGGATCTGAACGCGAGCTGTTCCTGTGGCTGCGCAGCTACCTTGCTGCGGACAGGTGAGCCCCGGGAGTTGCTCAGCATCTCCAATTCCTCTCCCTGACTCTTCCCTCTGCTATCCTTGCCCTACTCCTGCGGGGCCCTGGATGTGCCTTCTCGACTCTCTCCTTTCTGTCCACTCCACGGCTCAGCTTCTCCCACAGCACCCCTTCCTTTTAGCTCTGATGCAGCTTTTTCGATTCCAAATCTTCCTCTGCCGGCTGGACTTATCCTTGGTGTTAGCCTCTTCCACCCAAACCATTTTAACCTCAGCCTGCTTCCTCTCCTAGGCTGAGTTCCCTCTCCAGTTCTCCTGCCTTCACGGTCCCCCTGAGCTAGGTCCTTCTCCCTGGCTAGTTAGCCTGTTTCACCATCATCTCCCCATAGGTCTCCTCCCTCCTTATCCTGTGTCTCTTCCTCCCTTTCAATCCTGAGCCTCTGCTCCCATTCCCGTTAAGGAATGGAGAAGAGGTTATGGAAGCCTGTGGCCGTTGTTTTTTATTTTGTTTTTTTCACCACTGCTACTCCCTACCCCCACCCTTTTCCTCCAGAAGCTGAGGGAAGAGGGATGATGGGTACTTTTGCCTCATTCTGAAGCCTCGGAAGTAAGTGCACCTTCCCTCAGGGCCCTGCTGAGTGAGGATGAGAAAAAGGAAATTGGAATGGCCAGGGCTTTTGCCTACCTGAAGAAGGGGCCAAATTCAGTGAAAGAAAGACTGGCGTCTTTATTGAGGCAGTAGTTTCATAAGAAGACTTGTAACTTTGGGGCTGTTCACCTCCCCACCCCCACCCTGGGGCTGGGAAGGGTGCCCGTCAGGGACAAAAGGGGATGTGGGAACTGGTGCCCCGAGCCTGTTAGCTGCCCAAGAGACTGGTGCCATGTTGATGTCCAGGACTTGCGCCAAGGACTGCTGCTCTGTTCCCAACCGTTGCTTGTTGGGGTGGAAGGAAGAGGCCACTGGCCCACATGGACAGGAGAGGAAGCAGAGGAGGTAGGGTGGTGGGGTCCAGCATTTATACCTGTCTCCATTCCACAGAACTGTCACCATGCCCCACTCGTACCCAGCCCTTTCTGCTGAGCAGAAAAAGGAGTTGTCCGACATTGCCCTGCGGATTGTGGCCCCAGGCAAAGGCATTCTGGCCGCAGATGAGTCTGTAGGTAGGTGGGGCCCTGCGGTCAGGTGGGGAAGAGGTGGCCAAGGAGCTTGGGGATGACCTTGCCACCCTACTTTGTTTGCCCCTCCCCAGGCAGCATGGCCAAGCGACTGAGCCAAATCGGGGTGGAGAACACCGAGGAGAACCGCCGGTTGTATCGCCAGGTTCTGTTTAGTGCCGATGACCGTGTGAAGAAGTGCATCGGCGGTGTCATCTTCTTCCATGAGACACTCTACCAGAAAGACGATAATGGTGTCCCCTTCGTCCGCACCATCCAGGATAAGGGGATTGTCGTGGGCATCAAGGTGCAGCCACTGGCCCTAGATGGGGGCTGAACATGGAAATAGGTGTGTGTGTGCATGTGCAGGTGGCAAACAGGGTCCTGCCTGGGTTCAGTTCTGTGCCTGTGTTTCCCTTTCAGGTTGACAAGGGTGTAGTGCCTCTAGCCGGAACTGATGGAGAAACCACCACTCAAGGTACAGGAGGGGTGGTCTTCAGGACCACAGAGTTGTTGGGTGGCTGCTGCCGGCAAAGAAGAACAGAATAATGAGGTTGGCACTCTGCCTACAGGGCTGGATGGGCTCTCGGAGCGCTGTGCCCAGTACAAGAAGGATGGCGCTGACTTTGCCAAGTGGCGCTGCGTGCTGAAAATCAGTGAGCGCACACCCTCAGCACTTGCCATTCTGGAGAATGCCAATGTGCTGGCCCGCTATGCCAGCATCTGCCAGCAGGTGGGCCTATGTGTGTGTGAGGTGGTCAGATGGGTGTTCTGTGCCTGGTGGCGAGAGGGTTACATAGCTTTCTTCCATCCTACCTCCTGCCCCTCCTAAGCTACTCTGCTCTTACCTGCAGAATGGGATTGTGCCTATTGTGGAACCTGAGATTCTGCCTGATGGAGACCATGACCTCAAACGTTGCCAGTACGTTACAGAGAAGGTGAGTCCGCACCTGGGCACAGACATACACCACAGGGAGAACCTGACAGGGAGCCTGTGCTCCACAATCCCTGGCTCAGATGCAGGCACTTTCCTTAAGCACATTTTTACCTGACCCCAGAATGTACCTGTGAGTCTGACCTGTATCCACTCTCACAGTTATACCCACTTACCCCTAGGCAGGGAACATAATGGCAGGGGCCCAGAACCGTAGTCAACCTCCTCTGATCCCCAGGTCCTGGCTGCTGTGTACAAGGCCCTGAGTGACCATCACGTGTACCTGGAGGGCACCCTGCTCAAGCCCAACATGGTGACCCCTGGCCATGCCTGCGCCATTAAGTATAGCCCAGAGGAGATCGCCATGGCAACTGTCACTGCCCTGCGTCGCACTGTGCCCCCGGCTGTCCCAGGTACCACCCTGATTCCAAAGCTGTTCCTATCCCTAAGACCCATTCTCAGGTTCTTCTTGTGGCCTCCAGAAGTTCCTTGCCCTGGAAAAATAAGGAGCGATCAATCGGTTTGTCTCCTCTTCTCTGTCCTAGGAGTGACTTTCCTCTCTGGGGGTCAGAGTGAAGAAGAGGCATCTCTCAACCTCAATGCTATCAACCGATGCCCCCTTCCCCGGCCGTGGGCCCTCACCTTCTCCTATGGGCGTGCCCTGCAGGCCTCTGCACTCAATGCCTGGCGAGGGCAACAGGACAATGCTGGGGCCGCCACTGAGGAGTTCATCAAGCGGGCCGAGGTTGGGAGCTAAAGGTGGTGGGTGGGGAGGTGGGGTGTAGCTAGGCAGGCGGCAGCCCAGAGGCTCTAGCCTGGACAGGGTCAGGAACCTGTGGACTGGGTTGGCTTACTTACTCCCCTCCTTTTGCAGGTGAATGGGCTTGCAGCTCAGGGCAAGTATGAAGGCAGCGGAGAAGATGGTGGAGCGGCAGTGCAGTCCCTCTACATTGCCAACCACGCCTACTGAGTACCCCTCTACACCACAGCCCTTGGCCCAATCACCTGCACCCAGTTTTGCCTGTAGTTATGGCCAGGGCCAAGTAGCCATGCAGAGCAGAGATGCCTCCATCCAGCACTGCGTCGTCTTCCTTTGTTCTCCTCCCCTCCCCTCTCAGATTGCTGCACCTGGGACCATTGGATGGGAGGATAGGGAGCCCTCGTGACTGAGGGCAGGAGAACTTGCTAGAAGTCAGAGCAGGATGCCTGGGTCTCCCCCCAGCCTCTGCCACCCCCCACAATTTTCCCATGATGGGGTTGCTTCTCCTTGGGCTCTCCTTGCCTGCCCTCTCTCCTGGGGTCAGAGGGTAGGGCAGCAGAGCTGACTCATGCTTTGTGTGCATACCACATAGCAAATAAATGGTAGCAAAACATGCTACTTTGTCTGCATTTTTTACATATCTAATTTCACCTCCCAGTTTCTGATCTCTGTAGTGTCTCTGAGCCATCTTGGACTGTGGAGGTGGAAAGGGTGGATTTTGTTTTACTGGGCATTAAGTTTAGGGGGAGGGGCACATCCAGTCACCATTCTCAGCTCAGGCTCTTGTTGATGTCTGAGGCTGGAGCGAGGAGGTATGGAGCGCTGTGAGTCTATCAGGAACTGCCACCTCAGAGGCACTTGACTGCAGCTGCAGAAGGATGGAGTGAGGCTGTGCTGTGCTTAGTCACTCAGTCGTGTCCAACTCTTGGCAACCCCCATGGAATGTACCCTGCCAGGCTCCTCTGTTGTCCATGGGGATTCTCCAGGCAAGAATACTGGAGTAGGTTTGCCATGCCTCCTCCAGGGGATCTTCCTAATCCAGGGATCGAACCCAGGTCTCCCACACTGTGGGTGGATTCTTCACCATCTGAGCCGATAGGGAAGCCCAGAGTGAGGCTAGACCCAAGCAACTTCTGACGGCAGCTTTTGTGCATGGCCCCAAACTGGACAAAGAGGCAATGGGAGTTTCTCACCTCTCAGCTGTGTTGACACATTCCACCAGGGGGAGCCACAACAGGAGCAGCACCTGTGTTCTTGCCCAACAGGAAAATCCCCAACCTAAGCACTGCCAGACCCAGCACGGTTATCTAAGAGGTTGCCAAGGGCTGTTGCTCATTCCTGTCTGAGATAGATAGGGGCACAGAGGGAGCCAGTTTAAGGGTCTGGGCAAGAGTGACCTGGTGAGGTCTCATGCTGAACTTTGACCTCTTGGCCTGGGCGTTGGGAATAGGTTGAGACTCTGGGTCTATCTGAGCAGATGAAAAGACTAGAGAATCTGCCGGGTGTGTTCTGTGTAAACTGCGGAGGCCATGCTCTATGTAACGTGCACAGCCAATGCTTCTCCCAACTAATTATTGCAATATGGGAATGTAGGCTCAGTGTGGCCTGATCTTATATAAATAAAAAATAGCTAACACTTATATCCGGAGAAGGCAGTGGCACCCTACTCCAGTACTTTTGCCTAGAAAATCCCGTGAACGGAGGAGCCTGTTAGGCTGCAATCCATGGGGTCGCTAAGAGTCGGACACGACTGAGCAACTTCACTTTCACTTTCCACTTTCATGCATTGGAGAAGGAAATGGCAACCCACTCCAGTGTTCTTGCCTAGAGAATCCCAGGGACTGGGGAGCCTGGTGGGCTGCCGTCTATGGGGTTGCACAGAGTCAGACACGAATGAAGCGACTTAGCAGCAGTAGCAGCAGCAGCAACACTTATATAGCAGTTTCCTGCCAGGCCTTTACAGTTATTAACTCACGTACTACAACAATTCTATATAAAGTAGATACTATTGCAATTCCTATTTATTTTAAAAAACAATTCTATTCCTTTTGGCTGAGCTACATGCATACAGGATCTTAGTTTCCTAACCAGGGATCAAATCCATGCCCCTGCAAAGTCTTAACCACTGGACCACCAGGGAATTCCCTGCTATCCCTATTTTAATATGAGGAAACAAGATGGCTTCTCAAGATCGCTCAGATGAAGTGGGGAAGCTGGGATTTGAACCGAATTTGAACAAGAAAGATCCAGAGTCTGTGCTCTTGAATTTGTAAGAATTTTAGTCAAGTATTCAGACTTTAACAAGTTAGGAACGAATCCAAATGAATAGTAAAAGTATTAAATGAGCTAAATATGCTAAAACAGGTACTACTAGCTTGCTCCTCAGGAAGAGGAGCTCTATAATAAGGATGATAAACAATGACCGTGATAGGTGACTTTCTGTCTGCTCTTTATGAATGACCTCATTTTAGTCAGTATCTCCATTTTTCAGATGAGAAAATTGAGACTTAGAGCTTCCCGTGGTCGCCCAGCTAGCATTTAACGACTGCAGTTTGCGCTCTTAATCCCTGGGGCTAGGAGTAGGTTCCACATGGAATCGGAGGGTGTCTTCCAGCAAAACCGAAACCCGCACAGTTTCTCAACCACCCGTTGACGCCGGGGCAGCCACCTTTCCAATTCCAGAAGAGGCTCTTTGCAGACCCCTCCTACCCCTCGCTGGAGAAGGAAATGGCAACCCACTCCAGTATTCTTGCCTGGAGAAGCCTATGGACAGAGAAGCCTGGCGGGCTACAGTCCATGGGGTCGCAAGAATCGGACACAACTGAATCTCATCACCACCTACCCCTCGCAGGCTTCCTCCCGCCGGAGTGCCGCTACCGATTGGTCGTGACCGCGGCGGTGGGCGCGCCCCCTCCGTGCGGGTTTCCGATTGGGGGAGGCTTGCGCGGCCCCGCCCCTCAGCGGCAGGAGCGACCGGACGCAAGCATGGCGGCCACCGGGGCTGCAGCTACGGACCTAGGTTCGGTGGGGTTCGGGTCGGGGCTGCGGCTCGCGGAGTGCGAGGGTGGAATGCAGGGGTGGGGACTGTGGTGTGCAAGAGGTCTCGCGGACTGGGGGTCGGGGTTCGTCTCAGACAGGATTCTTTCAGACTCGGGCCCCGGCCCTTAGCCCGGGAATCCCTCGGAAGGCGGGCCGGGAGGCTCTGAGGACCGGTTGCCGGGGCTCCTCCGCCTCCCGGGTGCGGCAGGCACCCGAGCCCACTGCTGGCGCCTCAGTGGATCCCTCCGTGCCCCGCAGAGGTGGTCCGAGGCAAGCGCGCCGCCCTCTTCTTCGCCACGGTGGTCATCGTGCTAGGGTTGCCGCTCTGGTGGAAGACCACGGAGACCTACCGGGCCCCGTTGCCTTACTCCCAGATCAGTGGGCTGAATTCCCTGAAGGTAAGACCTCAGGGGAGGAGGACCAAGGGACAGCCCGGGAAGATGGAGACTCAGCTGATGGCTCTGATGCTTCTTCCCGCAGCTGCGGCTAATGGTGCCGGTCACTGTAGTGTTTACCCAGGAGTCAGTGCCATTGGATGACCAGGAAAAGCTGCCTTTCACCGTTGTGCATGAGAGAGAGATCCCTCTGAAGTGTGAGTTCCTGGGGGATCAGGGCTGTCTTTCTGGTCTGAGCTCAGTCCACAGATAAGTTGGCTAGGAGGAGCATGTATGTGTGTCTGACCCTTTGCGACCCTATGGACTGAAGCCCGCCAAGCTCCTCTGTCTATGGGATTTCCCAGGCAAGAATACTGGAGTGGGTTGCCATTTCCTCCTCCAGGGGATCTTCCCGACCCAGGGATTGAACCCGCGTCCCTTGCATCTTCTGCATTGGCAGGCAGATTCTTTACCACTGTGCCACCTGGGAAGCCCAGGAGGAGCATGGGTACCCTGAAAAAGTGGTTAAAAACTTATTTTAAAAGCCCTCTCTAAATGAACACTGTGTTTGCTGAGAAGAAAAAAAAAAAAAAAAGCTTTAAATTCAGTATTCACCATTAACATGGCAGTTTTTTTCATAAAACAATTGTGCTACCTGATCAGCAGCAGGTGATGCTCAGGGGACAGAGGAGGATGTGGGATGTAGTGGAATGAGCACAGGATTTGGAATCAGTTTGAACTTGTATACAGGCCTTATTCATTTTAACATTAACACTTTACTGAGTGTGAGGGACTTTTCTTGTGTGCTTAGTCACTCAGTCGTGTCTGGGCTCTTTGCCACCCCATGGACTGTAGCCTGCCAGGCTCCCCTGTCCATGGGGATTCTCCAGGCAAGAATACTGGAGTGGATTGCCATGCCCTCCTCCAGGGAATCTTCCAACCAAGAGATCAAACCAAGGTCTCCCGCATTGCAGGCTAATTCTATACCATCTGAACCACCAGGGAAGCACTTTCCCTAGGTATCAGGAATTTAGAGATGAATAAGAAATTGATAATGGTTTCAAGAAATCCATAGGAAGGGGAGAGAGACAGAGATAGAAATCAATGTAGAAGTATATAAGTATATAAGAAACAGGGACTGAACTTAAGAAAGAGACTATAATTGGGAGGAAAAAAAGGTAGAGAAGGTTTTGAGGGCTGTAATTTTTTTTTTTTTTAGAGACAGCATTTATTGTTTTTTAAACAACCTCCGCATTATTTATTATTTTTGGCTGTGCTGGGTCTTCATTGCAGTGCGCAGGCTTCTCACTGAGGTGGTTTCTCTTGTTGCGGAGCACAGACTCATTAGTTGTGGCACACAGGCTCAGTTGTTCAGTGACATGTGGAATCTTCCTGGACCAGGGATCGAACCTGTGTCCCTTGCTTTGGCAGGTGGACTCTTATCCACTGCGTCACTAAGGAAGTCCTGAGCGTTGTAATTTTTAAGACAGATTTTTAAAGGAAGTGTAGAAATTCAGGTTAAATGAGGAGGTGAGGAAGGGATAACACTAGCATAACTAATATTAGTTGTTCATTATATGCCAGAAACTAGGTGAAACACTTTATTTACATGTGTTGCCTCATTTAATCCTAACATTATGACCTCCATTTTGTTAAGTTTCTCTTTTTTTCTTTTATTATATATCAGCTCTTCCTACCCCATTCCAGTATATTTCTTTTCATTGATTTGTTGGAGAAACCAGGTCCTTTGTTTGTTAGGACATCTCACATTCTGGATTTGGCAGATTTTTTTTAACGTATTCATTATCGTTATTTCCTATAAACTGATAGATCTAGTGGTTTGTTTAAAATTAGGTTCAGGTTTTTTTTTTAACTAAAAATATTTTTTTCTTTTGGTTGCCCTGTGTGACTGACATGCAGGATCTTAGCTCCCTGACCAGGGATCAACCCAGGCCCCCTGTATTGGGAGTGTGGAATCTCAGCCACTGGACCACCAGGGAAGTCCTGACGTGTCCGTTCTCTATGTCTGACTCTCCATTCCAGCATCTTCTTTTTATCAAGAATGTGTACTGAGTTTAATTCTTTTGAGGCATTTATTGAAATAATCATATGGTTTTCCTCCTTATACCTTTTTTATTGTAATGAATATTGTAGTAGATTTCCCTGTGGGGAGGATACTTCAGGTTGAAGGTTCACAGGGAGAGGCAAGAGCTGGCAGGTGGACGAGGTGGAGTGCCATGTATTTATATCATCCGTGGTTTTTTAGGTGGCGCTAGTGGTAAAGAACCTGCCTGCCAGTGCAGGAAATGCAAGAGACGTGATTTTGATCCCTACATCAGGAAGATCCTCTGGAGGAGGGCATGGCAACCCACTCCAGTATTCTTGCCTAGAAAATCCCATGGACAGAGGGGCCTGGTGGGCTACAGTCCATGGGGTCAGAAAGAGTCAGACACCACCGAGCATGCACACACAGTCTGCATAAATCATTAGAACTGGCTGAAGCTTCTTGGTCTTTCTCTGCATATCATCATCTTGCTCTCCAGGATGCTGGACAGTGTTAGGGCTGGAAAGGTGGGCTCTTCTCGTTATGCCTCTTTGTTTTCTCTCAGATAAACTGAAAATCAAATGCCGTTTCCAGAAGGCCTATCGGAGGGCTTTGGATCATGAGGAGGCGGCCTTGTCACTGGGCAATATACAAGGTACTGGAAGGGGTGATCATTTTTAACAGGAAGCCCTCTTTTACCTTCTGATCTCTAAGTGTGTAGTTTCCATACTTTGTCTTTTTTTTTTTTTGGCTGCATTATGCAGCTTGTGGCTATCTCACTTCCCTGACCAGGGATTGAACCCGGGCCATGGCAATGGGAAAGCCCAGAATCCTGACCACTAGGCCACCAGGGAACCTCTCTGGGAAAGCTGGGTGTGAGAGACCTTGTATCCTAGCGTGGGCCACTGAGGTCCAAACCTGGTCACGTGTCAGCTGGGTGTGAGTGGGAGGTGGAGTGATGGACTAGGCGTCCTGGGGGAGCCAGAGGGAGAGGGAATGGTGTTTTCTGCTCCTGGTAAACCCCCTGCTCTCGTCCCCAGAGGCAGAAGCCATGTTAGCTGAGCCATCGGAGCAAGCAGAGGGCTCCCTGACAGTGTATGTGATCTCTGAACGCTGCTCGCTCCTCCCTCAGGTAGGGTGAGCAGACAGGCTGCGGCCCGGCCGTCTCCCTACAGCTCGTCCTCACCTAAGTCTCCTGGTTGTGGGATTGCCCATTCCTTCCATTTGCTGCAGAAAAGTCCGCAAGTATTTTTTTAAAAATAGGGATTGTTTTTATTGACTCTGGGTCTTTCTAAATCCAAGGCTTGGAGATGGTTACAAGTTCCAATTTAAAGTGGGGGGAAAAAAGTCAGTAGGATTAAAGAAGCCACTTGGAATGGGCTATGATGGTAATATGAGCCACACATTGATCTTTTCACTTACTGAGCAAAAGGCTCAGTGGGAGCTGTACCAGGTACATTTTATTTAATGTATTTATTAAAATATTATGTATTTGTGCCGGGTCTTAGTCGAGGCACGTGAGATCTTTGACCTTTGTGGTAGCATACGGGGTCTTTAGTTGTGTGTGGCATGTGAACTTAGTTGAGGCCTGTGGGATCTAGTCCCCTGACTAGGATCGAACCCAGGCCCTCTGCATTGGGAGCGTAGAGTTTTAGCCACTGGACCATCAGGGAAGTCCTTTATTTTTTAATTTATAATGAAATGTTAATTATTACAAAAAGATGAAAGAAAATTTTACTGAACATGCATTTCCCACCCCCAGTTTGCAAACTACAGTACAGCCCTGTGTATCTCCATGGTTATACCCCTTCCCTTTCAGCCCAAAGCGACCACAGTTAGTGTGTATCATTCTCTTACTTTTTTTCAAGTTTTACCACATGTTATATCTCTATAAGCACTATGTTTAATTTTACCTGTTTTTGAACTTTATGTAAATGGCATAATAGAGTGCATGTTCTTCTCCAGTTTTCACTTTGCTCGACCTTTATGTTTGAGTTCTTCATGATGTCTAGTTGAATCGAATGCATTCATTTAAAATTCTGCCTTATGTTTCATTGTATAAACATATCACAGTTTATCCATTCTGTCGCTAACAGGCATTTGGATTGTCTCCAGTTTTATCCTATTACGAATAATGCTGCCATGAAAATTCTTGTACTTGCCTCTTTGCCATGTGCTGTCTGCTGGTATCAAACTTGCCAGTGGTTTGTTTCTTCTTGCTCAGTGTGCCATCTCTTAGTTTCTAGCCCACAGAGATAGAACTGTTGCCTGGACCTGTGTCGACTGGGAAGGAGAAGAGAACTGAAATGAATGAAAACACTCACATATCCCCATAGCTCAGAAATGCTGAGATAATTAGTTCACTGTGAATTCAGAGAGAGGTGCAGACCTGCTGGTCGGTGGCAAAAGACCAGATTCTCAAAGACAGGAGCCAGAGTGCTCCTCTGCTTTCTTCCCTGACCTGTGTGGGCCTCCTGTCCCTTGCTTGCCCCTCATAGGACATGATGAGCTACATTGGGCCCAAGCGGATGGCAGTTGTGCGGGGGATAACGCACCGGGAGGCCTTTAACATCATCGGCCGCCGCATCATCCAGGTAGTCCAGGCCATGTCTTTGACTGAGGACGTTCTTGCTGCAGCCCTGGCTGACCACCTTCCTGAGGACAAGTGGAGCTCTGATAAAAGGCGGCCTCTCAAGTCCAGCTTGGGTAGGATGACCTGGCTTTTGCCAGGGGAAGGAAGAAGGAAATGAATTATGCAGAGATACTGGAGTGGGAGGGGAATCTACATGCAGATGCTTCACTCCTATGATTTCATAAAAGTATTTATTTTTAATTGAAAGATAATTGATTTACAATATTGTGTTGGTTTCTGTCATACATCAACATGAATCAACCATAGGTTTTAGTTTCATTTTTCTTTAAAAAAATTTTTTGTTTATTTATTTGGCTGTGCGAAATCTTAGTTGCAGCCTGGGGGATCTAGTTCCTTGACCAAGGATTGAACCCAGGCCCCCTGCATTGGGAGCATAGAGTCTTAGCCACTGGACCACCAGAGAAGTCTCTCATCTTTTTCTTAAAGTACTCAGTGTTCCTCACCCCAGTTTTATCCTCCCTTTGGTTTCATGATGGCAATCAGGCCCCTTCCAGAGAGAAACAAGTGCAGCTTCGCCAGGGATACAGGCTTGCCTTTGATCCATAGGAAGCCCTGGCTTCCCTGACTCCTGTTTCTATAGGCTATGAAATCACCTTCAGTTTACTCAACCCTGACCCCAAGTCCCATGACGTCCACTGGGACATCGAGGGGGCTGTCCAGCGCTATGTGCAGCCCTTCCTGAGTGCCCTCAGTGCAGCAGGCAACTTCTCTGTGGACTCGCAGGTGAGACTAGGAACAAGCTGAAGAGCCCTTTTCCTGGGTACACCACCCTTTGCCATCCTGCACCATCCTTTCCTACCATAGATATGTAGCCTTTACAAGTGTAGTCTGTTCTTCCGGCTCTTTGAGCTTGCTGGTTGGTTAGGAAATTCCTGTGTATGTATATGGTTCTGGGGTCTGCTTTCCCTCCTTGGTGTCCAGCTTGGGGAATTTTGTCAGTGCTTGTTAAAAAACTAACTTCCTTAATGGCTCCTTCTGGAACTGTATTCAACAGTTTTACTATCCTACAAATTTGTTTAAAAACACACAGCCAGTTTGGGATTGACGTGTACACACTGCTGTTTTTAAAATGGATAACCCAACAGGGACCTAGTGTATAGCACACTCTGCTCAGTGTTATGTGGCAGCCTAGATGGGAGGGGAGTTTGGGAGAGGATGGATACATGTATATGTATGGCTGAGTCCCTTTGCTTGCTGTCCACGTGAAACTATCTCAACATTGTTGATTGACTATACTTCAGTATAAAACAGTTCAAAAAAAAACTTCCTGAAAGACGTTAACATAGTAACAATAAAGACGGGAAAAATGTAGTTTTCTGAATCACACAGTGTCCTTTTTAGGGAAAACGTGGGAGACACTTTTATCAGGTCTTGGTAGTGGGAGTAATTACTTCTGAATAGCTGACTTGATTTGATCTGTGGACACTGAATTATGCTCTTTTTTTGTTTAGGCTTTTGGAGAGCCTGGTAAAATAATGTGTTCAAAGCATGGGTTTAGTGTGTTAACTTTATCCTTAGCTTTGTTATTTTTTTTCCCTAGTCCTGTTTTCTCTCAGCCTTAATTTTTTTTTTTAAATTGAAGGACAGTTGGTTTACAGAATTGTGTTGGTTTCTGCCAAACAGCAACATGAATCAAACATAGGTATACATAAGCCTTGATTTTTGTCTCTCATATTTTCCCTGCCTAATTGTTATCTTTTTGAGGACACACTGGACTATCGATCAACAGACAAAATAACATGCTTTTCCTCTTTGTTCTGCAGATTCTTTACTATGCAGTGTTGGGGGTAAACCCCCGCTTTGACTCAGCTTCCTCCAGCTACTACTTGGCCGCACACAGCCTCCCCCATGTCATCAACCCTGTGGAGTCCCGGCTGGGTGAGCTCCTGAGGTTGAGGGTCTCTCTGGCAGGCCAGGGAAGGACCTGGTAGGCTCAGCCTGGGGTGGGAAGTGGGTTGTGTGTAGTGACGGCTCCCAGTTTGGGTTGGTCCGAGAGTGTTGAGGAGGTGCTGGGCTTTTAGGCTCCTTTCCCATGATAGTCTCCACTTCCACACGGTCATAGCCAAAAGCACTTATTAAGCATTCCCAGCACTTTTTATAAACACATGGATCGGAAGATACAGCCACACTTTCTTGTAAGAAAAGACAATAGTAGCAGTACATGAAGGCGGAATTTGAGTCAATAGTTCTGCTGATTGAGGAACCTTGAAGCTGGGATTCCAGTTTTTCATTTTGGGGCTGGATCCTAGGAAGAGGAGGTTTGACCGAGAACTGTAATAGAGGCAAACCAAGGGGAGTAAATCACTAGCTGTGGAATTTCAGGGTTAGGCCAGCATGTTTCAAGGGCTGTGGGAGGGGCAACACGAGAGGCCTTGGTGAATCCTTCCTCCCTTCCTCCTTCCCTTCAAAGTCTGAGGGACTGCTTAACGGCATGACTGTCTACAGAGAGAGAGATTTTAGGCTAGGCCACTATGAGCTTAGAGGCAAAAGAGTTAAGAGTGCATAGACATTCTGGAAGCTCAGGAAAGTTTACTGTGGATGAATTTTGAGACAGTGACCGAGTTGAGGCTGGCCAGGCAGGCAGGCAGGCACTAGATTAGCACTTTAAGATGTCTGAACTTTAACCTGGTAAGAGTGGCTGGCTGCAGAAGGATATGAAGCAGGGACTGACCTGAGGTCAGATTTATCCTTGTGCCTAAGAACAGGTTATAATAATATGGGTGCAATATGGTAATGGGCCAGAAAGCTGTCTTAGACATTCGGCACTGGCAGGGTATGGTGTGGGGGTCTGTTGGAGGAGGGGCGATTCAGGGGCAGGAATGTACTTTCAGGGGAGTGGCACATGTTGGGAAAATGTTGAGGTTCTTTACCACAGACACCCAGGCCCGGAGGATATCTTAGTGTTTATCAGCTGGGGAAACTGAGGTACAGAGTGCCCAGCAGTCAGCGGCTGACCTAGAACTAAGATCTGGATGCAACCTGCTGTGCTGACTCCCCTTCTTCTTGTGCCCCAGGATCCAGCGCCGCCTCCCTTTACCCCGTACTCAACTTTCTCCTCTACGTTCCGGAGCTTGCCCACTCCCCCCTGTACATTCAGGACAAGGACGGGGCTCCAGTGGCCACCAACGCCTTCCACAGTCCCCGCTGGGGTGGCATTATGGTAAATGGTCATACCGTGCAGAGCCCAGAGCCCAAGGTTCAGGGACAGACTGATATTCTCTGAGACTGTTTCGTCTGCTGTTCCTCCGTGGCCCGGCCTGAGTGGGTCGGGGAGGTGAGGCACCTCCTCAGCCGGTCCCACTGCTTCTTGTTTCCATCACTGTTGCTATAATCAGCCCCTTTTGCACTTGGCAGTTTGCACTGACTTAGGACTATTCTGTGTGTAACTGAGATCTAGGCCCTATCTGTGGGAGTCTTACAAGATTGGGAACTCTGTCTCCTCTGTAAGATTGGGAGTTTCCATGGGTAGGAACTCTGGAATACAAATATTTCATTTTCTTTTTTTAACAAATGTTTCTTTAATAAGATTTGTGAGGGGGTAATGGAGATATAGGGCTTCCCACGTGCTGCTAGTGGTAAAGAAGCCGCCTGCCAGTGCAGGAGATATGAGAGACGTGGGTTTGATCCCTGGGTCGGGAAGATCCTCTGGAGAAGGAAATGGCAACTCACTCCAGTATTCCTGCCTGGAAAATCCCATGGACAGAGGAGCCTGGCTGTAGTCCATAGGGTTGCACAGAGTCAGAAATGACTGATAATAGTAGAGATCATGTATATAAAACTCGTAGTAGCAGGTATCCCAGGCATATTTGGTTTGTCACTTTTAAAGAGCACAGAGTATGTCTTCCTTTTCTCTCATGGCCCCCAGAGGGTCTAGGGCAGAGCTGTGCACGGTCCTGGCGTGATGTTGAGGCCACCTCGTTGCCCCCTGCAGGTATACAACGTGGACCCGAAAGCCTACAACGGCTCGCAGCTGCCGGTGAGAGTCGAGGTGGACATGATGCGGGTTATGGAGGTGTTCCTGGCTCAGTTGCGGTGAGGCCCTGGGGATCCGCTTGGGGGCGTGGCTGCTGAGTCTGACTCTTGCCTCTTGGGCTGCCTGGAGTGAACTCTTACCTGGCAGGGATACCTTGGCTGTACCTGGAGCCCCAAGGAAACCGAGAAAGGTTTCCAAGAATCCCTTCATCCTTCTCCTAAGAAAGACTAGTTGCTGACAAAAACTGTTTTAGGAAAAATAGCCTTATGAATCCGTGGTGGCTCAGTGGTAAAGAATCCGCCTGCCAATACAGGAGACGTGAGTTCAATCCCTGGATCGGGAAGATCCCCTAGAGGAGGAAATGGCAACCCACTCCAGTATTCTTGCTTGGGAAATCCCATGGACAGAGGAGCCTGACGGGCTACAGTCCATGGGGTCACAAGAGTCGGACACGACTTAGCAACTAAACTTCAACAACAAGAACAAAAAGTGAAATCATTGGTTAAAGCGGAGCTTGGGGCTCGGAACTGCTTAGGGTTGCGTCTCACCCCCTAAGACCCTGAGGTGCTTCCTACAACCCCTGTGGTTCTGGGTGAGATGGAAAATCTTGATAGTTACTCTAGGAATCTCGACCATCTTCTCCCACCTTGTGGTCTCTGCTCCTTTGATCTTCTGCGCTGTTCCTACAGGCTGCTCTTTGGGATTGCTCAGCCCCAGCTGCCTCCAAAATGCCTGTTTTTTGGGCCTAAGAGTGAAGGGATAATGACCTGGGAGTTAGACCGTTTGCTCTGGGCCCGGTCCGTGGAGAACCTGGCCACAGCCACCACCACTCTCACCTCCCTGGCCCAGCTTCTGGGCAAGATCAGCAATATTGTCATCAAGGACGATGTGGCATCTGAGGTAAGCAGGCAGGGGATGCATTCTGTGGCTTAGGACTGGAGTGGCCAGCAACAGCCAGGGAGTGGTGAAGGCAGAGAGCCATTTGAGATTCAGAGAGGGTGTGGGCATGCCATCCTCAGTGCCCAGGCTTCCTCTAGAGGGCAGTGCCAGCTCCCCAGGAGGAGTGCAGTGTGGGTGTGAAGTGTTAAATGGGCACTAAGAAGATAACTCCTGGCCCTTTTATGCTATACTATGCTATGCTAAGTCACTTCAGTCATGTCTGACTCTGTGTGACCCCATAGACAGCAGCCACCAGGCTCCCCTGTCCCTGGGATTCTCCAGGCAAGAACACTGGAGTGGGTTGCCATTTCCTTCTCCAATGCATGAAAGTGAAAAGTGAAAGTGAAGTCGCTCAGTCGTGTCCGACTCTTAGCGACCCCATGGACTGCAGCCTACCAGGCTCCTCCATCTATGGGATTTTCCAGGCAAGAGTACTGGAGTGGGGTGCCATTGCCTTCTCCGGCCCTTTTATACTGGCTGCCATATATCCTGGGTGAACTTCAAGCAACCTGCCTGGTAGATAGACGACACAGTGGGGCCCTCTCCCATCCCTCCCTACCAACTGATGCCTCAGACTTTTCCGTAACGCCCTGCCCATTCCTAGGTGTACAGGGCTGTAGCTGCAGTCCAGAAGGCGGCGGAGGAGTTGTCCTCTGGGCACCTGGCCTCTGCCTTCGCTGCCAGCCAGGAAGCTGTGACATCCTCGGAGCGTGCCTTTTTTGATCCCTCACTCCTCCACCTCCTCTATTTCCCTGATGACCAGAAGTTTGCCATCTACATCCCGCTCTTCCTGCCCATGGCTGTGCCCATCCTCTTGTCCCTGTTCAAAATCTTCCTGGAGACTCGCAAGTCCTGGAAAAAGCCTGAGAAGACAGACTGAGTGGGGTGGCATCACAGTAGAAAGCCTTCCTTTCCAGCCAGGAGGGGAGGTGTTAGATTGAGAGGCACATAACGGGGCCTGCCACAAATGATTTGTCTCCAGTCTGCTCTGTTGCCACTCCAGCAGTCAAAGTATAACACTCCAAGAGGGTTTCCTCTTTCCTGTCCTCCCTGTTCTTGTGGCTCAGGTCCCTCCCACTCTTCATCTCCTCCCCCCACTCCAACCCCCAAACCTCAAAAGACCCAATCTGGGTCTCCTTACCTGGCTTGAACTTGAAGGCCCTTTACTATCTCCTGCTGCAGCAGGGGCAGCTTGTCTTTCTGCCCTGTTCCTCACAGTCCTCTTGCGCTGAGGGGGAGCACTAGGGAAAAGCCCTGGACTGGGTTCTAGGGCCCCCCTCCTGCTTCTCTTTGATCCCTCAGAGAGAGCCCTAGCACTGCTCTTCTAGAAGGGGCCAGGCCCCTGTCATCTCTGGGGCCTTCTCCCTTCCTCCTGGGTGGCTACACTTGGTGGGTGCAGCCTGATGCTGTGTGTGGCAGAGGTTCCCTTCCTCATCCCTTTATAGAGGCAGTGTGGTACAGTGGGGAGAGTTCTGGACTTGGGATCCAACATGTCTGAATTCAACCCTTGCTTCTGGACTTAATATCAGGGGAGCTTTGAATAAGCTACTTAATCCTCTCTGAGCTTCAGTTTTTCTTTTGTTAAAATAGCACTAATGACACCTCCCTTACAGGGTGGTTGTGAGGATTAAATGTGATGAGCTTGTGAAAGTGTCTGGCATATTCTAGGCTCTCAATAAACACTGGTTGAATATGAACTGGAATGATACAAAGTGTGATCATACCTTTCATTCTTCATTCGTGTGTAAGTCATGGTTTCCTCCTGTCTGTCTTCCTGGGCTCACTGGTCCATTTTACTTCCACCTGGCCAGGTGCCCTTCCCGCCTTCCTGTCCTGGAGGGCCCTGTGGTGGCTAGACATTGTAGGCTATTGTCCCTCCTAATTTCCTGGGTTGTCTAGCAGGGGGTCTGGGAGAGAAGTAGCAGTGTAAGCTCTCAGATACTAACTGATTCATAAATTCTAAAGAATATATAGTTGGCCCTTGAACAACGTAGTGGGTGAGATGCCTACCCTCTGTGCATTCAAAAATCAGGCGATAATTTATATTTGGCCCTGTTTATCTGCAGTTCCATACCCACGTGTTCAGCCAACCTCCCATTGTGTAGTATTGTAGTATTTTCTATTGAAAAAAAATCCAGATAGGTGGACCCACTCACTTCAAACCCATGTTGTTCAAGGGTCAACTGTGTTGAGTGCAAGCTGCAGTGGGCACTGTACTAAATGCTAGGTATTATAGAGAACAAAGACAAGATCTCCAGTTTCACCGAACTGGTCTTGTAGGAGGACCGGTCAATGAGCAAATGAAACGAATTTCAGATGATGCATTAGATAAAAACAGGCTGATCAGATAGTGACCAGGTGTCTGAGAGGGCCTCTGAGCAGATGACATTTGAACTGAGACCGGAAGAATGAGAGGAGGCCATCTGGGGGAAGAGCATCCCAGGCTCTGAGACGGGAACTCACGTGCGGGTCAGAGGGAAGGGCAGAGTGGCTGGAAGCCAGCGAATAAGAAGGAGTAGGTAGCCAGGACCCCTGAAAACCCCTACTGGAAAAATGAACGACGTCCCTGGGCAGGCCCCCTCCCTGCCCCGGGTCAGTAGCCCAGGTGGGCGGGCGGTGGGCGGGGCCAGCGCCGGGCCCACCCCGGGGGCGGGGCGGTACCTGGGGCCCCGGTCCGGCCGGGGGCGGGGCTGCGGACGCTCCCCCTTCTCTCGGCTCCAGCCGGCGCAGGCAGCCGCGGCGGCAGCAGGCTAGCCGTGGCCCCGCGAGGCCATGAAGGTGAAGAAGGGCGGCGGCGGGGCCGGGACGGGAGCGGAGCACGCTCCAGGGGCCTCAGGCCCGAACGTGGAACCCAAGCCGGAGCTGCAGGCGGAATCCGAATCCGGGTCCGAGTCGGAGCCGGAGGCAGGCCCGGGGCCCAGGCCGGGGCCGCTGCAGAGGAAGCAGCCGATCGGGCCGGAGGACGTGTTGGGGCTGCAGCGGATCACGGGCGGTGAGCACCCGCGAGGCAGCGCCGCCCGCGGGCGGGAGTGAGAGAGCACGAGAGGGGGCCCTTGGGGCGCGCGGAGCCCAGGCCCCCGCCCCCTTTCCCGCCCTCCCCCCCGCCTCCCCTCCCCCACCCGGGTCCCCCTCGCTTGTGTCCTCTACCTTTCTGCCTCCAAGCCTGAGATTTCCATGTCCCCCCTTCCCTCGATCTCTCTCTGCGCCCCCCTTGCCCCTTTAGAGATTCGTTTCCACCCCTTTCCTTCCTTTTTGAGGAGTCCATCCCCCTTTCCAATGGTGAAGGTGGGGCAGCAGCTGCAACTGTGACCCCCTCCCCACAAAGTCTTCAGAGTCCTTTGAAGATCTTCTCTGCAATAACGAGGAGGGGGCTGAATGCAGTCAGTCCCCGGTCTCCTCCACCCTAGAGGCTAGGTGTGGTATCAAAACCCTTAGGTCTCCTTCACACTGGACACCCCCAGGAAGTCTGGGGCCATCGCTCTCCCCAGGAAAGGACCTGAAGAGGAAGCTTCAGTGGTTTGACTCTGGGCTTCTCAAGGAAGTGGGTTAATACCCCCTTTAGCCTAAACTAGGGCCTGTCCTCTTCTGGGAGGCCAAACCACCACTGTGGTTGAGTTTCTGAGCTGGATTGCCAAACTGAAGTTCCAACTTGGCCGTCCTATTGGCTGTGTGACCTTGGGCTAATAACTTCACCTCTCTGAGCATATTCATCTGTAAAATGGGAATAATGACCCCTACCTTTAGAGAGCTGTTGTGAAAATAAATCCTCTGATTTTGCACTGTGCCTGGTAGGCCGTGCATGCTCTGTAAATAGGGCTCTTTTGTCAATACTGAGGGCCCCACAGGACTGCTCATGGCTGCTGCTTGGAGGCAGACAACTGGGCATTCAGGGGAGGGGAGGGGGTCACCGTAGGCAGGGAACAAGGGAGGGAAGTCTCATGGCAGAGGCCGTGGCTGAGCCTGAAAGAACAGAAGGCGCTTGGAGAGGCAGTGGCCTTCTATCTTGGCCTCATTGGTTACTAACCAATGAGGCCTGCCCTGGCTCCCTCTGTGAGGGCAACTTTTGGAGTCCCCCTGTGAGGGTAGGGAGCAGCTGCTGGACTGGGCCTGAGCTCTAGCGGTGCAGGAGCAGAAGAGTCCAGGGCTTCCAAACAGCTGTGGAGGGGACTGTGATGGCAGGTCTAGGCCTGTGCATCTGGGTCCCCAGGGGACCAGCATCTCCCTCCTCTCTTAGCCAGGCAGCAGCCATTCTTGGCTGGACCCCTGGAGCACTGAACTGCCTTACCCAAGCAGGCAGTAGTAAAGGGAGGGCACCTGGACCAGTCTGATGGTGGTGCCAGTTGGGCTATAATTGGCAACAGCAGCGTTTAGGATTCAGGTTAGCTCTGGAGCAGAACTTCCTTATAGGATGTCTAACTTGTCCCAGTCCTAGGTAACTTTTGAGGTGATTTTGCAGCCAGAGGGTCTTCTAGCCCATATACAACTGTGTGTCTGAATTTGGAGGAAATTCATAGCCCTTACAGATTCAGCATCTGTGGGCGATTAGAGGAAGAGTCTTCACTGGATCCCTCTCCTTTGTGGAAGCTGAGAACAGGGCTCCAGGACGCTCCCCACTGGCACCCCTGCCTGTCTCCTCTGACCCTAATCGCACAGGTCTGAGTTTGTTCTTCCTGGATTACCCAGCCCTGAATCCAGCTTAGGAAGCTATTTGTGGCTGAGGCGAAGGGAGCAGTTGTGTTCTGAGCTCTCAGCCACTCTGCCCCTTATCCGGCCTGACCCTGAGTCCCAGGCATCATCCTTCTCCGTCTGGGGGAGGGAGTGGAGGTGGTGTCCTGAACCATGGGCATCTGCCATTCCTCACTTCCTCTAAGGACTAAGGGATTGATAGGTTGAGTTTGCAGTAGAAGAGACAGAGGTCACACTGCAAATTGTTCTCCAATGAGAGGAGAGGCTCCAGAAGTTAGGGAATGGGGGAAGGAGGTGAATTCTATGGGGAGCCGGGAGCTGGGCGACTAGGATGCTGTTCCGAGTTCTGCCTCTTCCTCTCCTCTGCCCTGCACTTTCCTCCTACGTCTTTGGATTAGTGTTTACTTTCTGTGAAAATAAGTTGTGTCCAGGGTGAGGTAGGACCTGCCTACTTCCATTCCTCCTGTCCCCACTGTGGGCTGTGATGGGCAGGCCAGGGCTCCAGCCCCACCATAAGCCCTGCTGGACCCTAAGTGCCAGGTGGCCACCAGGAGGGCTTCCTGGAGGGGCTGCCCAAGGCTTGGGAAGAGAGAATGACTTTACATTCACTTCCTCTTCCTGCCCCAGAGGAATCAGTGGTGGCCTAGGGGCCTAGCGGGTGATTTCCGGGCCTCTGCGGGGAGGATGTGATGCTGTGCGGGCACCAGAGCCCCCACTGCACCTCTCTGTTTCTTCCTATTTGCTGCTGGGGCCTCCTCCCTGAGTGCTTGCAGTTGCTGCTGCAAGAGTGGTGAGGGTTGATCAGGCCCTGCTATTTCTGAGCTTCCTCAAGCCGGGCCCACCACTGTTCCTGGTTCCTCTTCTGGGCTCAAGGATCCCCCTTACCCCAGTCACAGCCCTGCTACACCTGCCACACCCTCTTACTGGCCTTGCCTCTTTTCTCTGGGGTGGCTCAGAGTCAAGGGTGGATGGATGACCTTTAAGCGGGGGTTCCCTCTGTAGACCTCCTCTGCTAAGACTTCCTCTTGTTTGAAGATCAGTGGGGGATGAGAGCAAAGGTAGCTCCCTTTCCGTCTCCACACCCCCCTCCCCCCCAAATATTCCAGGCTCTGGGCTTGAGTCAGCAGAGCTTTGAGTAAGCTGCTTAAGGGAGCTGGGTTTGTATAAGCCTCTTATGGGGAGAGGAGGGGCCTGGGGGGTGAGGTAGAACAAGGAAGGGGTTGTTTGCCCCAGCGCTACCTAGGTCAGATAAAGTCCTTGCTTGACACAGTTAGATGTGGCACCGGGGGCAGCTGTGGGGCAGAGGAGGGGCAGGGGTATCCTCTCTGGAAACTGTGTCACCCCCTTAGAGTGAGGTTCCTAAAAGCAGGACTCTATCTTCCCTCTCGGGGTGGTGGGGGGCAGGGCTTCCCACCCAATTCTAGACTTGTTTGGTTAAAAGTCACCGAGCCATTCCTGACATAGCAGAGGCTGGAATGAAGGGCCCTCCACCCCCGGGGTGGGAGGGAAAGTGTGGGGGAGGTGGTCTTGTCCTCCATCCTACCCCTCCCTGATCCAGAAACTACTAGGAGAGAACCTTTTGTCCGCCGTTAGATCCCAAGAGCAGAGCTATGTCTCCCCCACACTCTGTGGGGGCTCCCTCAGGTTAGAGGCTCAGTTCTCTCTGTCTGCAAAGCAGTCACCCTAGGGATCAGAGAAAGTGGTAGCTAGTCCGGGGTAGCTAGGTCCCTTCCTCGCTCAGCCGCCCGTCTCCCTTAGACTACCTGTGCTCCCCTGAGGAGAATATCTACAAGATTGACTTCGTCAGGTTCAAGATTCGGGACATGGACTCAGGCACTGTCCTCTTTGAAATCAAGAAGCCCCCAGCTTCAGGTGAGTGCACTGGGTACGCCATCATCCACAGAGGAAGTGGGCTACCCAGGGACTCCGGAGGCCACTGAGGAGTCAGAACAGAGCTGGAATTGGCACCCAGGTCTCCCCAGGAGTCACCAAGCAGCAGGGCCCTCTGCCTGGGGCTGGGCTGCTGCTTCACCTTCCCCTGGGTCCCTGGGGTTGGACGTCTTGAGAGGACAATCCTGCCTCTTCAGTCCCTGCCAGCCTGCCCCCTGTAGGCCCCCTTGGGAACTGCAGTCCCAGAGGCCCCAGGTCTTTTTATCTCTTGGGGCTCTGGGACTCTTAGTTGAAACTGGTGACCTGCTGACCAATTTAGAAGCAATTGGACCCATCTGGCCAATGGTCTGAACCCTCAATATGCATCAGGATCTCCTGTGGAGTTTTGAAAGAAATTCAGACAGATGAGGTCCCTGGGGTGAAACTCCGGGTGGGCATGGGCCCCACCTGAAGCCCACTGAGCCCCAGCTGGGGTACATTACAGAGCGGCTGCCCATCAACCCGCGGGACCTGGACCCCAATGCTGGGCGCTTTGTCCGCTACCAGTTCACGCCTGCCTTCCTCCGCCTGAGGCAGGTGGGAGCCACGTGAGTCACTGGGCCGGGGAGAGGGGTAGGGGTAGGGGTAGGGGTGGAAAGGAGCCCTTCCTGAGTTCTTGCTGAGCCCCTCCTGGGGCCCAGCTCAGCCCCGCCCCCTTCTCTGCTCAGGGTGGAGTTCACAGTGGGAGACAAGCCTGTCAACAACTTCCGCATGATTGAGAGGCACTACTTCCGCAACCAGCTGCTCAAAAGCTTCGACTTCCACTTTGGCTTCTGCATCCCCAGCAGCAAGAACACCTGCGAGCACATCTACGACTTCCCTGCTCTCTCCGAGGAGCTGAGTGCGTTGGGGGGTGTGGACTCAGAGGGACCAGGTTGGAGGGAACGTGGGTCTGGGCCCCTCTCTTCCCCTTACAGCTCTCTTGTGTCTAGCCACCATTCCTAAGCCACCTATAGGGAAACTGAGACCCAAAGAGGCTGGGGGAACTCTTTGTTCAGCTTGTCCCCGTCCCCGAGTCCTGAAGCCCCTGCCGTGACCTGGCTCAGGCTCCTGACCTTTGTCCCAACTGGCTGGGCCTCTCTTGCAGTCAACGAGATGATCCGTCACCCGTATGAGACACAGTCCGACAGCTTCTACTTCGTGGATGACCGGCTGGTGATGCACAACAAAGCTGACTATTCCTACAGCGGGACGCCCTGACTCCCCAAGCCACCCCCTACCTCGGGAGGGTCCTGGGCCCACAGCCATGACCACCCCAACACTCACCTCTCAACCCCGGGTCTTCTGTTGGAGGAGTGTTGCCGAAGCCCTGAGCCAGTGTTGGGAGGGAGGGAGCCTGAGGTCCCCCAGTCCAAGCCTGTGCAGCCCATGGGGCCTGGCATGTGGGGTGGGGTTGTAGCGGGGCTGTCCACCTGCACATTCCAGGAAGACCTCCAGTTGGAGGAGTAGCCAGGACTTCCGGACAACCTAGTTGGCCCTAGCCTCTTGGGCCCAAGTTGCAGAATAGAGATCCCCTATCCAGGCTTTTCCCCTGCCCACCACCGACAGGCCATTTAGAGTTGTAAATTCACAGATGAAGTTCCATGCGGGGTCTGGCAGTCAAGCTTCCCAAGGGAGTCTGGGCCCTGACCCTAGCCCCGGTCTCTACCATCAGGGGCTGAGATCCTACCTGAGGTGTGGGAAGGACCTGCCCAGATTATAGCCTGTGGTAGGGGCTGGACCAACTGTATATAGTTTTCAATAAACTCTCCTTTTCTGTTCTCTGGTTGTGGGCCGGCATATGTGTGTGGTGGTGGCTGGCGGGGGTACTCCTGTCTCCTGATCCTCTGCACCTGGATACCACTCCTGGTATCTAGAGTTGGTATTTAGTATGCATTGCAGCTGGAAAGGGTTTTTTCTTTTATAAGGATGGTGACCTGAACGCTCAGAGGAGAAACTTTGGCCCAAAGTCGTAGCTAATCTTGAAGAACAGAGGCTGGGACAAGGGCCTGCGACTCAGGTGGGAGGGAAGGTGTTGGGAAGGTGGCCTTGCCCTCTACCCCACCTTCTCTGAACCCAGAGGCTACTAGGACCGTTAGGTTGTCCTTTTAACCTTCATCAGAGAGAAGGCTAAGGCCTGGCGCCCTCTTGCCTTCAGCCGCCTTGAGGAGGACCCCAGGCTTGGCTGCCCTG